>NC_142828.1:5538463-5864177 GCF_057945365.1 Rhopilema esculentum | reverse complement strand
CATGATCCCACCAGGGTTCAGCGAATAAGGAGATAATCAGTATACTTTTTAGCATACACCAAAATAAAGTTATGTTTTTCAGTATTTATTCCAATACTATTTATAAATAAAAAATCAAATAAAGCATAACAAAAGAAACCAAAAGTGGAAAGGTTTTCTGTCAGTGCAACTTTTTTATGGCTATCTTACTATTTTGTCAAATGGCCATTGTACCCCTAAGAGTAAGTAGCAAAATTGTTACAAAAAGAAAAGGATTTTGGGATTTTTTCAGGGATTTCTAGAAAAAGCCAGGACTCGTTCTTAAGGTACTCATAGTTATATTTGATCCAGAATAGAATTATGATGTTTCCTTTGTCTACCTCTTGAGTTAGCCTTACAAGGACTTAAGAAAAGTTTTCTTTGACTTAAAATTAAAAAGTAAAATTTTCATGGGGAATTTTTCAGAATAAGCGCACTTTGCAGGCAGGGGCAAAACTACTGGGGGGTATGGGGGGTGCTGCACCCCCCCAATCATTAAAATAGCAGATTTTGTCGGGCAAATTTATGGTTGCCAGTGTATCTGCCCAGCAAATCTGGAAATTTTCTTTATGTCACACTTTTATTGCTACTTTTTGCCCTAGCTTGGTTGTTTAATCAGGTCTTTTCCCCCATCTTTTTTTCAATCTCCTCCCAGTTGGGAAAACAAAACAGAAACGAGGCTAGGAACAGCAACATATATACATTTCTGTTTTTTTTTGTCCACCGATCAGCGCTTTCGTCTCGAGCTCGACACGCACATGTTTATCTTCGCCTCGCGATGAAGTCTGAAGTATTGATCGACAGCGAAAGTATAGACGGAAAGTAAAGTGTGTTTGATGCGAGAAGGAAATGAACACTGTGCATACCCCCCCCCCCACCCCTACTTTTTGCAAACCAAGAGAGCTTTTTTCAAAATTCTTTGTTGTGATTTCTAAATTTTCCCTTGACAAGCCCCCGCCCCCCTTTCCATTCTGCCTCGGAGCCCATGGAACACCAACAGTTTTAGAAGCATCATAAATCAAAGCATGAAGGATATACCATCTCGGAATACTTTGTTGAGAAAAATCAATCAATACTTTCTTTTCCAAATGTAAGAAACTTTCATCATACATTCATAAGGAGTTACACTTACAGTTCGGAAGTATTGCACCCTTCGCTAGAAAATGGTCATACAGACGCCAAAGTATTTTAACTAAAAAAATTCGAATAACCGTAACAAGTAACAGAAAGTTTTAATCAGTTCAAGCGGAAAATAATATAAAATTTATCAAGAAATTGTAGTTAAGATATCAATTGCAAAAAACTTTCGAGTTTATTCTATTTCTGAACAAGCTTACGAAAACACAAAAATTGAGCTTTAATGTTAGGTGCACCTGTAAAATACCTCCAATAAAAAACTTTCCTTTGCTTGAGGGATTTTGTGATGGTGAATTTAGAGATACGTACTTTGTGCTTGGGTGTCTAACAATGTTGAAATTGCTTCCGGAGCAACCGAAAATTGAAAATGAAACTCAGAAAATGCAACTGAAGCTCTTTTTTGTTGAAACAATGTAATCTGCGTAGCTGTTTCTAAATTCCGAAATTTCCTAGCTCCGTTTTGGTGTTCCACTTTGATAAAATTGAGACCCTACTTCAATCCCCTTTTTTGAATTGCTTTCTCAATAGCTATGTGATTTAGAAAGTGAAAATGTTTATAGCCAACACCAGACAAACTAGAGGCATATTTCTTGACTTTAAAAAAACAGCCTGAGTCTAAAGACCCTCTCTCGGGCTTCCCGATGATTCCAGCCCTTGAGGCGATGTGCTCTAAAAATGAAGTTCATGTATGACACGCCCTGTCATCAAGCATGCCACCCCCTTTCGTCAGGCATCTAAGCTTCATACCCCCCTAATGAAAATAGTGAAGTTTCGCCCCTGTTTGCAGGTGCATAGTTCAAAACATGACAAGAGTATAATTCAGAAAACTTTTTGTTCAATGAATCTCAAAAATAACAGAAGGCAATATTCATATATAACAGATAATTCAATGTGGCAGCCTATACAACAACAAAATATATCAAAGAACACCTGAACTGTGTGCATTGATGAAAATTAAGATAACTCTACGATATACCAAGCAGCTACAGAAACTTGGCAGCAGACCCTTGATACCTTTCGAAAAATGTGTCTTTCCTAGGCCCAAGGTTTGATTTATAAAAATAATGAGTGCTAGTGGGAGGGGCGCAGCCTTGTGGCAGCATGTGCCTACAACATCGGAAGTCTTGCTATCTTAAGTCTTTCTAAAAATATTTAACTCCTACTAAAATCCTAACTGATACGCTATGAGCTCCTACATCATGAATATTGAGCCAATATCCATAATCAGAGGTTGATATGACCTCATCAATGACAAGGCTTCCTAACACCTTTGTGGCCTGGCTCTAGGGTTAGGGTTAGGGTTGGTTAGGGTTGGTTAGGGTTAGGGTTAAGTGATAATTTATTTTAAATTGTTAAATGTAAAATTTGCTCAGTTATACAGGTTAGGGTTAGGGTTAGGCCTAGGGTTAGGTTAGGGTTAGGTGATATTTTATTTTAAATTGTTAAATGTAAAATTTGCTCAGTTATACAGGTTAGGGTTAGGGTTAGGGTTAGGGTTAAGTGATATTTTATTTTAAATTTTTAAATGTAAAATTTGTTCAGTTATACAGGTTAGGGTTAGGGTTAGGCCTAGGGTTAGGTTAGGGTTAGGGTTAAGTGATATTTTATTTTAAATTGTTAAATGTAAAATTTGTTCAGTTATACAGGTTAGGGTTAGGGTTAGGGTTAGGGTTAAGTGATATTTTATTTTAAATTGTTAAATGTAAAATTTGCTCAGGTATACAGGTTAGGGTTAGGGTTAGGGTTAGGGTTAGGGTTAAGTGATATTTTATTTTAAATTGTTTAATGTAAAATTTGCTCAGTTATACAGGTTAGGGTTAGGGTTAGGGTTAGGGTTAGGGTTAAGTGATATTTTATTTTAAATCGTTAAATATAAAATTTGCTCAGTTATACAGGTTAGGGTTAGGGTTAGGGTTAGGCCTAGGGTTAGGTTAGGGTTAGGGTTAGGGTTAAGTGATATTTTATTTTAAATTGTTAAATATAAAATTTGCTCAGTTATACAGGTTAGGGTTAGGGTTAGGGTTAGGGTTAAGTGATATTTTATTTTAAATTGTTAAATATAAAATTTGCTCAGTTTTACAGGTTAGGGTTAGGGTTAGGGTTAGGGTTAGGGTTAAGTGATATTTTATTTTAAATTTGCTCAGTTATACAGGTTAGGGTTAGGGTTAGGGTTAGGGTTAAGTGATTTTTTATTTTAAATTGTTAAATATAAAATTTGCTCAGTTATACAGGTTAGGGTTAGGGTTAGGGTTGGGGTTAAGTGATATTTTATTTTTAACTGTTAAATGTAAAATTTGCTCAGTTATACAGGTTAGGGTTAGGGTTGGGGTTAGGCCTAGGGTTAGGTTAGGGTTAGGTGATATTTTATTTTAAATTGTTTAATGTAAAACTTGCTTAGTTATACAGGTTAGGGTTAGGGTTAGGCCTGTATAACTGAGCATATTTACATTTAACAATTTAAAATAAAATATCACTTAAACCTAACCCTAACCTAACCTTAGGCCTAACTCTAACCCTAACCTGTATAAATGAGAAAATTTTACATTTAAGAATCTAAAATAAAATATCATTTAACCCTAACCTAACCAACCCTAACTCTAACCTTAACCCAAACCCTAACCTTAACCCAACCCTAACCCTAACCCTAACCCTAACCCTAACCCTAACCCTAACCCTAACCCTAACCCTAACCTGTATAACTAAGCAAATTTTACATTTAACAATTTAAAATAAAATATCATTTACCTTATTAAACAAAGATCAACTGCCCTGCAAAGCTAGCTAGCTGGAAACTTCAGCAGGACACCAGAATAAACTGTGATCAGTGTTGCAAGTTCAAATGAGTAAAATTACAAAGGTGAAACTGCAAAGGCCAATTTTAATCCTATTGGTTACTGTTAACAATTGCATAGGTCAACTCGGATTCTTATTGGTTGCATTAACCACTGCAGAGGTGAACTCTGCTTTCTATTCGATAATTCAAATCTGACCTATGCTTGCACCAAAGATTGCAGAGGTGAAGTAAGTGCTGATTGGTTTACAAGATGTTTGCATAGGTCAAGCCCGTGGTGATTGGCTCTTGGGGGACAAACAAGCTACTGGATTCAGAAAATACGGACCAGAGAAATAACTAGAATCACCACAAGAAAGGGTTGTGCATAAGCTGAATGATAGTCAGCAAAATACATGATCTGTCATACGTATGCTGTTGGTATCAATGGGGGGGGGGCTGATTTAGGGCAGAAGTTTCTGAAGAATTTGACAAAGAAACTATTGGTCAAAGATTTTCATGGTGTTAATTTTTTACTTAGACTCTATATATTTCATAGCGTACAGTTTTGATCTATGTTCTGACATTTTAAACTCTGAAGAGTGTCAGACGAAAGGCTTTAGTTTACTTAAATGTTTGCTTTTTTCAAAGCCATTTTCAAGTTTTGTACCACCAAAAAATTGTTTGCAAATTTCTACTTTTGCTATTGTTTTTGCAACATTTTGTGCAAGAGCCCCAGCCAGTTGATATTTTGATGGCACTACACCACTGTTTAAAATCCATGCTTATGTATGACAGAGAGTGTTGGACAATTACCCAAATGAAGAAAAGGGTTGAAGCAGTTGAATCAAATGTTCAGAGGGTGTCTCATGACTTTGACACTGATGATAATTTTCTCACCATTTTGAATTGACATAGCTTTACTTATTTTTGGCTGTTTCTGTACAGAACGTAAATCTAAACGAGGGAAGGCAGCCCTTGGTAGACATAACTGCAAATAAATCTCAACATAAAAATAATCAAAGTCAAAACATCAAAATAATAAGGCAACAATTCAAATTTTATAACTACCTTTACCACAGTAGCAATCATCCTGCAAATCAACCAAATGGTTGTTGTCTCTGGTGGGTAATGCATATTTCTAGAAAAAATTACAAATCAGGATGGTTGAGAAGGCCTATAATAATTAGTGCATCATTTCTGATTATTTCCTTTCTTTTTTTTATTGCAGAAATAAGAGCTAAAATGCTCTTAGCCCAGACTGGAGAGTGCTCTTAGCCCACATCTTGCTAGAACCTCTGGCGCTGTATGAGATAAAGGGCCTTAAATTACTGTGTCAAAACAGTTTGCTGTGACATAAAGAACATTTGCAACAAATATCAACCAGTCAAGGTAAAAAAATGAAATGAAATCTAGTAATGAAAAAACAATAACATCTTTGTTGTGTAATTACATTGATTTGATCTGTTTGGAAGGAGGCATTGCATACTTTTTCTCTTGAACAGAAGCCATGGCCTCTGCTTTTGCCAAAATAATACTTTTGTAGCTTCCATCGGAAGGCAGCTTCTATTGCTTTTGGAGGCACACATTGTCCATTTTTTAAAACAAACCATCGAAACTATTGCTGTGCTCAAGTTGTAATATATAGCTACAGTCACATTAGATTAAGCCTTAGCATTTAGAATAGCTTCTACATTTGTATCTTAGGAAAGTGTTCTTTTTCTAACAGTACCTGCTTAAGGACTTAAGGAGATGCACAACTTTTTCTGAGATTTTATTTTCTTATGTTGATTCTAACCAGGGCCGCTTCTATACTAAAACTTATGGCACTGGCAAAATTTGTACATCCACCTGACTTCAATACTCAAACTGCTTCTGTTATCATATTTATTATCAGGTTCATAATATCATATTTTCTGTGTTTATTGCATAAAACAACTTTACCTCCATATTTCATCAAGTTGGTTGAATGGATGTTCAGAATCTTCTTTTGCAGCTCCTAGACACAAAATGTCATGATACTGGTCATATGCTTCTTGTCTAACTCTTCTGAACAATAATTTGCCTAGAAGAGAGTTTGGTGCAAACTTGCAGATTAAAATGAAAGCCATAGAAATAAAACAAAGCATTCAAATGAAATCAAAATAAAAAGGAGATTTTGTTATCTCTGTGTTCCTGTTTTAACTAGCACACATTTCTAACAACCTTCAGAAATTAAATCGATAAACTTTTTTGGAAGTTTCAGAGTTTGTTAAATTATTGCACGTATAAGTTTTGATTTATGTTTGAAACAAATCTTAGAATAATATATGTTTATATAAATGTCTTTAATTGTTCCTAATGCAAAAATGAAACAAAAAGTTATACAATTGATGATAAAATTGGCCCAAGCATTTCAACTTCAAAACAACTTGCATCATGATATAAGATTTCTTTATTTGAAACCTCAAAGCAACGTACTGAGCATGCTGGACACTTTGTATGAGAGCATCTTGCTTTTTCTATCCCGCAACACTCTTTATATGGTAGTTGTAAATCAATATTTCCACTGAGTCTTCTCGCCATCTCCTCTGCAGTTTCGAGTGATCTGAGGCAGTGATTGCAGGCAACATATTTGTAAAAAGAATTCCACGAAAATTGACAACATATCAAAGGCCTCTCCATCAAAATATGTTCACCTTCTCTGATTTTGTCTTTTGCATACAATCCTTTTCCCTTTTGAGGCGTAATTTTACAATAAACATTTTTATCAACAAAACAACCTTGATTATCGCTGGCAGCCATCTTTTTCTCTGACCATGTGCGCATAACCTCTTTCTCGTTTCTCGTGAAAAACTCAAAAATGATTTTTACCCCTTTTTCTAAAGAAAATGAAAACTGGTACAAACGGCATAAACAAGTGAATAAATGAAGCAACAGCTTCTGGTACCTCAACCACTGGCGGCTTATGGGAAAATTAATTCATTTAATCATATATTTAATTATTCATTATTAATACACTCTACTTTATTTTTTTCATTCTTGCCTGGGATGTGTTGCATAATCTTCCTTCAAAGACTTCAAGAGAAAAACAACAGTTTGCCTATCACAGGGCAAAATCATTTTCGACATCCATATCTTGACTTGAGACTCCAATGTTACCTTTTTAGGATCTCAGTCAAAAAGTGATGTGTTAAACTAGCTCTGACTTTCCCTACTGCTTTACGACCAGTAAAAAATTCGTTTTGTTTTGATATAATGTCATGTGGACATCTCTTTCTCGTGTTCATTCCTTGTTTTTTCAAGTTGATGAAAATTTCTAGTGAATTACTTCATAAATCGTTGGAAAGACCTTAAATCTAAAATTTCAATTATTCTCAGAATGTTTGAGCAAGGGTCTTTTCAATTTTGTTACATTTGGGCCTAAACTTTCTTGTGACCATTTTCGGAAAATTTGTGCATGAGATTGTTGGCTTTTTATTCCAAAGTTACTAATAACAAGGGTTTTATGCTTCATCGTCGAAAAAAGTATGAGATTACAATTAAGAGATTATTTGGCTTAGTACTTGTAGGCGAGGAGCCACTGTTTGTTTACTATAGCTATTTCAATACAAAAATTAAATGAAGCGTCTTCTGCTGTCATAAGTTGAAGAAGGCACCTTGAAAACGCCGACCGCCACAGTGGGCAAAAACAATGCCTCTTTCAACGGGGATCTTGCTGTTGAAACCAATGGAAAGAGGGCTGCATGTGTCAAGCACATTTTCATACCAAAGACTTCTTTTTTATGAAGCCCGAAGAAAGCGTACCAAGGAAACAGTTTAGCAAAACAACACTTTTCCTACAAGATTTAATATTGAATACAAAAAACAAATTGTACAACGTTTCATAAAATATTGGTAATAATTCAATGATACCTATTTATCGAAAGAATACATTTATTGTACTTCAAGCAATTCAAAACACAATTTCAAAGTAAAATGCTTATAATATATAAGGCAATAATACGAAAGTAGTATAAATTAATACATAAGACAAGAAAAAATTCAATCTTACGCTCTAATTATTGAATGTTATATGTCATCTCAAAGATAATTTGGTAGTTTTCAGGGCCTTAGTAGTAGTGAAAATGATTTATGTTCCTGATTTAGTTGTTTTACTTGATGAATTTCCAGGAAATGAAAGTAGTCAAGAGGTAACGGACAGATTGACAGGTTTTGACCGATGGCATGAGACGGTGTACCTGACAAAATATACAATATAGACAGTGGTATCCATATGCATGTTAAATTATTTGTACTTTTCTGGCGTGAATTATAAATGTAAATTCAGAATTCTAATATAACTTTGATAAAATGCAAAAACAATTTGCACCTTGAAAATTAAAAGTTTTACGTTAACAGGACACCAGAGCATCAAATTTTGCATGCTTTATAATTGCAGATCTTGTACATTCAAACTCTTATTGACAATATGTCTCTTCTCAGTAGACGTGGGTTGGATGCAGTAGATTCATCCAAATTTCATATCCCACGGGCATATATGCCTTAAAGATTAACCATATGGTCTTTGAAAAAAACACTTCAAAGAAATCCTAAAAATATATCTGGCTTCTAAACCCACGCATTACCCAGGTACACTCAGGTCTATAAAACAACGAATAATACACAATGGACTATTTATCAACCTACATCACGTCTTATCAACCATGAACAGAACTGCTAAGTCTAAAGCTAGTCTGAAAGGTAAACAAGGACATCGACCTTAGCTACATTAAATGCTAGCAACAATACAGAGGCATAGAAGAGGTCTGTATCAATAGGAAAACCTGATCTTCGACACGGACGTAGGGTTTGTCAAAAGGAGCATATGACTTAATATTACTTAATTTAAATTAAAGCAAAGTCCAGTACCATGTGGATGCCTGGAAAATTGTAAAGCATTCATAACCATATCTAGGAACCCTGCGACAAGTTTATTATCTTCATAATTAGCTTTTCTTTTTAACATTACCAGCTTACAGATTACCTGTTCTAATGAATTGTGATATACTATGAAAATATTTCTATGTAAAGCAACAAAATGTATTGAATAGAGTACATATTTAGTGATTGATGTGCGTGTTTCTCTACCTTGATTCAGACTCCTTATCAAACTTCGACGTCATCTGCTGATGGATATGGTGTTAAACTGATGTGTCTGTGCGATCAGGTCTTCGCTGCCCTTGCTGAAATTGAGCGAAAAATGAGGTATGAGTTTAATAACGAGTAAAGAACCTGGCTTGGCTGGGTGGCTTCAGTGGAGGAAAAGGAAAGAGTAAAGAAAATATAAGAAACCAAATATGAGGGCACGGGACCAATGGACCATTTAATCCTGTCCAGACTAAACTCTGACGAATGCTAGACAAGTGAATGAAATAAAGGGCAAAGAAATTTGCTTCAAACCAGTTTAGTATCAATGAAGCATAAAAAATAGGAGGCAAAATCTTAATTAAAAAGCCAGTTTGTCATTCACACAAATCCAGTCTAATCTTCGTTTCGAAAAGTTACGAGCCGTTTAGAAGAATACCCAATGAGAACCGAACTCAACAAATCTAGAGAGTATATCATTTGTTCTATTTGGGCAGTCTATACTGTCTACTCGAGCAATCAAGACAGTTCCAGACTATAAAGGTGTTTATAACAACTCAACTATCAGACTCACATTTTAACAGTAGAGTGACAACACGCATTTTTTATTTGAATTTGCAGCAAAGGATATTGCTATCACTTCGGTAAGAATCACTATTATTATTGTCTATGATGGCTATACTTAACAAATATCAAATGACAGATATAATGTACAACACAAATAAAATAATGCAGCAGCAAGATTTCAAATAGGTACAAAAGCTTGAGATTCTTTAAGAAAAGTAAAATTCAATTACAAAGATGTAAAAATAAGATCAAATTAAATTTTAGCTGTTTCAGATACTTACCGGTTGAAGGGTATAATCTGTTGTCCAACTTTCATCTTGAGCAAGTAATCGCATGCAGCGTTCGGCAATACAAGTGATTGTAAATGCTGGGTTGACACCAAGTACGCAAGGGATAATCGACCCGTCAACTATATACAGTCCATCGTAAGTATCATCCGAATCGCCTGAAATAAGATTTTTTAATACAATCATATCCTTTCAAGTTATCATGCAGTCATTAAACACCATAAAGACACTTAATCATACTGTGTTTGGGAATCCAATTATTCCATCATTAATAGACTAAATACAACAATTCTTGCTCTTTAATTTTTATTTATCGTAAAACAATGCATAACATCAAGATATAAATCAACCGAACCTTCCGCATTCAGTAGAATTACCATAAATTATTATAACGATAAAATGCAAATTTGTTTTTTCTTCTTTATATAGTGACGAAAAAGTGAATTTAAATTGGAAATATAGTTTCTATAATGTGCTAGATATTTGAGAAATAACATTGTTATTGTTTACCATCTGTGGAAGAATTCTTGATTAATTGTCAAAAGTCATATATCTCTTAACTTTTGACGTGAACTAGCCTGAGCTAGAAATTTACTGGGTAATAAAGCATTTATGGTCAGTTTTCTACTCTGATGACTTTTCACTGAAACCAAGATCGTTTCAAATAAGCATTGTTTGGGTGTCGATACAAACAAATCACCATCGAAATAAAACATACCATTAAAAAGTTGTGAGAAATGGAAAGGAGGTAACAGAAAGTTTATCAAGGCGTTGCTAAAAATAAAGAGAAAAAATAAAGAGAAAAGATTCTAGGGAAAAACAGCCAAAAACTTCTCTTTTCTTTTACCAACCCTCCTTATTCCAACTAACACCAGTATGCTAGATTATTTAAAAATCTTTTCGAAAGAAACTAATCTAAAATTAAATAAGCTTTTAGCATAGCAGAATTTGAAAATAGCAGGGAAAACTGACAACAGAAAGGATTAAACATTTTTCGTTCGACATTCCTCAGCGTATGAACTTCAGAGTAACGTGAGAGCGAAAACATCACAATTTACTGGTTTTTTGTTTTTGACCAATCAGCGGAAGGTCAAAGAGAGAACACGAACTCTAGATAGAAAGGGGTTTTTCAAAGTTCTAGCACTTTCCTTGGATACAAAATCTATATTTATTATTCTATTTTGGGCCCAAAATCATAAAAACAATAGTAAAAATAATTGATCCCAATTCGGTATTCACAGGGGGAGCCACCCAAACCTTCCTTGGCATTTATCTTAAGTTTAGCTGGAAATGTGCAGAATTCGCATCTTTTCAACTTAGCTAGACAATGCTAATTTTCAAAAATCGAAAGGAACAAGCTTATCTGTCTACTAATTTACCATAATCCTTTTTTGCATAGTACTTGGAGTGAGTTATAAAATGTCTATACATAAAGTACAAAACAAGCCCTACTGCCTGGTGAAAAGTAAAAACTACAGCCAATCTTACCAATGAAAACCTGTCCTTTGTCGTTCACGACTCCGTTTAGTCCAGTGTTTCCCATACAGCAACCACCTATCGGATGCCTGCTCAAATGTCCGGGCCCAAACTGGCTGGACCATAGTGGATCTACCGAACAATGGCCTCCTAAAATTTCCACTGCCTGTCTCAATGCTTTTTCTACTGTGTGATAGTACTTTTTGTGCTTATTTGGGTCCCAGTCTATAGAAACTTGTTTTGTGTTTTCGTCTATGAAGAGTTCTCCCGGCGAGTCACTGTTCGTCATGCAGTACAAACCTAAGGTATTGGCCAATGCTGCTTGTCCTAGTCTCTGCGAAACAAAATGGCATAATTTCACAAATAAAATACTATAGACATGAAAATGACTTTCTAAGCATTTTCTGAACAAGTTCTTTGATATATAATTTCATCTTGTTCTTTCAGAAACTTATTCTGACGCTTTATACTCATAGGAGCATTGAACGAAAAAGCTTTTAGCCAATATGTTGTAAAATGTTTGCTTTTTTCCAAGCCGTTATAGTATTTTCTGTGCGAAATCGACTGCATTTCCTAGGGTACCTGGATAATTGAATAAATAGTTACACGCTTTTGGTGTATAGAACAGGACGGTTATAAGTTGCTGCTCCGTGTTTCGCGCTTAAAGCTTTCATCAGGCAGCTGAATACAAAGTTATGCTTTTTACTGTTTGAAAACACTTTCTAATAAAGACCGTGGATAACAAACAGGAATACCTAATTAGTGAATTAGTAAATTCTGTGGTTTGGAAATTAGTGTGGTCCAATAGCTATTGCTAGGGTTGCATTCGTTGCTTTACGATCAACTGTAGATAAACTGTTAATTATTTTCTTTCTAGTTTGCTATTTCTATAGATGTCCTCTTCTTCGTCAAAGTCGATCACCTCACGTCCACTCCAGGTTAAGCAACATTACGTATCACGAGACAACCTTCAGAGAGAGGTCTAATTATAAGATGAGCATACTTCAACTATGCAATACTCTCAATTACGCTATTTGGTGTATAGAGCAGGTTGGTAGAACAGGAGAGAACTCCCTGTTCTTTATACCAAATAGCGTGCACAGCTCTGCATATACGGCATCGCGCACTTTATGATAGACTGAAAAATAGCAACTTGCATCAATACTCTCAATTAGTTTTTACCTATTCAGAGATTAATTAGCTTAAAGGAGTTGCTTTGTAGAGTTAAACTGAACTTCGCGTCATCTTAATAATTTCAGCGCTAAAAAAGTCTCTTGAGATTGGCAAAATTTTAGCATCGAAAAATTGGCATAGGTAACGCTTAGCGTTAGAAAACGATTTTTGTCGCCAAACATGCAACTTTTGTTGCATAGCGTTAATAATGGGTACGTAAAATACTAGATATTCGCTTTTTGTTGCAGGAAACAGGGATATAATGCTTCATTCCTCCGAAGACATCGGATGTTTGGTACATCAAAATAAATCAGCTTCCACTCAAGTGAATGTAGGCAGTCTTACCTGTAGTAGGCCATTCCACTGTGGCCCACTGGGAAAATTTGGTGGATTTATTTGGCCAGAAGAAATTGCAGATGCAACGACGTACGGAGCAGCAAAGGATCTTGGGACTGTTACGTCATGCATCACAAAGCCATCGCGCTTCTTTCGAAGATCAAGCAAAGCAGTCGCTGTTGGACCGGGAGCAGGCCCGTACTTGGCCTTGGGTTTTCCTTTGAACATACCAGTGTGCAATCCAACTGCATGTGAAGCCTCTTTCCCATTATAACTGACACCTGTATAAGAGGATAGAAAGGAGGCGCTCAGAATGGTTTAAGAAAAATACATTTAGAAAACATTTAGAGAAGAGAACGAGTGACTGAAATCCTATCAAAATAACAGAAAAAATATCATGAAAATGGTAATGATTCTTCCGCCCTGTTATGTGTAAGTCTTTTCAATTTAGCAATTGAAATTGTTATTGATCTTATTGCGTTTTAGCTATGAGTTTGATTTTAAGAGTTCACTCTAAAGGCGGGATTCCACTTTATTCGCTCTGGTCGCGCGACTGAGCGAATGCACATTGGGGCATGCGCAAATTGAACTTCCTCATTTGCTGCAAATGCGCGACCATTCGCTGAGTAGTTCAACCATATCTCTATGAGTTCATCTCAGTTGAACTACTGGGGGACTGGTCGTGTTCGCTGACTTGTTGATTCGATTTCGCCAAGTCACGCGACCAGACCGAATCAAGTGGAAACCGGCCTTAACAAGGAATACCGATGAAATGGAAATTTCTTACTAGAATGATAACGATAACTCCATAGTATCAACGCATAATTTATATATATATATTTGATAGAAATGAACGAAAGAAATGTAGATTAGCTTATATCAATCTAAAGCCTAAATAAAGATTTCAAAATTCATTTATAAAGAAAATAAGGATTTAAAACAGTTAAGCACACCAAAGGAAACTATTTTTACTACATGATGAAACAAAGAAAGAATGGAAAGAATGGCGAATGTAGATAATTGCTCGATGTTGCAACGAAGGCGTTTTTAGTTACAATTTGTATGAATAGAGCACAACATAAGATGACGAAAAATTCAAGGATTGGCGAAAAATACTTGGCACAAAAACATTTCATCTTATGCAAGGTTTATCAAAAGATATTCGTCTAGGTAAATCTCTTTACAGCAACTTAATAGGTTAAGGAAAGAGAAAGTTTGTCAATGATCACCAAATTACTTATTTCTACAAAATCTACAAAATTAGTTGACATTGCTTGAGATTTGCCGGAAGCAAAGAGAAAACTCACAAAAGTAACAAAGGACAGAAAAAGTCAAGAATATGACAAGTTTAAAATTAACTTTTCTTTCCATGTAAGATTGAAAGGCTTTAAAAGAAATATAAAGTAATGCTGATTAATCTGCCTTTTACATGTAAGTTTAAGTCCTTCAAGGGGCAGGATTTTCGTCTTTTAGCCTTATTCAACTATTCAACATTTTTCGAAACAGGGTCAACTGTAAGCAGTGAATTAACTGAATTGCTATTCTGTATATATTAGTTTTACATAGAATTAAAAAAAATTGAGCAAGAAATTCCATTTTTTATTATTCAAGCACGGTAGTCTATCCAACAATGCTGGTTTAAAAGGAGCCCCCTTCACCCAAAAATAATAGAAAAAATAGCATAAAATATAATAAAATAAATAGTTACAATAGGTCTAAAAATAATAAAATACACTACCGAACCCCTTCTGAATCTACTTCACCCTACCAATGCAATTTTGGATACCTTTTTACAATATTTTCTTTCCTATTTTCCTATTTTCTATGTAAAATTTCATATGAAATATCTATACAATTGCCTAAATTTAGAGCAAAGTTTTAAATCTAATCAGAGAGGTTGCCTATTTATCTTTGGTATCTAGGCCATAGTTCCAAAGTTTAGCACCCCTGAACAAAAATGACTTCTCCTATGCATGTAATTGCAATCATGCATTGCAGTAAATCTGGGAACCTACCGAAAATCCCTCCGTTTGTATAGAAGTTTTTGCCAACTTCACTCGAAACCTCCAATCCACGTAGTGAAGATTCCAACAAAATTTTGGTCGAGCCGAGAGATCCTGCACTGATAATGACTATATTGGCTCTGATGGACCTCTCTTCTTTTGCACCACTCCCATCTAAACTTCTGTAGAATATTTGCCATTGGTAAGACTCGTAATCTTTCAAGACAGCTGTAACTTCGATCTACAGAGAACAGAACAATAATGGGGAAATAACAAGAGTTTATGAAGCAAAAATATCACTTGTCCTGAAAAAGAAAGATTTTGTACATTGGATTTCAAAGACCTGAAAATGTAGCGGTCTTGCAGTTGAGGGTCATGAGGTCACGAGGAAGGGCAATGGAAGCAAAAGAAAATAAAGGAACACGCCCCAACCCCACCTAGTTTGTTTGCCTAGAAAGGTTTTGAATGGCTGAGGAAATTGTCAGATGGAAATATGGAAACTGCCTTGACTCTGTCAGATCTATTTAACCACATGATAAGTGCCTGAATCATGTCAGTCATCAGAGTCCACAAAGTGCTTCGCCTTGTTCTATATAAAAACATGCGTTCAATGGACCTTTTTGCCTTCTGGGTTGTTGTTAATGGATCTGTTAAAGGGGTAGCATAAGTGGATCGTTCATCAAAAAAACGTTCGGTCGGCTCTTATATAACAATCGTATTTTTCGTGACTATGTCAATGAAAGGCGAATCGTGAAAATTTCCGTTTTTAGCTACGACGTCTCTCGAAATACTGTCATCAATGCATTATGAGATGAAATTTCAGAATAGCTTATAAGTGATTTTGGACGCACGATTTAAAAATTCTTAGACATAGGGTATTTGGGAAGGGAAATTGTAGAAGCAATGCAGGAACAACGGGGAAAGTCCATGATCTGGTAGGATAATGGGCAGATTTTTCTGAAACTTTTAAAGAATAAACTGTGCAACGAAACGGAATGAAGAGTTTCGATTTCTACCTGAGTAAAGATTTCTGCGCCACGCTGCACTGCATCTGGCAAATAATTCATAGCCACGTTATTTTTGGCTCCGGTATTGCAACCAGACAGGCAATTTCCGCATCCGTTGCAAGCAGGTTGTGGCATACCCACGTGGTTTGAAGGAGCATCTTCAAAATTGATAAACATTGGCGTCCTAAAAAACGATTCGTTCATGTCTTCAATATCGACAACCTCGAGTCTGGTTCCAATCTCGCGCAACTGGTTTATCCTTTTCATAACCGGATAATCGTCTGGGTAAGGTCTAGGCCTCAGCATCTGCTCAGAATACGCCCGGTCATACTTTTTGAAATTGTCTAAGTCTTCTCTGAATGCATCTGGCCAAACCGGGTCGTAAAAGACAGCTGCTTTACAATCGAGTGCAACCCCCTCGTCAATTAGAGAGGACCCTCCAACTCCACAGCCTGTCATCACAGTTAGGTTTTTGCACGCTTTAAATTGGAACAGATTGCTTGGATGCCCTTAAAAAACGCGAAAAGAACCAATAAACATCTAAAGTAAAAGAGAAATAGACTCTAACACGAGAACTACAACGCCATACTGGTAAATGCCATCCAAAAATTGGAATGGGGCAATGCTGAGATAAGGGGTGGGGGTGAGGGTGAACGAAATGGGTTTTCTTTGTTGCTCCTCTTTAAGTATTTTGTGAAAAAAGAATGATGCCACATAATGGGAATTATCTGGCGGGTGCAGTCCCCTACCCCACCCCATCCCTGGCTTGCAACGGCCCCCAGCTGATCCTCTTTGTAGAAACATTAGATGCTGTTTGAAGCCCTTACAACTGTAAGTGGGGGGATGACGTAGTTTTGAATGCACCGATCGACCCATAGACGTAGTAAGCATTTCAACAGTTGGGGAGCACCTCTGTAAGCTGCAAGTAGAAACTTTACCACTGTTTCCGAAAGGTAGGAAGGGCATATGCCCCATGAAGATTCTAAGATTCTAAAACTATATCGTAGTGGAGATACTAAAACTATGGGGTTGCTAATAGTCGACTGTAATTTTGGAACTTTTAAGTAACTAGTGGTCTGTTGAAAGCGAAATGACGAGTCGACTGTTGAAATATTTGTAACCTGTCATGCGATCTCAGCAAAGATAATATAAATATATCATAAATTAAAATTTATTACAAGAAAAATATAACTGTTTTGCTGTAAGGTGTGGCAGTTCAGTCTGTAACACTAAAGTATCTTTAATCAGCAGTTCTATCCTTGTTCAAGTTCCTCGCGTGAGAAACTGAATTGGCTAAATAGGAAGATTGGGGGGGGGGGGGTATGTTTGAAGAATTACTAGTCTTTAAACTAGAAATCAGGGCAACGATCTCGGGACGCACATTGATCACTTCTGAAATGTAAAGTCTTGCTTGTGCATAATGGAAGCAAGGAGTTGAACAGAGATTCTGTTTCCACATCCAACGATATGCAAACCAATATTTTTAATTAGTGGTCATAAGAAGTCCTTGGACTAATCCTTGTATTTCATACTTGCAAACGCAAGCGGTAGTGACAGGTGGGAATGAGCTTGCGAAATATTATACTGCTCAATGTGTCTATAATCGTCACAGCTTTGGCCAAAGGAAATGGTGCAGGAAATTGGCTATCATTTAGCACGTTGGCAGCAGAAATATTGCCGGAAAACCATGTCGTCTGGCGCTCTCCTGCACGTCTCATAGTCCTGGCGCCCGGTCAAACATTTAACCCTTGCATCCCCCTACTAAGCCGTGGGTGATAAAACAATTGTTCATTTTCCTCTAAAAATTGGACTTTGCTCGTCAACATTTTCGTCCGTGCACTTGAGAGAGCTCGCGGTTTGCATTTAGAATGGTAATATTTATGTTGGCTCACCCTAGAAAACGTCTCCTTAAGTGTGCAAAAAATGTAAAAAGGCAAGAGAAAAATTGCATAACACAATGACCCAGCCCTCCTTTATCTCCACCCCATGCAAAGAACATACTAATTGTAAATACACCCTTGGCAAATAATAGCTTAGACTTTTAACGAAAAGTGAAGTCAAATGTTATTTCTTTATATAACAAGCCCACACCCTCTTCCCCTCGATGTCAATGTTGGGTTTTATGATTGCAGACTAGCTGGGGATGAACGCAGGCTAAACAACTCTCATAACAACATTGATTTGGGGGGTGGGGGCTGGATTATTTTAAACCAGCTGATTCTACGAGTGTCTCAGCATTTTTTGCCAGGATTGTGGGTGTTTATAGAAATTCCTTAAAGAGCTTGGTAGTATTTGTCTACTAACCAAAGATGGCCTCTAAATCCTAAATTGCGGACTTAATAGTCATCAACGGCCTAAATGTATGGATTTATTACGTAGGTGCCACGCCCTTTCACGCCATTTTTGGATCAAAAGTTACGGATCCAGCAAAAATCTTATGCCCCAAAGATATTCGGAACATAAATTTATTTGTGTTACTAAGTCTAAACGCATTGGTTTTCGTGAATATCTCTGGAACTGTGACAGGTATCGAAATGGAACTTTTGGGGCATAAGATGTTTACCGGATCCCCAACGTTTGGTCCAAAATGGGCGAGAAAGGACGTGACGTTTAAAATTTAAAGTTTTCTAGGATGCTGAATGAAGGCCATTTTTCGACCACCTCTCTCTATCTCTACCCAATCCCTGGTTTAAATTTGATGAAAAATTGTATTGGAACAAAAACAAAATTGACAATGAAGAACCACAAACATATGTGGAGAATATCTTTTTCTACAGGGTAACAAATCTTGTAAATGACTGTAGTTATTTACCAAAGGTTTTCTGGGCTAGCTCTCCATCTACATATGTTGCTCGAAAACTATCTTCCATTGCCTCTGGAAAGTCACCAGGAAGCCACTCCATTCCTTTTTCAAGCACGCATACTGATTGGCCTGCCCTAGCTGCACGGCAAGCAGCAACAGCTCCACCATATCCTGATCCAATGACAACAACATTGTAATGCTGTTTAATGGCTTTCTGAGGCTTGGTTAATGGGCAGTACTGAAAAGATTATACATATATCTAAATTTTTATATTTTAGACTCTTTTTACAAATATGTTAACTCTTTTGAAACACAAGTATTCAAATAAACAGATTGGTAAAATTTTATATTTATGTTTTGAGAATTTCAAGAACGTCAGCTTGCATAATAACAAAATGTAATGAGCTTTGAAATCAATATGATTTGAGACACAGGAAATACTTTCGATCCGAACAATGAACAGCAAAATAGTCACCTAACCTCACCTTGTATTGGATATAACGCTTCTCTGTTGATGAGCAGCAGCCCATGGTTGATTAAGGAGTTCAGTGGCACCTTGACACAATCAGACGCCAATCAATGTCAGCAAATTTTAAAGGATGCAGAATGAACAACTTGATGCTGAAAAAAATTAGGAATGTTAACTGTGAGATAAACTAAGCAGTCTTCCCAAAAGTAGTAGTCATGTAAGCAATCAAGTTGGTGCATGTGTTGCAATCATGAAAACATTTGATAACAACAGATCAATTAACAATGCTTTTCTCAACAGATAAACATTACCTTGTGGTAAAATCTTTAAACATTACATGCATTCAATAGTATCAACTTTATTTTATTCTATAACACAAACGCTGATATGCATTAATTTGATTAAATCACTCAATGTTGATTATACTTAAAGATTTCTGAAAATTTAAGTATAACAACAAAATAAATACTAAGAAAAATATAAAATGTTTCTTTTTGTTATAGAAGAAATGGTATGTTATAGAATATGCAAAGCAAATCAATTCAGCTTAGTACCGGCTAGCATGGCTGCTTTATAACCTATTGCAATGCATCAAATTAACAGAGTTACGTGAAAATAACATGGCAGAAAAAATAATAACTTAGCCTTAAAGAAGGCATCGATTGCTTTTTATTGGATAGCATAGGTATTCTGGCCAAAAAAAATTTATTACCCTAATACTGGGGGAACAAAATAGTCCTTTTCTCTGAAAGACAAGGCAGGTTTCAAGTTCAATATTGTCCTTGTGAGATAACAATGAATAATTGATTGATTATGTCTTTATCAATTAGAATTGTGGCTTTTCAGACAGAGCTTAGTACTGTCTCGTCTTCATTCAAAAATACATGTTTTTTTAGCTAATAAAGACATTTATTGGGAAAGGGTCATTCTATATTGAATCACCAAAAATTCTGGAAGTGCCGATGGGCACCATCTTAGATTCTGTTGAAACTTCTATCATATGAATCTTTCCTAGAAAAAATATAATGCCGAAAATTTCAGCTTCATTGCTCAAACAGTTCAAAAGTTATCGAGCTATGAACTTTTGTGAAAATCAGCCAAAATTACACATTTTGGGCTTCAAACATACTTTGACAACTTTGACATTCAATAACTCAACAGTGCTAAATGACATCAATTTGAAACTACAAATATATAAACAAGACATTTCTGGCATCTTTCTAATAAAATTTACTATTTTTGAAGATATAGCTTGCTCTCAATGATAAAAACACTGTTTAAGGGGGGGTCCTTGAACTTTTCTTTGGGGGGTCCTTGAACTTGAGGCTATCAACAGGGCATTAATGAGACCATCTCTTCAAGAGACCATCTCTTCAACTTTTTTGAAATCATTTGGCAGGATGTGTTGGTATTTAGAAAATACTAAAAATAAAGCTTCCTTTTGTATCAAAAACCCTGTATTAGGCCATATTTTAGAGGGTACTTTCAACAATTTCAGGAATTTCCTTGAGTTTCGACACACTGAAAAGTAGCAAAGACAGTTGAAACTGAATTTCAAATTCATGTTTAAAGAATGGTTCTAAATCAAAGTTTAAAGAGTGGTTCTAAATCAAAAGTGACTTGAATAACCTCTGTTTTGCCCATGATATTCAGAAAATTGCCATATAAGGGATGACATTGAATGTGACAAAAAACAGAAATTATGACACTACCATCATTATAGTATCAAACTGTAATCAAAACTTTGTTAAAAAGGATCTGAAAATATTGTTAAATATTGTCTTCAATGTTCTAGTATCAAAATAATCAATCAATCACAACAAAATATACAAAAACGTATTTTGCATATGACAAAATTTGTTTGTAGTTTCTTAGTGCCAGAAGGTAATCTTGAGCACTGTGTCCATTAACTGCTGGAGGACCAATCTCATATATATATTACTTTAGTAAAAGGTGTCGCACATTACCAACTACTGCCTTGCCCACCCGTAATTGAGCCACCCTCAAACAGGTACCTCAAAAAACAGCAAACTTTAATGAGTATTTACAGTATATTGCTGATAAAGCTAAAAAAACTGCCCAAGAATAAATCAAGTTGCCCAAATAGCCTATAAAATAAATATCAAACATGATTTTGAAAAAAATGTAGCATAATTAATTGTAGCAAAATTTGGTAAGAAAGATGAATTTCCTAACAGACAATGATGAGAGCTTGCAGTATTCCCAAAATGACTTACAAGAATAGCAAAAATAATAACATAATGAAAACAATTTAGGGGGAGAAAAATATTGAGACTGATAAAGTCTTTGACTTATATGAATGTAAGAGGACCTTTCTATATGTGTAAATTGATCATACTCTTGCTCAAACTGTTGTCTAACATCTTATAATTGAGGGTGGCTTGTAAACAAGGGTGGCAGCAGTAATTTGCTAGTCATGTGTCTCTGTTCCATTCTCTGTCAGGGAATTTCTAAATAGGAATGAATCAGGGGCGGCGTGGGGTGGTATTAAAGGTATTAGTCTAATACCTTTTTATTTTCAAAGGAAGGCGACTTATGGTCTCTGAGATTGCAGGAAATTTATTTTGCTTTTTGTACGCTGCCACTTTTTCACAACAAATTTATCGATGCGACCAGCTCTATTCATATAGCCAAGCTATATTTGCTTTTCTGTTCGCTGAATGAAAGCTTTCCTAATCCTCATTGAAATCTTTGAAAAGTGTAATCAATGCCGTAATCAGCAGCCCTGGCCATGGTATTAGCCTCCAAAAACTAATACACTGCCCCGAAATTTCTTTTGTCTGTTGTGGTCTGCATGACGTGAATTTCTCTTGTTGAGCCATGGTAGAAGAATGGGTGAACAGCAGTAAGGTATTAGTTTTTCATTTCTAATACTACGAGGGCCACTGTCAGTGGAAGGGACGGTGGAAAGAGCCCCAGCTCTATTCTATAAGGCCTCAGCTTACAGAAAAAATATTTCTGGAAATTAACTTTATGAATTTACAAAATGTAGCTGTACTTTTGCTAGCAATGCCTTTGGATGGATAATTTGATTGACAAAATTTAGACACTGAATATAAAGAGCAACAGTCATGAAATAATTTGTTTAAGCTAAAGGCAGTTGTAAAAGTTGTTTTGTATGAACTGTATGTTTTGTAAAACTTTGATTCTATATGACCGTAGAGTCACAGGCAACATTCTCACATTATTTCTCTCGGTTTCTCAAATCAAATGATACATCTTACGCTTTTTTGCTGCATTACTCTAAAGTAAATCGCTCGCTTTATCGTAATAGAATCTCATTCGCGGGCCAAAAGCCTCATGGTATTAGAATTAATGGGCTAATACCTTGGGGCTCCATTACTGGGCAGCAAACCGCTGTATCAAAACACGATTTCGCTCGAGTAATTTGCCGCAGCCATAATTCATTTGTATTTCGTAGGACCGATCCTTCACCCAAAACTAGTAGGATGAACTACATTACCACAGGGTCATCAGTGTCTGGGGGGAGACAACGGGGGCCAGTGCCTTCAAATAATTTTGTAAGATATGGTATTGCCAAAAGCTATTTTAAACCATCATATCGAAAAGGTCATTTTGCCCACCTTCTTAAATAAGAACATATAAGCTCCACCCCTGTTAAATAGTTTCAGGACCTTGCGGAGGGACCTTCTTATGTCTTAATTTCGGAGGCTAATACCAATACTTTTCTACTCCCAGCCGCCCCTGGAATGAATGTTTGCTTTTTCAAGCAAATATCTCAAATGTTCAGCGAAAATGTTGTTCAATCTAGTTTATTTTTCAGACAGTAAATATTGATAATTAACCTAAATCTATGCATCCAAGCCAAAGAGAAACTAAGAACTTATGGTGTGGTGCAGGGTAGCATTTCCTATTGTTGGCAATGCAATAAACAAAAGTCTTTATAAAATATTTTGCGCAATAAAAACTTTTGCTGCTTGAAATAAAAATTGTTATTTATCAATGTTTATAATGTCAATATTAATGTTAATGTTTATAATTCTAAATGAATATATTTTAAATTCTAATTTCCAAACGACATAAGACATTACTTTGTTGATGGAGACAACTAACTTGGTCTGATTTGGTATGTCTATATTTTCTTTCCGGGAAAGTTTTCTTTAAACTTAACAATTAAAGAGCATGTTAAAAATTATACTTATGGCTTAAAATTCACTTTCATAAAACTCTAGTTGAATGTTTGCTGAAAATACATGTTTGTAAACGATTGAATGAAGAGTGTTGCGGTAAGATTTTATCTCACTACTTGAACTTGTCTATGTGCCCAAGAAGATGGCCTAACTAGGGAAAAGGCGCCTTGTGGTTGCGAGACCTAAGCAAAATAGAACATAACTTACCTAGTAATCCTAGGTCACTGTCTTATATATAGGCGGCTGCAAACACCGCATAATTACATTATTTTTCCTTGAAAATTTCATCTACTTTCTTGACCCGCCCTTGATAAATTTGCTTTCAAGTAGTCCAGCCTCGTTCGCGGAAATCTAATTGAAAAAAGAAAGAAGGCATTTACACGCTTTTGTTTTGAGAAGAAGCACGTGTCACATATTTTTGAAGAAGAAAAGAATTTGTGGCACTTAGAAAAGTAGTTACAAAGAAATGTTTTGACTACCAGAATACCGGTATTCGAGGAATTGTTGGCATGTCGAGAAAATGTTTTGCCACTTTATTGCTGGTGTCATTCTGTGCAGGGACGTCATTTGAAAGGGGGTACGGGTGGACGTTCACCCCCTCCCCAACCACGAAAACAGCATCTTCTCGAAAGGCAAAGTTGATTTTGGCCATCTATGTTGTATAAAGGGTGTGGCCTAACGTTTTTGTCTTGCCGAAAACTTCTTTAAAGTTTTTGAAAAAACTAAAATATCTTTTCGGCTCTTGGCTCTTCTTTACTCTATTACGAAAGAACATGATTTCTGATCTTGGGAAGGAGAAAAGCCAAGTGAAAGTTCACTTTCTCGCCCAACTACCCTTGTGGAGCCCCTTCCCCCAGGTTTCAAATATTTTTCATAAGGGTTTATTTCTAATGCCAGCTTTACGCCTCGATATTCAGAAATTAAGTGAATTTGAATTAAGTGTCTCAAAATAGAGCCTCTTTTAGCAAGAGACTGGGGCAAATGCCCCTTGCCCCAACTTCATCACAATATTTTGCTCTCTAGTAGATGTTTATCCTTTCCTTGTTTCTGTTTTTTCTGTACATGTATTATCATATGCTAACCCGAATCCTTAGCAACAGCTGAAAAGGTATTGCTACGAAAATGCAGGAAGCTTTTCAAGCGTTCAACCAATTCATGATAGGCTGCTCATTGTATTCCCTCCTCCCATTGTATTCCCAGTACACTGTTACAAAGGAAACATACTACAGCTTGACAATTATTGGGGGGGGGGCTACAAATGGTAAACTACAAAAGAGTTCAATTACATGTTAGCTTCTCCTAGTGGTTCATAGGGCGAATAAAAATGTTTTTCTTCTATCACACAGTTTTTGTTAGATAGGATAGAATTGTTTTTCAATTAACAAACCATGTCAAAGCAGGACATACAACAACATACAGGTCGTGACTTGCTTATTCCAGCCTAGTTGCCACATGTCTATGCTATTTTTTATGAGCCGTCCATCCTCAAGAATACCCCTTATCTCGACAATTGACACCTACAGCTCCCTGCCTCCCTCCTTGGATGCAAAAAACAAAACGCAAGCTACGTGAATTTGGAAATTAAAATCATACACTTGTAGGACATATCATTCATAAGAATTAGAGGCTAGAAGTGTAAATCAGAGGTCAAACAGAAACGAAATCTACAAAAAATCCTTGCTTTATCCTGGGTCATTTTATCAATCAATTAAAGTGTTATTTGTGGCTCCTCCAGGTAATTAGCGTCTAAAGTCAGTCTGTGAAGAACTTCTCCTCCCTCTCTTTCAATGAGCTGCTGCAAAAATTATGACAAATATTTTTAGCATCTAGAAATGGTTCATGACTTTTGTTCCCTTAATAAAGACTGCTGCCATCTCTATCGGTGGGCTCCTTTGCATTATGATTAAACATTACGTTTCAGTTTCAGATAGATAATGTTTCAATTTGGACCAAATAATATTCCACTAAGTGCTTTTCAATCTCTACGCATCTATGGTCATTTTTCGAATACTCTCTTGATCCTTAACAGGAACGCTTCCTTGTCACATGCTATCCGATGCTAATATGAAAGTAATGCCCTTCCTATCTGAATGAAGTAGTGGTAAGATTTGAATTTTCCTTCGATTCAGAATGCAGACAATGAATGTGTTTTTAGTGACCTCAGACTCAAGAGGAATAAGTGCATTTACTTGACAATGTCATTATGTGACGTAGAAGAAAGATGGGGAGATAAGAAATGCATGACAAAAAATGTTTAAGACGAGTCTATGTAAAATAAGTTTGGCACTCAGTGAATGAAATAGGACGTCATATCTGTTTTTGTGGGATTGGTCAATATAAGAAGTGAATTGTTGGTTGAATTGAATTGAACTGTTATTTTAATGGAATTTGCTAATCCATCGTCAGATTTGAAACAAACTCGCCTTGAATGCATTGATTGCAAATTAATCAATTGATGAAGAAGGCTAGTAACGAAAACTAGTCAAAGATGTGCTATTTTGGCAGTCCCACTGAATGTGATGTAGATGTAGAAAATTGATTTTTATAATGAAAACTAGATGGTCTTGAACTCAGATGCTCAGCCCGAAAGAGCAGCATGCTAACCAGAAGAATCTTTTAATTGATTCCATTAACATTAATGAAATGTTTTATTAGAATCGAGGGGAAATTATTCAAAGCTTTTTGTTATATACGAAACGACAACTACAGAAAACTTGTTTCTCTTCTTTCATTTTATATTTGGTATCACTCCATTCCTTCAATGCTTTCTTGGAGATTTTCGTTGATAAGTTGATAAGAGTTTGTGCATTTAGGAAAATTTTGGTCCCATTTTGTAGTGATTAATGTGACCAGGCCCTTTTCCATTTTTCAGATGTATTAAACCTGTATTTGCAAGGGCGGAGATACCTTAATATGGATATGAGGGGATCGATGGGGTTCAGATAACTTCAAGATGGAAATAAGAAATTTATTAGAATTTGGAGCTGCAAAAGTACAATCATTTAACTAGCAAAGTCTTCTTAAACTTGCAGCACCATTCTCTTTCTACTTAGTAAAGATTCCAAGCTTAATGGTCCGAGATTAAGGTTTCTGAACTTGATGAAATTCTCCTGCAGTTACAGTCCAACAAGTACTCACGTATAAAATGGAGGGAAAAGATCAACTACGAGCTTATAAATTTTGGCTTTCCCAACTTTCGGTACAATGAGTTGCATTTCCTGCCAAAAGTCTTTGTGATATATGCAATCAAGCGAAGGACATTTAAAAACTGGTTTTTTGTGCAAATCAATGTCAAATTTTATTTATTGCATTTACCGAGAGATTTTTTGTCAGGGTGCTAAGGTAAAGGCAGTTCTGAAGTTGAGTGGCAAGTTCAGATGTTTGACCATTCAGACAACAACAAAGAGGCAAGATTTGCCCTTACTTACCCAATGTTCACATTTAAGGCTACTTTGGAACATGACAACTTTGTAATGAAATCGATGATTTTTGTAAAGCATAGAAAGAGTTGTTGGTGATAGATAGCAATTATTTTGTACTGGCATTTGGAACTTGTGGCTCCCTTCGCTTTTAATGGCAAATCAAGCTGCAATTAACAAAATGTCAACTACGTGATCAATACACTTAAAATATAATGTAACGTTTTCACTGGCTAAAATTATATCCGGTAGGACAAGTTAATTGGTTTTAATTAACACTGTCTAAAAATATCACTCGTTCATGCTTCAAAGCAGCCTCATGACTCGGAGAAAAAGTCTATAATGATAACGATAGCCTTATACAAGCCTATGGCCTTCGAATTGGGGGAATCTGCAGCTTTTCTTTTCCAACCCTGTTGTGCAGGGGCAACAGGGTAACCGCCTCCTACATTCAGCCGACTCGGACAATTATGCTAACTGTGAGTCTGATGCAAGCAATTGCGTCATCACTACGTCAGCGTAACGTCATTTGAAGGAGAAACAAAAAAGATTTCTTGCTTATGAGAAAGCTTCGCGCGATGAAACATTCTTCAGACTGTCGTGAGATGAACCAAAAGTCCCATTACGGAGTGCTTGCTTAACAAAAAGGAAAAAGCGACAAGCATCAAGTTTAGGGCAAGTAATTTTATCTCACACGGCAAAATTAGCCTCATAGATTTCGAAAAGGCGATCAATGTCCCTCAATCTTTACAGACACTTGAGCGCCTAAAAGGCCTTTCGTATCTGATGTCATTTGCATAAGTCTTTATCATGGATTTATTTCTGTTACATAAAAACTTGTTGAGTAGAGTCCTTATCTAAACGAAAGGAAAATTGGTTGAAACCCCCCTCTGTCAAAAAACCATACAGATTTTCCATTAAATAACAAAGACTAACATCAAGGGGCACTTTTATAAATGGAAAACTTTTGGCTCCCTTGCCGCTTCTATGACGTAAGGGCAGGCCCGTCGCTAGCTATTGTGCACAAGGGGGGTTTCCAAGTCCCCTTTTGCCAACAAAGTGGGCGAGCCATTCTTTATTTGCCGATGATCTGAAAATTTACCCACTAAGCTCTCATGCATGCAAAGAAAATCTTCGTTTTTGCAATGGAATTTTTTCAAGGGGGAGTCACACCCCACACACTTACAAAAGAAACAATCTCGTGAATTGGGTGCAATTGGCCTTGCACCCAAAGAACTGTTCAGACTCCAGAAAGATTGGCTATTGCATTGCTTTTATAAATGTGGCCATTGTTTGCTTCTGAAAAACGTTTTCAAAGGACAAACATTCTCTTAGATTCTACCTCTGCTTTTACAAGAGCAAGGGGGGAAATCTACTCATATGTTGCTCCTTTGGTGCAGACTTTCTTGTTCCGACTCCAAAGAGTGGAAAAGGACTCTTTATTCTATAGTCATAGTTTGCATCGAGGGAAAAATTCCCTCTTGTAGTTGGCGTACGAGATTTCCGCAAGCACTAGGAATTTTAAGGATTTTCAGTTTAAAAATGGGATTTCCACCAATAATGAATGAGATTTCTTTTTTACCATCCCAGCTTTCCTTACAGATAGAAAAACAACTTTTCATTACACAAATGTCACAGGAGTCCATACCCAAACCAATATTTTCTGTAGCCATCTTTCTTCTTTAAAAGACATTCATTGACAAGATCTTGAATAATGGACATACTTATGATAACAATTAGAAATGTAATCACGCAATTCTGTAACTAACCACAAGCTGGAACATACGAAATGTTTTTTTTGACAAAACAAACTTTGAAACACGTAAGATCACGGTAGTGGCATTGTTTTCACGCGTAACAAAACCTAACATGAAAAATATTTTCCATTGATTTAATGTATTGATCGAAAGACCTCAATGGAAGAGTATGACATCAGAAAAGAGAGTGAAATCAAATGCAATTCAGTAGTTGAATGAGTGTGTCCTGATACCACAGATAAAGCATTTAATCCCTGTTACGTACATAGTAGGGAAATGACAAGAAGTCAAAGAATGAATGGATTAGTGAATGGAATGGAAAAATGAATGTAGACTTCATGGATGTGTTCTATCAAGATCTTATGTTGTCATGATTCTATGGATGAATAGTAATAAAATGCATCGTCCTATGCAAAGTAAATTTATGTTTACAACAGGTTTGTAGGAATTTTGGTGGACAATTTGGGTTCTAAGTTCTATGGCAAAGATCTGCCTTGCTTCCCTAGTTAATGAGAAAGCAAAAGAGGATGTATGCAGAAGGCAACACCAGTCACCAGCCGAGAGTGGGTTTATCTCGGGAAGCTAATCTCAGCAGGCGACGTGTCTCCAGTGTGCAAACGCAGCCTCAGAAACTCAGGTTATTGCCGATAGCAACGTGGATACAGTTTTAAATGCAGATTAGTACTGCGGTATGAGCGAGAAGAAAATTTTATTGCGAATTCCAAGGCAATTCTTCACTGACATTGTGACCGCAACTTTACGGGGGGGTCAGATAGTTAACGCAAAAGTCATTGATACATAGCAAAGTTGGTTTTCCGGAAGCCTATTGTTGATCTTAATTGGGTCTTTAAAAACAAGAGTGCATTCGTCCTCTGGTCAGAAGAGACTTTGACGCCTGCAGTACGGCAGAGAAAAAGATATAAAGTGTAGCAGACTCGGCGATTGTTAAGTCAAGAATTTAAGCCTTGCCTTTTCAATTCTAGAGAGCGAAGATATAACACAGGCAGGTTTGAGAACCGTTTTTGCCAAAGATGTCATTATTAGTATTATTCGTTTTGATGACCGTCAACGCTTGGAGAGTATGGACGATGCCTGTTGACTACAGCTACAGCTCGACAAGCATGACAACAGATCAGGTCATGGTAAGAAAGTTTTCGCTTGTGTGAATTTCTATAAAACCATTTCTACTAAATTCTAGAAGAGCATACCCATTTGCGGGATATCTTCACATTACACTGTTGAACGAAGGGACGTTTTAAAAATGGCCTGGATAATAAAATCAAGACTTGTATCAGTACTTTGATAAAATAGCGTTTTGCCCAGCAGATCTGATCCAAGGGTTCAGATGAAGGGGACAACATTTAAGGGTGCAATCTAGGGGATAGATTTAACCCCAACTATTACTCTAATCCAAAGAAGCATGATTAATGTGAGGTATGTTTACTGCATACGCACAGAATAAATTTACACGCCTTCCCTGGAATAGAAAATTATCAATACAACTCCAACTGAATTATGATAACCTCGACTGTAGAACTGAGCACTTAATACTTTTTTAAAAAGTATGTGCTTTACAAAGAAATAAGATATAGAAAGAAACTTTAACATCAGACTTACAAATTAGAATTGACTTATAACCGACATTTGAATATTCCAAAATCAAGGCTGTTTTGTTGTTTATCAGGATAAAGCATAGTAATGATATGCAACCAAAGCTGCATTTGAAAAGTTGTTGAGCCTCATAGACAGTTGTTGACAAATATTTGTCTATTTGTGTTGAGAGAAAAGTCAAAAGATTGGTTGAAAATTTTTTAGCATTTTTATGGGTAAGAATACGCCAGTGTTGTTACAGTAAATATTTAACAATTTGTTAAGAAAATAGGATGCATGTCGTATAAATCGCAACATCCATGTGTTTAGTGGCGATAAGAGGGAATTATTTGAATAAAATTGTGAATACAAACACAAGTACTGCAAATCCCATCCTGTTGTTCGAATGGTTGATAAAAGGGGCAGTCGTTACAATGACAGAAAATTGTTTCAATTAAAATGACAGAGCTCTTGTTATCTGTAACAAATGAACCTTTTCGAGTCCTGTTAAACAAACAGGGCATGTATGAAGTGAGCCATGACGACCGAAAGATAAATTGTTTCGCAAACGATATGCTGATGCTTGACAAGGACAAGGTTGCTTCCTGCGGCGCTCTGCTGATTTTTAGGAAGAGAGACGTTTGTCAATCAAACTGAGTTTTATTTACGAAAAGACCTCCCATAAGTAATCCGCTTGAAAACAGAACTTCAACTTGCAGAGTCAATCTCTAAATTTTGCATTTTCTCCTTTTTTTATTGTTGACCTATCTTCGTCCTCCGATAAACCCCTATTAAAACATGGGTTCTTACGTCTCCTGCTCATTCGGGGACAATGTCCCCAAGTTTTATTCTGGGAAACTGACCCCAGAAATTTTTAGAAGAATAATGTTTTCAAGAAGCAATATTTTTAAGAGCATTTTTGTAACACGTATTGCTCAGTTTCAGCTGACATATTTGTCTCATTTTTCAGCAGTTGCTTATTCTGCCATGTTCATAACAGATAATAGCATTACTGACACATCTCCTTTTTTTAAAAAACTTGGTTTTTATTTGAGGGCGAGCAATGTTCCCCTGAAACCAGATCAGATTTGAAAAAATATACTTTAAGAATATGTTCAGGCTCAAAACAAAAATATTTTCGAGGCTGGACAAAGTTTATAGTATTCTTATAAAAAACGGAATGTCTTGTTGCAGGTCGAAGATAACCAAATGCTAATAGAAAATGGTTGTATTCTTTCGGTTTCGTTAGCAAGAAAAGTTTACAGGCCTATTCAATTCAGTTTATTGCTTTTATTGAAAGTTACTTTTCTTAAACTGACCCTCGCCTAAGGAGAAACTTAAAAGACTGTGACGCATCTTTAAGTTTTCTTAAACCAGGGGTTCCTAGATGAGGTAAGTGTTCGAGCAAGTAAATGTTCTGGATTTCGGCAAGAGGAGGAGGTACTACCGCTATTGGCTCTGGTTCTTTATGCGTCAAAAGCCGCCTGTTTCGCACAATTTTACATGTTTCCTCGTGAAGTGACATGATTTCTAGTGACTTGTCTGTATGCGACCCCGTAGGAAGTGAATGAATGACCAAACAGGTGTTAGCCCAGATTATCCAATGAATGGAATCAAAGGTGACCGGCAGATTCGTCTCTTGTCGCCAAGAGTTAGACTTGATCGTATGATATGACTCCCTTGAACAGTCAGCAATGACCCGCCAAATTGCCCATGGGAACATTCTACTCAAAGGGCATGGGTTTCAATAGCTATCCCTCTATTCGGCAATTTCCAAACACGATGCAACCCTCTATGTGACCGTTACACAGAGCGGCAGGGATGTTTGCTTTTTATTTGTTTTCTAGAAATAACGAGACAGTATTGTCAAGGCACATAGACAGGATTTCTATAGAAGAGCATCGCTGCTTCATTCAGCACAGTTTTAGTGTAATACAACCAATAGTCTGATATGCCTTTGGTGATGCTAAATAAAAAAAATTAGCACGGAATGGGGGTAGCAAAACATCCTATCATGGCAAAGATTTTTTTACATTTAGTTAACTTTCTGTGAAAGAAAGTGGCTTTGTATTGTATTGCCATCCACTTACACTCTTTTTTGTAAGAACCAATAAATGTAAGTTTAGGCTGACTGTTTTTAAGCTGCCTACTAAGCATGAATGTATGCAGCATAGTTATTTCTAGGCACCAATAATGGGACTCCTTCGCTTGCTGGCCCTGATGAGCATGGTATAGCTTTGAGAAAATAAAGAAAACGGATATACAACTTGTGTACTTTGGAAAGGAACGATTAAGCGCGTCAACAGAAAATGGCATAAAATTCGAGTTGTAAACATTGATCACTAAGGGGTGTGCAGCAGTCACCAGTTTCATAGCAATTTAAAATCTCAACTCAAAACATTTCTGCGGGTTTGTGTTTGGTGATATTAACGAACTAAGGAAGACAAGAGTTTATCTGTTGCAAAGTACCCACTCATCTTTGCAAGCATAGAGACATGAAACTTCCTTGCAGGAAAAAAGTGTATCTATAGAACCCTGGTATGATTAAAGTTAAAGTGAATCGGAGACCCTGCCCTTCCTAATTTATTTTCTTGCGTATCAATGTATATTCTTAAAACGTTCTGCTTTGTTTTTCACTAAGTATATTATCTCACATGCTTGCTTGATAAAAAAATTCAGCTCGCAATACCGTAATTCCTCTAAAAACGCCCCGGCCTTTATTACAAACTTCAAATTTTGGATGCGGCGTTCAATAGAGTGCGGCGTTTTTCAGAGGGCGGTGTTCAATACAAAATGAAAAGTTTGTCAAATGACAAATGACAAGAAAAGTGCAATGAAAAAAGATAGAAACAGACGTTAAACGCTGTTTTTTCCCAAAAACACATAGTTAAGATTGTGTGAACAATTTTATAAAGTTCACAAAAGATGTGTTCACGCTATGGCAATGTCCAGAAATGTCAATATCCCAGTTTCCGTCGGAGTCCTCGTCACTATGACATAAAAACTTTCATAGCTTTTGAACAGTTAGCGCATAAGCGATTCCTTGATTCTTGTCTGGTGTGTTCTCTAATGAACGCCGCTTTTCAAGATACGGCGTTCAATAGAGGGCATCGTTTATCAGAGGGCGGACGGCGTTCATTAGAGGAAATACGGTATCCCGACAGGGGCATTGAAATCACGTGGACTGCCAATCAAAGCAGTTTGATACACTATATTGCAATGAAAACATCCCTTATCAGTGATTGTTGAAAAGAAGGGGGCAACTTGACAGGGAAGCGAGCTGACCATGATTTGAAACATCCAAATGAGTAACTGCTGTAGCAAAATGTTAACAAATATCCGCAATTAATTTGATTTGAAAATGTTTATTTCGCAATCAATCCACTTGTAGGATATGTCCTAATGATTAATTGCTTCACGAGCAATCGTTAACATCCGAGATTTATGTTAATTGCAACTATACGTCGCCCATAACGACTCGTAAAATAATTTGTACCTAGTCTAACGCTCATGTTGCTGTCGCTTTAAGCTTGTTGATATTCTGTTAATTATGAATTAAGCACGTAGTTGTTAATGAGCGTTATCACATTATGCTCCATATCTGAAATTCTGTAGACACTTCGGTGTATATGACATGACTGTTCTATATGTTGCAGTTCCGTACGAGCATCGGGCGATCGGCTCTGCCGGCGTCGAGCACTATGAAACAAAACAGTCTAAAAGTAATTTTTTGAATCTTTATAGAAATAGGTTGAGATTTTCCCTTAGTCAAGCAAATGATTTTCTCTTAACTTTTAATCTATATGACAGTCTAAAATCCTGGCAGTCCTACTCGGCATTATGAAATGGAGTAATTTTTTCATCTTAAATTATTTTGTTTCTATTATTTAAGTCTATACTGGTCGAAGACTTTCTTTGTGACACTACCTACAAAAATTACTTGGATTTCTATGTTTTGGTCAAATAAATTTTCGTGTTAAGTGAAAATAAACTGCTTGTTGAATCAATGATTTTATCGATATTGTTATCAAGAATTCAACGCAAAAAAACTTTCTTTTACCTAGAAATATCTGGTTAAATATGGTTATCTGCCGGATAAAACTCCAACAACAAGTACACCCCTCGCTAATGGTGCAATCAATGTGACAAGCAACAATAGCGTTGTGAACACCTCAGTACCCACGACGGCTCCTGCGCAGCCCGAAAAGTCAGTGACGTCATCAAATAACTATGGAAGGGGTGAGATACCAAGGGCCTTGGGAGATTTTCAAGAATTCATGTCCTTGAAAAAGACAATGATGCTCGATTCTGAAACTTTGCAACTAATGAGCCTGCCGAGATGCGGAGTTGAAGACAAGAGGCCACACGTTTCATGGTTGCCTGATATAATGCGACGAAGGAGGTTTGTTGTAGAGGGCAGCAAATGGTCAAAGACTGCCCTTACATATTCCATATCACAACCAAGTTCAAAGCTTGCCATCAATGATCAGAAGGAAGTTCTTAAACTTGCGTTCAGTCGTTGGGCAGAGGTTTCCCCACTTACTTTCACATACACAGACAACAGTCAGGGAGCCGACATCAATGTCCGCTTTGCCTCGCGTAAGTAAACGCCTTTCTGCCATTCATTCAAGTTCATTTCTCTTTTGGCTGATTTTGTTTGTTGGGCAGGGGAAAACTTGCCCAACTGGGTTCAAACGAGTGCAGTAATAGATGAAGTCATGAGTAAACCATTCGAAAAATTTTGAAATTTTAGTTCCTGGATGCTTGAACTGAGGTGAAAAGCAAAAATTTTCGGCTTGCCCTTCCTCTCAGGAAAGATATGATAAATAGGTGTTATTATCTCGATAAGACGTAATCATCGAGTGAATGGTTCCAAGCATGTTTCAATATAGCGGTGATGAGGAAAACCATTTCAGTTGCACCTGACTACTGTTCAGTACGTAAATCTACCTCGGTCTATCCTTAGGGTCAGTGAAGCAAGTCCAGCTGAAATCTTTCCTCAAAACAGTGAAAAAGCAGCATAGTATTTGCATAGTTCGAGTGCTCTGCTCCGACTCATTTTTTTCAACGGCCTTATTCATCATTGTGTGAATAAAATAAAGGTCACGATAGCAGTCTGCTCGACGGACTCCAAGGAGTCCTTGCGGCAAAAAATCGATGAAAATGTAGCAAATAAGAAACACCGCAATGCGACGAGAATGAACAACAATAAATACGCGTAAATTAATGAAGGTTAATATTTCGCTCCGACATACGGGGCTTCATCAGAGCAAAAGTAAACGGACTAAAAATGTACACATTTAGAAGAGGCGATGGTGTTCGGATTGGCTGATGTGGAATGGTGTGAATGCAGCGCAGCGGCGGAGGAGGGAAGGATGGTGACTGAGAGACCTCCCGTTTCTCTATTTTTCTTGGCCTCTTTGACTGATACAAAAAGTATATGGATCTTATAGCTTGCGTCATAACGGACTCTTTCTGGCTTCTAATTGGGACTGTTACCCAGAAAATCCATCTTGTTGACAGTAAGTAACAAAAGATGTTTAAAAAGGAACCGACCTTTAGAAAGGATTAGAAGGAAAGTCGATGTCAAGCTGAAAATGATACAATTTTAAGGATTGCCCAACCTGAAAATAAGGTTTGAGATAAAACCTTTACGCCTACTTGCAAGGGATTCTCTCACCATTGTTATCTATTCGAATCTTCTGTTTCACCTTAATGTGTGGTATAACCTTTGCGCTGGCCTCTTGATTTGTGAATGAGTGTTAAAATACCAACATGTGTTACGATATAATCATACTAACCAGTATGAAGTGGAAATATCTTAAATTCTGTGTATCTACTGCATTTGTGATCTTCAGCTTGTTTCTAAGGAAAGGAGCAAATCTGTTCTTTGACTTGTAGTACAATGCACATTTGCATTGGTGGCATACGAACATTATGACTTTGTGTTAGATTTTGTGTGAGTTATTCTTTAAGTAAGCATTTGATGATAAAGACTTTGGAAGAAGAAATTGGACTCAAGGTGGGGTGGGCAGGGGATTGCTTGTAGCTACGTCACTGCAGCATACCTCGTTTTTATTCGTTGATTTTGACTTTAAGTAGACTGGTAGAAGTTTTATCAATGTTGTGTTAGTTATGTGGAGTAAGAAATGCATGATGAAACGGAGGGAATTGATCAAGGGTATGCCGATGAATGTATGAATAAAGAGAAGAATGAATCCACTAGAATAATAAATGATTCAATCAACGAATGGTTGTATTTGCTATTAAATGCTTATATGATTCAGGGATTTGATGAAGACATACATGGCTAATTATAGAGAAGACCGATCTAGGAAATTTGCAACGCATACTCGAGTGTTATTGTAGACGGGAATTTAAACTTTCCTGTCCTTTCATATGTATGGGATAGATGTAGGCATTGAACTTAACAAAGGCAAGCAGCGAACAGACGCCAACGGGCTTTGCCTCGTAGCAATGCAGACTTGAATATTGTAAACAAGCGGCTGGATGTTCATACCTATATTTACTCTCTTTTACATCCTAACGCAAGCTACGGATAAGCTGAAAGAGGTCTTCATTGACTGAGTGGAAGATCTCGGATGTATAAACATGCCTTTTAAAACATCCAACAAAGGCTGCAATTTATTGAAGGCAATTTCTCGATACCTTTGAGCGTTTTCCGCCTTTTCAAGTAATTGACTCTGTTTCCGATAAGGCATTGTGCCTAGATCTCGTGCTCATGCTCCATGTCTGCATCAGCAGATCCGTACGCCCCCGCAGAATACAAATACCGCTGCAGTACAAAAGGCTGTTCTCACAAGCATTGAACCAAGATCAGGATGCGCAGTTTTCGCTTCACTTTATCGCCGCTTTTAAAAGGATGACATAAAAGCATAGCGTTGTCTGCTTGCCCTTAGCTCATAATTGTCCTTCTCCTCCTGCTTTTGTTAGTTAAAAGTTTATGATTGTTGAGGAAATCAATTAAATATCCTTGATAACTCTTCTGTGCTAAATCAGCTCTCAAATAGAATGCAGTGGACTTTCCAAAACAAGTACATCTAATACTTGTAGCCAGGTCCTCTGTTGGGACCTCTTCCAGTTAGAAATGAATCTTTTGAAGTACATATAATCATGATGATCCATTTTATCCCACTGAAGATAAACTACTGTTATTAGTTTCTATTTTATTCAAAACAAACCCGTTGTTTCGTCCGATAGCAGCACTATGTGAAGATTTACCTTCATATTGTAACCGTGATCTTTTTCTTTTAGTAATGAGAGTTAAAAACCAATCCTAGTTTTTCACTGATTAGTTTCCAGTCTTAGCATAACATCAATAAATCGTTAAAACACTTAGACAAAGTTCGAAACATTTAGCAATCTCCTGAGTGATGATGATTCTTTAGTCTATGAAATTAAGGTAAGATCCATAGAACTCGTGCTTAATTTTTTGCCTCAATTTTTAGTTTCACACGGAGATGGAAAACCATTTGATGGCCCCGGAAACACTCTTGGCCATGCATTTTATCCTTCAGCTGGTGGTGATGTCCATTTTGACGAGGATGAAGCATGGGTGACCGGTTTGTCTACGGTGCCAACAACCTCAAAAAGTCTTTACAAGGTTGCAGTGCACGAAATTGGACACTCGCTTGGTCTGAAGCACTCTTCAGTCACAGGATCAATTATGTCCCCGTTGTACCATGCAGGTAGTGCCACAACACTTGCTGATGATGACATCAGGGGCGCGCAAGCTATGTACGGTGAGTAATCTAACTTTTTTCTCCTTGCATTGATCGTCCCATCACCTGAATCAACACAGTACTTACTCTAGTTTCTAGTGCTATATACTATAAAGGTTTCCAACAGACGGTTTTCTGTACTCAATTTTCTTGTCTCTTAACAAAACTTTAATACGACCACTGAATGCCAGAGACAGAGCAAGATTGAGGGGTATTAGATCATGGCTAGATTTTGTTATCACGCCCTTCATGTGCCTTCAAAATGATGGAAGGGCTTGTTTTTACAATTCCATTTTTAGCTATGAGATAAAGAAAATAAGAAGATAAATAAAGTAAAATTTTAGCGTCATTTGATTACACCTGACTATCAGAAAAATCTTTTTACTGAATCAATGCAAATTTTTCTGAACGACGCAAAAATATTGGGAGTGGATGCCACAGCCCCGTATCCCACGGTAAATCAGTCCCTGGCCATAGATCCCATGTTCCTGTTTCTAGAATTGCACTATCCGTATGTGATTTATTCACTTGATAGAACGATGTTTGTTTTAGAATTTTCATCATTTTGATTTTGGTTTTTTATTTCATCAAATAGATCTTAGTCTATAATCGTTTAATCGGAAGGCAGTTACTTTTAATACCTAAAATCGGACATTACTCATCTTGCAAAGATTCTAATTTATTATGTTGAATTTCCATTTACTATTCATTCTCTTGTGTAATAATCCCATCACTGTTTCTAATTCGTCTGAGGCCCCGAAAACATAATTAAGTTAATAGACCCTCCTGAGTTGCTATTATCTTTGGGATTTTCATTGCATTTTACTGGGCACCCAATTTGATACAATTTTGATGATGAGTAACTCTACAGATACATCAAAATCCAAACACGTTTTATTGCAATCCTTGAATCTGAATAAGTGCTTTGTGCTCAATCTAGGCAGTCTGTAAATGCTTATTTAGCGATAACAGCACTGCAAATGGGGATCATGCTCTTTGCGCTCAGCTCATAGTCTGAATTCTTCTGTCGTGTATTCTCTGAAACGCAAACAGTCACCGCCAGATGACTACAGTTGAGGTGGCAGGCAGCAAACATGCTTTTAATTGGAAAAACCGATCATTAAACAGCCAAAGTAAAATCCTTACCCAGTGCTAGACTCTCTCAATTCCTTCATAGCCTTTAAACCAACAAAACCAATCGTAGATTTAGGTAAATTGTATTGAGGTGTTATCTCCAGCCTCTTGCAACGTTTATGTAAACTGTCTGTGAGTTTTTGGAAATGATTTCCTTACACAGTCAATATTTTCTATTTCAAAGAGCACGATTCCAGATTCTAAATGCTGTATCAAACGCGAGGCGGATGTTGGTTCCTTTACTCAGAATCTGAAGGAGCAGCCTATATGCTTAACCAACAACGCCATATTGGTAGACAATTTCGTATTTTTATCAAAGACTAAGTGTCCTGAAAAAGCACACAAATTGAACAGAAAATGAGTTATTACGGAGAAGCTGTCTCCAGCAGATGCCTCAATGTTGTCGAGCATGACACTCGAGCAAGCTTCAGCACCCACGTATTTCTGCATGAAATCGTTTTGTAAAAAATCAAGCATCACATGCTCTCAATATTTGAGAAACATTTCCTAGAACTGTTTTTTATCGTTGGCAAGTTCTTAAACTCACTGATAATTGTGCATACCCTATAGAAGTATGAATTCAAAATGGTATAAAAAAGTTCTTAGTGAATAAAATGATAATTTGACGACAGTTATTCCACTCAAACGATGGGTCTAAATGTTTTTTGAAGCTTTTAAACGGAACTTCAAAACTTTGTTACATGCTTCTTCTGTTACGTTATTCATTGTTAGGTTTTTTTAAAACCCCATTACGATTTAAGAAACTTATCAAAGAATATTCATTACTAAAATCCTAAATGGTACGTTTTATTCACCTCCTAAGACCTGATTTTATCATAAAGCCATGCGTAATGCAAAAAGAAGGTTGCTGTTTTCTCGTTGAATATCATCGTTTTCCACAAAAGGCCCAGCACCTAATGGGTCTCTTATTAGTGTTGCCAGCCTAAGATTTTCGCTGAGGAGCAGTAGCGGACGAAATTCATTGTTCTAGTATGTTTGGTATGGTCCTGTCATGGTTTTTGAGAGAAACTAAATATTATCATAAACTTTGGCAAATAAAAGATTTGAATTTTACATTTTCAGTGCTTGTTAACTAATGAGATTTAAGCACATTTTTCAAGATTCTAGATAACTTATTTCAAGATTATATTTTCCAACAGGGCAATGCTCAACCTCCATTGACACTGTTTTCAGCTGGATAGCAAATGGGAGGACATATTTTTTCAAAGGCGCAAATACATGGAGATTTTTGGATGCTGCGGGTAAAAGCGAAGCAAGTTATCCAAAAAGTGTTGGCACCCAATGGATAGGGGTTCCCAATAATATCGACGAAGGCTTTCTTTGGGCAGGAAATTGGAAAACATACTTTTTTAAGGTAAGGTACAAGGGCTTTGTTTCCATTTATGATATCTTTGATAACTACTTCTTCTGAAGTGTCTTTGGAACTGATTTTTGCGTCTATCAGTTACCAGAGTCTAGAAAGGTGGTCATCATTCCTCTGTACAACTTTTTCAAGTTTGGAAAGCCTTCGTAGAAAACACAGAAAATAATTTCGGGGCTCGGGGAAACATTTTAATTTTCTCTTGTTTTCATTGGCCTTTATAGTCCTTGATCATTTGACTGCCATGTTTCCCTGGCACTGTCAGTTCCTTTCTGAGCCACTGAACAGCTGTCAGAGTAAATTTCCAGAATATTTGAGCCGCAGTCCTTGCTGTATTTGAATGAAAGACTGGCAAATATCATAAAATTGCCTTTTGGCAACCATTTTAACGTAGTTCACTGCTTGCAAATTGCTCACGAATACCAGCAACGACAGAAGCCATTTCAGAAGGAGGGCTGGTATGCAGAGTAATATGGCCTCCATTTCACATTTTTCATTTATATAAATTGTTGATGATTGCATTAACTCCTTGAACCAATGGCTTCTTTATTTCTCAATTTTTTCATGAACCTAAATGTTCTAATTCAAAATTTATATCCACTTTCAGGGTAGCAATTATTACCGGTACAACGATCAACTCGACAGGGTAGAGAGTGGCTATCCTAAGTCAATTAGCTCAGGTTGGAGTGGAGTGCCTGACAATATAGATGCAGCTTTCTCGCTGAGTTCTCAAGTGAGTTATTTCTTTAAAGGGAACCTTTGCTACAAATTCGACAGTGCCACCGATAAAGTATCTACTGGATATCCTAAAACAATAAGCGAATGCTTCCCCGGGGTTCCTGATAACTTAGATTCAGCTTTTAGATACTATTGGGACGATGTTTCGTATTTTTTCAAAGGACATTATTATTATCGATGGGATGCAACCAATAATAAAGCTATAGGTCCTTATCTAATTGAAACGAAATGGAAAAATCTCTGCTTTGTATAGTTGAAATGTTAATATGTATGAAACTTCACTTACCAAATAACGTCACAAATTCATCTCCTTTTGATTGCAACTGGAATGATAACCAACCAATCAAGTCCTATAAACAGGCACATGAAAGATGCATAAATGAAAAATGATACATACCTCTAGTTAACCAATTTTTTCGCTTTAAGAGAGATTGAGAATGTAATAACAACACACTGTGAACTATGTACTATGTAATTTTCCAGGATTGTATTAAAATTCAAGGGCTCTAAACTGGGTAAAAAGAAACGTAAACGAAAACTGTGAAATCTTTGTTTGGCACATCAATCAAGGAGATGAATTTTTGATAGTTTTTGTAGATGGCTAAGTAATGTAATCGTTTTATGGTGTATAGATAGGCTGGATTTCGTTTCTAGTTTTACCCTTGTTTGATTTGCAATTCGGGCCTTGCAAGAGCCTCAAATTTCTATTAGCAGTGTAATTGATTAATTCTAAGAGGTAACCCTGCTACGAGTTTTTTAATTAACCTGAAATGCTCACATGAGTGTCTAGCAATGTTGAGCAATGTATTTCGTTCTTAGATTGCTAAATTGCTCGCAGTGTAGCAGACTTTGAGCTTACGAAAATCAAAACAAAACGTATCACTTTCATGGCACAAGTGTTAAATGTATGATAATTTTGGGCATCTGTGTTGAAAAACGAATCAGTCAACACACTACCTCTATTAATATACATAACCGTGCTCCTGCGTGTATTTTTGTTTTAATTTAGCCTTGTGATACCAGCCTGCTCTTTACAGCTGCTGTTTCTTAAATCACATTTCTTCCCCACTGAATTTATTTCGTCATTCAATTTTTATTTATCGTCGAGGAATTGTGTGAATTTTGGCTCGCTTATGTAATATAATAGTTTAAGCATTTTCTCGATGTTGTGCGTTGATATTTTAAAGTTGTGTAAATATCTCATTTTGATTACTAAATATTTTATTACTGTTTTTCAAAATATACCATTGCCTTTGTATACCAATATTTGTTAGGAGAGAGATTTCTGTTCTTCGACCAGACAGCTTCGAATAAATTACCCATCACTGCTTTGATCTATTGATGCAGAAGTTTTCAATTCTTTGCACCCCTTTTAAGTTTGAATGAGACCCCTGGATTTCAGGGCTTCCAAAAAATCAAATAAGATCGAGTTTATTGATAGAAAATTTGAATGTCAATGTAGAAGCCGGAAAAACCTCTCTCCTCAGATATACATTTATGTAAAAAAACACTAAAAACATCTCATCGACGATCCCAGTTCTCTGGGAGCATGTCTAAATTTTGTATAATTCTGGGTTTTAACGCAATAATTTAAGCGTGGATGTTGATTTCCAACTGGGTTGATTCGGGTATTCATCAATGCCAATATCAGTTTGAAATATTATCAGTATAATAACAATATAAAAACGTTTTTATCAGCCCAGATTATATTGGGCCTTTGTCTGTTCAAACTGTGAACTCATAACATGTTTGAATCAAAGTAGCCAATAGTTGAAAAACCAGGCTAATATTAATTCAAAGAGAGATGAAATGCCAGACAGTGTGCAGCCCAGTTTCAATATTCATTGATATCAAGTTGTAATATTCGATGTAACATATAAATATTATTCTTAAATTATATCTTCATGATATTAGTCGACGCTTGGCGTTTTAGTTGATTCGAGTTACAGCAATCAATCGTAAATTAAAAAGGTTTAAGTCAAATCGACCGATGGAGCAGATAGGTCGTGTTTTCGAGCTAGGTTTCACACTCCTGTCTAACTTATTAGATGCTAAAATTCTTTTGCAATCTCCAATCTACCTTTGTAGATCAAATTACCTGGTCGCAGGAATATTTTGGAGGTCATTAGAAAATACCCGTGCTAAGACGAGTTTCCCTTGATAAAACGTAAAGATGTGGTTAATATGTTCTCATATAGTTTATAGTGGCGTTGCTTACGTCATTTATCCCTCAAAGTCTACAAATTCTATCTTTATATAATCCTATATAAGAGCAAGTTTTGTATAATGAATGAAATCTGCATGAAATCTTCAGCTGTTTGGCGTGATAAACTTCAGTGAAACTCTTTTTGTTTTTCGTCTTGTTAGCATTTTTTACTTTCAAGATCTGACCAGAACTTTAAATTCTTCTTTTGCCGTTCAAGTTGATATCTTCCTTATTTAATACTTTTTCTGTTACATTTGAGCATGCCAACTCAAGATGAAAAGTTGTAAATAGTGATATTACATGTAAGTTAATACTATATGTATGCATCAATAAGATTTTTACCTTCATTCTATTACTTGTGTATCTCTATTCAAGTCTCATCTTAAGATCCCACTAACCTTCACCAGGGGCGGATCCAGAGCAAATTTGAAGGAGGGGCAGTTGGTAGCGGGGCGCTGAAAAATTTTCAAAAATTGGTGACGAGAGTACGCTGTATACAGCAATTTCAGATACATTTTCGGAATAAACAACATAACTTTGTGGTAATCCTTGAAGCAAATTAACTTATCGGTCTCAGAATCTTTTTCATCTGATTCTCATTCTTCAAAAGGGGCGCACAATTTCTAAAAAAGGGGCACCACACTTGTTTCAACTCGTTGAGGGGGGGGCAACTGCCCCTAGTTGCCCCCCCCCTTAAATCCGCCACTGACCTTCACGTACATAAAGGCAACCAATTGTAAGGCCTAGCCTAATTAAACTGGATATTGTTTCTCCACTACCTCTTTTATACACCGGGGCAGCAAATCTGAAGTTCTAGTCCCGCAACATTGGATATCATTTTCTCTCTTTCACTTTTACGAAAGGGCAACGAAGCTGAATTAATGGAGGGGCTAACCGGGGGCCAATCTTTCAGTTATAGGAGCCAACTCTAGCTATTACTTTGGGAACTAGTAGAATGTAAAGTAGTGGCGTGGTGGCTCAAAATTAGCCAGCTACAAGGCACCGGTTTTTAGCTCCCCATAGATAAGTATGTCCTTGGTACAGCTCTTTCAAGTTTGTTATCATTTTTCCAAATAGTTTTATTAGTGGTGTAAGGAGCAGCTGTGTCCCCTAGGAAAAATAACAAAGAAAAATTGTTGCTGGGGCTCCCTAAAGGTTCGGGACCGTTTGTTATTTGACTAAAAGTAACTTTGTTCTATTACTCCACTGAGTTTTATCTGTTTAACAATAATGCATCATGATCATGATTTTCAACAGAAGAACTAAACTTCTATAAAATAAAAATCTAATAGCTTTATGAGGTTGATTGGTAAAATTTTTCCATAATAGGTATGTCTTATATCCAACCTCCATGAGATCAAGCAAATCATTCTGTTACACAGAATTTCAAGTCATAAAATTTCGATAAGTAATAGTAGATTGCCAAGGTATACTGGGATGGTATTGGGCTGACCCTGCGCACCCCACCGCAAGAAGGTGGATCTTCGTGATAATATATAGCAAAAATAGAATTTAAATGATTGTCAAGAATGAGTTTTCTTGGTAACTACAGAACTCTTGGTAACACTTGGTTTTTGCTTGGTAACTTATTAGAAAGGAGCCAAAATTTCATAAATGTCCACCTCGGTTACAAACCAAAACGCTCATCGTGGCCCCTAGTTTGTTAAATAAATGCAATAAAGATAGTATTGACGAAAATAAAGAGAGCAACCCTAACAAAGTGAAAAAACAACTGAATAGCTTCGGCAGAAAACATTGAATTTTTAATAGAAACTTTTGAAAAAGCCGGGGGGGGGCAAAACAAGGGACAAAGAAAATTTCTGGGGGGGCATGGCCCCCGTATAATCGCCACTGATTTAGCCCCGAACCCACCCTGTAAAACAAAGCATCTTTATCCTTGTTGCATTTCAACGAACCAATTATCCGGTAAAGAGACATCTTATAAAGTCAGACGAGGGTGCTAAAACCAAATAAAAAAGGCTTTTATGGTGGTTCATTTCATAATACCTTGCATTTTTGCAAAAATTTTAAGGGCTGTAGTCCACCTAGCCCTCCTACTCCGCAGTGCCTGCATTCCCCCTTGTACATAGACATCCTCACTAGCCCAATGCCACAACGGTGAATTCAATTTTCAAAAGCCTAAAGGCAATAATTTGAAGACACAAATACCAAACAAAGTTTGTCTAATTCCGTAACAGTTCTTAAATTCTTGCCCGTTGCAGGGTTTCAGATGCTGTTCAGAAAGAGCATATACGTTGTGCTTTTTTGAAAAAAGAATATCAAAGACGATTGAATGAAACGTTGAATGAAATCGTCGGAATGGACCACCCGTAAAGTGCCTACCATGTTCTTACACCGATTTACTTTGTAGATAATCTACCGATACCACAGGTTAGAAGGTGCTTTATAAAATCAAAAACTAAAAGTAATCCTTGCGTTGATATTGTGAAATAACGAAGATATCAATTTCGCAAACGTAAGTGATCCCAAAGAGAAAAGTTCTTTTTGATGTATCGTTTTTGAATACAATCAGTCGCTGTCACCGTCCGTCGTTGAATATACCAGTAGACCTTTCCCCTAATCACGCCATTACGCAATGCATTCTGGTACTTGTAGTTAAACCCGCGAACATTGTCACCAGCCTCATTTTGAAATTACTCCAAACTTCATTTTACGACTTTTTTGAGCTCAGATTTGGTTTTATGACCATACTTCCCAGCTAAATTCAAATTTTCATCATTTTTTTTGCTTGGATGTTAGATTGTATGGAGAAATAAAGTTTAAAAACTTGTAAGGAATTTTATCCCAATAATCGTTCCAGGTTAAATTTTAACCCCCTTCACGGTCGCCAATCACGGTCAAATTCCTTATAAAATTTTTATCTGTCGTCACAAAATCAATATCGTGAGCAATAACATAATGAAAACTTTCAAGTAGACTAAAATTCTTGAGTCAAAAATTTTGTACAAAATGTTTCGAAGAATTTTCAAAATGAGGCTGTAAGTTGAATTGGCGTCAAGTCACGTAAATTCTAACACATTTCTGGTTGTTCAACTTTGGTTCGACAGGATTATTGTGGGGACGTAAGGTGTAATCCTTGCAAAGACGTTGCTTTGGGCTAGGTTGTAGCTTTAGAGAGGCTCTATTGAGACTATACATCCTGAGTTTATACATTAAAATAAAGGCTCTCGCTCCAGCAAGTCATTCGTGTCCCTGGCAGAATATATATATGCGAGTAAACGAGTCCTAAACGCCAACCACCCATGATTTTGTGGAAGTCAACGTATCGGGTTATATTGGCTTATACGATGAACCTTCCTTGATGTTACAAAAATTGTTCAAATTAGGGATACACTCTTTTTTATAAGAGCAAGTATGTTAAATTGAAGGCTGGCTGTTCTTTTAAACTCTGTTTGAAAATTTTACTTAGGGTGTAAGCAGTGTGGGTGCATTCAGGCGTTATATGCAAACAAAGTGAGTGAGGCATCAATTGTTTGCCGACAAGTTTGAACAAACCGAAAACGCATCCCTAATGGCAAAAAACTCCTTGCTTTTATATGGAATATTTCAAGGGGTCTTCACAACATTGCTCAAAGTCACATTTTACAGTAGCCTACTGTAACTAGTGTTATCTTATGTGCTCAACAACAAGATTTAGTATTTTGATATTTATTTTGGTCTTATCAAAACCTTTTAGCTGATAATTTTGGGTCTGTAAAATTTGTTTTCGATACTTTTAGATGAATTTTGATAATTGCAGATGGATCTCCCCGTTTGTGAAAAGTCTGATTGACTCCCCTGGGCGTTGAACTAACCCAACTAAAGAAAACAGCTAATAATACTTTTTATGCAAATAATGTTGATTAATCTAAAAGGTTAATCGAAAATAGTATATTGATATATTCGTAGTGATATCAGGCACCGCGTAGCGTTGCGAAAATTGGGTAGGGGGGTTAAAGAAAGTGCGGGGGCTAACACCAAATTAAAAAGTACTTTACTGGTGGTTTTCTTCTTAATATTTTGCAATTCTTGCGAAAAGTGAGAAGCTTAAGCCCCCCAGCCCTCTCTCCTCCGCGGTACCTGGATATTCTGATTGAATATCTAAAATCCGAATGCCTGGTATCATTATTACACTAATTATAGTATTTCCAATTTTATACCTTTATCAAATTTTTTCTCGGTGCCCTTGACCAGTTTAAGGCACCTCAGTCAGGTTCACCTTATTTTCAAAAGTTCTAAAAGTTTCTTCACTGAAGCATATAAATTTATTTATCCCTAGTTCACAAAAACAATTATCATTTACATCATGCTGTTCTTTTTAGTAGGCTGTGCATCATGGGATGGGACCTTCTAGCAGTCTGTAGATACAGGGGCATTGTTTCAGTTTTATTCATAAAGCCCCTAGGTGACATTGTTACGCCACTGCCCTTGGCCCGGCAAAAGATGTCGATGATGCCATTTAAAAGAGACGTCCTGCACCTGAAGAGAGGTTGGAGTGCTGCTAAACGAGACCACACGTGACTATGATTCTCTGAAACGTATAAAAAAGATTTGATTGCGCAGCCTAGATCTCTATTTAAAATCTTGTGACCCAATTGCTTACAAGTCTATATTAGCTAGGAAACTTTCGTAGCCCATTACACAGTTTTCAAAATGCATGCTAAAAAGTTATTTGATGAACAAATAATAATGGAACAGCTATGAAATGGCAAATTTGTCCAAGGGCTGGTTGGCATCAGAGAACTGGTTGCGCAGACTTAATTGCAACAAAAGAGAAAAATCAGTCATTATACTCAAATTTGTCTGATGAAAAGACACTGAATAAGTTAGCATTTCACGAATAACGAATAAACCAATTATAAATGCTATACACACAGAATTGTCTGTTAATTGCCTGCACCTAAAGAAGATGTTTCCCCAGTGTCCTGTTGCAGCAGCTGAGGAAAAGAGCCAGAAGAGAGAATAGAGAATACTTTTAAAGTAAAAATGGGAAGGTATAGAAGGTTATATATGAAAAGTGCAGAAAAATGCGCAGTCCCTTGCCCAAAGAAGTTTTTTTTGGAAATAAAGAGTAGACACAAAAGAATCACAGCTCCATGCATGGATGCAGAGTATAGATGAAGAAAGGCAGAAATAGAAAAACATCAAAAGAAGACAAGATATGAATAGAGAAGCCGTATTAAATGAGAAGAAATCACAGAAATAACAGTTTTGCTAGATAAGATATGCAGTATCTCTTCAGCTAGTGTTGCTAACTGAGAAATGAAATTTGTCACGTTATTGATGGACCAGCCGAATGGGAATGACTTTTTCATAGCCCCAAAGGGACATGGAAGGATTTTTTGTGGCCCATCCAAGCACCATCCGCTTCCTTAGAGAGTACTCTATTGCCAGTCCATAAGGAGAAGGGGTCGCGCTTTTTGGAATAGAAGTTTTGAAGAGATGTTTTCCAGAGAGGAGTTCGAAAAGGGAAAGTAAAGTTTTGAGAGCAAAAAGTTGGTCGATCCGAACAGTAGTGATTTAAAAGAAGCTTCTCGACACCAAGTGTTTGGAAGCTTCTCGACACCAAGTGTTTGGATGGAGGGGGGGGGGGGGGGTTTCCAAAATCAACAGCGAAATTACTGTTTCTTACATGAAGATGACCACTTGCATTGGCAAAAAAGGAAGGAGAAAGTTTATCTAAACTTTTATAATACAATACTTTACAAGCTCTGATAAATTCTCCCTCTTCTGCACTTTCGTTTATGCGTGACTTTACAAGTTGGGGAGACGGAGACTCATTATATGACAATGCGAGACAAGTTGGGGGAGGGGTAAAAAGTGGTAAAATAGGGTGTAACTTTGATTTTAATTGTCTCAATTGACGAAAATAAAACCCTCTTTGCAACAAATTGTGTCTAGCAGAATGTAAAGTTTGCCCTTTTAGTTATCTGTTACACTACTTTTGTTAGCAGAAATTTTGCAGACGTTGCATATTCAAAGATCCATCTGCCAGCCACCTTTGACTTCTATCAATCAATTGCATTGCTAAATCATGGGGTTTGTGGAGACAAACAGTTCTGAATTGACATAGTCTGCAAAGGTATTGAAATCATGAAGAAGGGTGTTTCTGAAATGAAAAAAGTGTCACCTTAAGGCTTCACCTTTTTATCTTCCCCAACACCACTATCCCCTCTGACTTACGACACCGAAAAGCACCGTCACTGACGGATATGACCCACAAAATGTAGCACATGTATTAACGGAAAGGAAACTTCATAGCCTCCAGCTACATCCATCAATAGGAATGTCTTATAATCAATAAATAAATTCCTAGACGGATTACAAATTATACCCAAAGCATCCCATGCTTTACTTGATGGTGGAACAGATCCCAATAGAGGGTCATCGACGATTTTTGTCGTCTCTAGTTACCTGACAAGAAAATACCTGTGGTACCAAATGTATGAAAAAAGGAAAAACTGGTATTAGCTCGTGTCAAGGAATTGCTTCAGATGACGTTCTTCTATTTGATACCATCTCTTCTTAGAATTTAAATGGGTATAGGGGATTTGCTGCCCTTTATGAAAGAATGTGCTTTGTATACACGTTGGATTAGTAACAGCATAAGAAATCTAAGTATTACTCTGTAGTTTACTCTTGGAAAGCCAATTGTTTAACTTCTTATCATGTCTTGGAGACAGTTCATTCATTTCCTTCCCTGAAATTCAAGATTATCACTTTTCCTTTGGCTTTGGTGAAATTCACACTGCTTATAAGTATTGATGGCTTATTTCACAAAAGATTTCAGATATATGAAAGTTCCTTATCACCAAGGATGTCTTCTCTAAAACTATGGTGCTTTACAACCTTTTGCCAACAAAATGCCGAGAGCAGCCTTTTTGCTGTCAAAACATCTTCAGTTGAGATCATGACAAGGAACGCAAATTAAATGGTCCTGCCGACTTTTTAGACGAAGCGAACAAGAGGATCCTTGTCAATACATTGGTATCTTAATTCACTACTAAAAATACTTCCCGCATCAAGTTGTTTTGACTTCTAGCAAAGAGAAAAGGTTTTTGATTGAATCTATCCATCTGAAACAATGCCTAACTGCAGTATAAGGTGTTTCTCCAGACTCCTTTCTAGGTCAATTCTTTTCAATGCTCTACGCAACATGTTCTATCTTTATTGAAGCAAAAAGATACACTGTACGGTGACTATACATAGGTTAGAGTATTCATCAAAGAAAGTGCAGAGTAACTCAAAATCTTAATAGGAGAATAAAACATAGCTTAAGAGTGGCTTACAAATTAGAATTAAATATTCAAAGAATCAAAAGTTTAGAAAATGGAATAGGACATAAATGCACTTTACCAAGAAGAAATGCGATACTCCTGAACCATAATCTAAATGCCAAATTCGTAAATTTCTGGATTGTACAAACATACACAATATCCTAGAGATATTCAATATGCTTAACTGAGATTCTGGCTGCAATTTTAGCGTAATGCTTTTTTAGGCCGCGAATTAATCTGCACCCAGGTCAGTTAAAGAATAAAAATTGCTACAAAAAGTATTTTTAGTAGTGCAGAACTTGAAATTGGCTTTGAAAAAAACATACATTTGATAACATATTGGCTAAAAGCTTCTTCGTCTGACACTCCTCGGGGCATAAAATGTCAGAATAAGGGTCCCAAAGAACGCGATGGAAAATATATACCCAATTGTGAATCGAAATAGGCCAATCAGAAAAAAAGCAAGCGCATGACCGGCATTGTTGTCCAATCAGTGCCGCGTGCCTAAAGAAAAATACCACTGGAGTCCAAGAGAGAAAACAAACTCCTTCTGTCTACATAATGGCGGCTTTTTCATTTGTATGTAGATCGATTCCAAAACTGATAGATGAAAAGACGACCGGGCTCTGCCAATTATCTGAAACATGTCGTCATTATAGAGTTTTGCACAATCTGGGTAGTCTTGATGGCAGAGTCACTAGTTTTTACTGTCTTTCTAGACCTACAACTACAAGATCGAGGAGGCTGTTATCTTTGAGGGGCAGTCTTGCTTCTTATGTTGTTTTATCCTATCCCCCAATTTTTGGGCTGTACGTCCTGAAGATTGGTCAGTCCATCACTGAAGGAGCTTAAGCACAAAACCTTTGCAATTAGTTTGTAATTTGTATTTGTCTCCCCTGCTATCGAAATTGCCCTGAATAGTACCAGCTTGCAGCTGAAGAGACACAATACTTCGTTTAAAAGTGGAACAAATCAATCCCAATTTATCAGCCTTCTTATTAGTTCAAAAAGTACAACTTCACTTTTACAGTTGTTTTTTTCTAAATCGTACTTCATTTATGCGAAATGGATTTCTACATTCTGCTAATATCCACTTTTTCGCTCGGAATTTTTCAAACTCGGCCTTTAAAAAGAGTCTCTCATTTGAAATTAAACTAATGGCTGAATTGTAAGGAGCTGTAAAGCCAACACCCAGGAAATTAAAACCATTCTATTAGAGACACTTTTGCCTAAAAAGTTATTTCCAAGCAATGGTAAATGAAGTTTATTTAGGCTGGTACACTATTCATATAATGTTAAGAATCTAATACATATCTTGATTCAGAAATATATTGTTCATTAAGCAATGGGCCAGCCAAAAACTACGCCAAAAAATAATGACCTTGGCCTTCCCAAGCCAGTTAGTCATAAGTGAGCACGACATTCGTCTGAAAAAAGCCAGTTTCTATGCATAGTCAATACAACTGACCTCTTCAAATCTAATCTTCGACGCTTTTTTAGAACATTTTCCCTGACCTGAGTACGGTCATACTAGGAAATGACAGATCCCGTCTAATCGAACCGAGATTATGGCGTAAGTTTATCTCTAAACAGTGTTGGTCTTTTGCAATGCACTAGAGGCGAAAAGTTCTTAGCAGCTGTTAAATAGGCTTAGGAAGAAATCTCTGAATCGACTGGGGTTTACTGCCTACAGTTATTCTTCTTGCCGCAAAAATCGAATGACGAGAATCAAAACCATCTTTCTTTATCGGTGTACTTTCTTTACGGGTTCTAGATGTTGCTTGGCTGAAATTCTTAAATTTTAAATTCCTCTACACCAGACAGCTGGAGGTCGTGGAATTTGTCCAAGAATTACTCTGAATCATGGGGGGGGGGGGAACTAATCACTCTTAGAAGCCTGCCCGTCCAAATGCATTACCATTGATTAAACATGCATCTTTCATAATTAATGAGACTGAATAAGGGATCAAATTTGTACAGATTGTGGGATTTGAGAACCTTGCAATCTTGCAAGTCTTATAACTACAGAACTTTTCAGCATTTTCGCCATAAATTGGCATTTTGCTCTCAAGTAATAAAGCTTTGAAGAGGGGAGGCTACTGAGGCCATTAAGAGTTTAAGAACTACCTTATCTGAAAACACCATTTTTGGGGACCTTCCCGCAAAAGAACACTACAATAGAAATTGTTAAGATCCGGTCCTGAAAATTGGGACATTGAACTCAGTTGCAAAGGTAAAAGCTGCTTCTTTGTTTGAAAAAATGCCATATAAACATTAAGCTAAATGTTCCATACCTTATATACCCCCTTATGGATTTTTAATTAAGAACATCTCAAATAATATCACCGATTTAAAAGTTCGTTGAATTCCTTATAAAACCCCCTCCCTTTCAATTCCATTCGTGGAATCACCACAGTCATGACACTGCGCCAATAATGCTTTGCGTTAGGATTCGTGATCTAAACGAGCATAGATTTGATCACAACTTTGCCTGCCATAGCCCAATGAGGGAATGCAAAGCAGAAGTCGATTTAATCGATCATTTATTCCTACATTACAAATCTCGTTTGCATTATGGGGAAACCCTGGTCGAAGAACTTTCTAACATTCTAAATTATTATGTAACTCAGTTACCTGACGATGATCTATGCGATTAAATACGTTATGGTATAATAAAACTTTTAACTCACTAGCCAGCAAAACGATTTTGGAATGTACCGTTTAGAAGGTAGATATACGTAGATATACATAAGGTAACATTTATCGCCCTGAATAGATTGTTATCAGTTATTTTGTGTGTATGGTATTTGTTTCGGTATATCTCCAGTTTAAATTTAATTTCGGTATGAGAAACAGCTCAAAGACAAAGCTTTTTTGCACTCATCTCAACAGCTTAAAGTTATTTTGTACTGTAGTTACCCTACGTATGTTAAATTTCTTCGTCCTTAAGAAATGCTTTGCATGTACTTCAGTCAGCAAGATCAGTATTGGGGACTCGATTCTCCTTTCTCTAGTAACAGACGATATCTAAACAAGAACTTCAGTGAACGGGAAGATGCCTCGACCCAAATAAAAATTAACAGTCATAAAGTAGTTACAACAATTCAAGTAATGATGAATCCAAAATGCCAAGATTGAAAAATTCTAAGCAAATGCTGTTGAATGATGGAAAGAGCCAAGTCCTTTTCAAAAAAATTTTTATTTTGTCCTAGAAAACGCTCATTCGTAGAAATGAGAGTTTCTCGAGCGATGTGTATATATCAAACTTGCAATTAGCGTCCGACCTCTGCTTAGAAGATTTACTCTAACAAATCGAAAAATATCACATTCCGGTTTGCTTGGCTCCTCAATTAATATCATGTGTGTAAATGTACATCTCAATGACAGCATAATAGTCCACTTCCTGCAATTAAAAAAACGTATGCCCCCACCCCCAACAATCAACTTTCTAACCAATTTGGCACAAACCACATGGACCATATTTCTGAAAAAGGGGAGGAGGCAAGTTCCCCTGGCCTTCCTGTGGCTCCACCAAACCCTTAAAGGCAGGTGGTAGATTATTCTAACAGCGATGCCTTCAAAATGGTCAGCTCTTACTTATCAAACCATACTCAACAAATTGAAGGTGTCTCCAGAAATGGATACAAATCGAAAAAAGGATGGTGGCTTTCCTTTTGTGATTAATGGGGACTCATGATCAATTAAAAGATTAGGAAATTATGGGATGAAGTTCAATGGGTGTGGGATTTGTTTCCAGCCAACGTGAACAGCCATTTTTACTACTGATTGGCAACAAGGTTTCAAGAGCTCATCGAATGTAACAGGGTATATCTTAATGGTAAAATGGTAATTGTTTCACTAAATTTTGCGGGGAGTTGATTGCATTTCTTGATTGAATTTGTACCATCTACAGTTTTAGGAAAGACCACAGCGTATCCCTTAATGGTTTGATTGAGTTTCGGGCTCGTAATGACTTCAGATAGTAAACAGAATACTATAAATTTGGAATAAAAAACATTTGCTTGGATACATGAGTTCCAGACAGTTTGAAAAGAATTCGCATTTGTAAAAATTATGAATGGTCTTTTTTCTTTTTTAACTTTAATTGATTTGGCCTAGGATTACAGTATTCAATGAATACCTTCATTTTCTAGTACGTGAGGATGATATGTAGAAAGACGGTCTGTTTAATAGGGTTTAATCGAGTTGATATAACCTCTAATGCGTAAGCTAAAGTTGCCCTACTACGATATTTACGATATTCAAGCATACATGTACTAGCATAAAAGTATAAAATGTTTATACTCCTTCTACTAAAGCTCGTATAACATGCATCAACCATTTACATCATTTTATGTTACGTCACATTACATTTAAGTACACTTCCACTTTGTTACATTCGTTCAACATTCTACTTGTGCAATAGTGGTTTATTTCTTTCGTAAAGCAAGTTATGCATTGGATTGCATTTGATTATTTTTATCGATATCAATCCACTTCAGAATCAAAATCTTCCATCAGAAAATATTATACGTCATTTTGCATTCTATCTGGAAGCTTTATCTTGCTTCATTGACGTAAGTTATAGGTGATATTGAATCATTCTACTTTCAAGCTTTCATCATTTATCAAGAGAAAATAGACGTAACACTATTTAGAAGAAGAGAAAATAGAAGAAAGCACATTTTATCGATTAGCATTCCACCTAAAACCTTCCATCTTGCATCAAAAACGAATTTACGTCACATTGCATCGAAGTAAATTTTGTCGTAAAGCAGTCTACTTCGAAGATTCTATCTCCCATCTAAAAGATTTCTAGCGCACATTGGATAGAAGTAAATCTTATCGAAAAACATTTCACCTGGAAGCTTTCATCTGGCACCATTAAAAATTATACGTCACTTCGCAACGATGCATATCTTATCGATAAAGATCCCACCTTTAGCTTCTATCTTGCAACTATGAAATTATGTGTCACATTAAATCCGAGTAAATTTTATCGATAAACATTCAATCTATATAATTATATCTTGCATACATAAAAATAATGCGTCACATTGCATCGACGTGTATCCTATCGACGAATATTCTACCTTAAAGCTTCCATCTTGCACACTATTCCCACTCATCTTTTGCGGTTTTCACCTACCACGCATGCGCTTTTCCCCTACTTTCCCCTATGTCAATTAACTTTGTTTTCCCATATTTCCCCTACTTTTCCCTACTTGTCATCAATTTTCCCTGCAATTTTTCTCACCCAAACAGTGCAGTAACTAGATAATTGTGGTTTGGGGGGAAGGAGTATTGAATGGTGATAGACAAATAGGCACACCTCCTTCAGAAAATCCTTTATTGCAAATGCCCTTCGAATGTGTAAGCAATTATTACACCTCAATTGAGTCCTTCAAGATAAAAAATACCATGTTTTACGCCGTTTTCAAAGAAATATGTTTTTGAAATTTCCAAATATCGAAACAAGGCGTTTGTTGCTTTGTAAAGCCTTTTCCTTTTAGAACCGAAATTGCTTGGGTGGACCGCCGGCCCGCGGCACGCCGAGCCAGTGGACTGCAAGCCCTCCCCAACCCGCGCTGCAAATTAGCAAAGAACGAACAAACGCCATCCCAAACACACAAAATCCCCGTCACACAAAACCCCAACACACACAACCTGCCCCCTGCATAGGCGTGCCCCCGCAGAGGTGTTGCTCTCGCACAAAAGAGGCTATCGCCAAAAAGAGGCTATGGCGTGCTCCTCCGCAGAGACTGTGAGAACCACGCCCCCACAAAATTCTTCCTCAAAAAGATGTGCAAAAACACTCGCACTCCTGCAGAATTCAGCGAAAAAATCACTCGACCTCCAACGCGATTTTTACTCGAACTCCTGTCGCAGGCGCTAGAGGGCGGGGAGCATAAGACGGAGAGGAGAAGGCTCCCCGCCCTCTAGCACCTCATTTTTTTACATTTTCATTTTATAATATTTATACAGGTTAAAGGTTCATACATATATATGTTTTTCAAGCTGACCTGTTTAAAAGATTATAATAAGCACTTATACTAGTAAAAAAAGAAATTTATTAACCTAACCTACATTACCAGCCAAAAGTGTTGGAACAGTCCAATCATCTTTCCTACTAAACCTCTCCACTCCCCCCATATACAATGTTGGATTGCGACTGGAAAATGACAACAAATGTATGTCAGCGCGCAAATTTTGTAACCCATGTTTAGCGACATGTTTATCCTTCTTCACAACATTGTACAAGGGGGGAGGGGGTTCCGTCTGCTTGAAATAGGGAAATGAACTGAAAAAAATACATTTATTACAGGTACAATCTCGGTGTTACAGGTACAATCTCGGTGTTCCAGCTTATGGATCTCTCGAAAGCCTTTGATTGTATTAAACATGACCTCCTTATAGCAAAACTAGATGCTTACGGATTCAGCCATGAAGCACTGTGTCTTGTTAACAGCTACTTGGAAAATAGGCATCAGAGAGTTAAGATTAATGGATCATTCAGTACCTACAAACAACTGTTCCTTGATGTTCCGCAAGGATCAGTTCTTGGTCCCCTCTTCTTTAACATCTACATAAACGACTTACTTCTCTCCTTAATGGATACGGATATCTGCAATTACGCGCATGATACAACTCTATATGCGTGCGATAAAAATCTCAATAATGTAATTGCAAGGCTAGAGAATAACTCAAGTATAACTATCCAATGGTTCGCTGATAACTTTATGAAGTTGAATACAAACAAATGTAATTTACTTATTCTTGGCAAAAGTTCTAATCAACAAGTTAAAGTTAATGTAGGAGATTCTATCATAGAAAACTCGGAAAAGGAAAAGCTACTAGGTGTTGTGATAGACAAAAAACTCAGTTTTGAGACACATATCAGTAAGTTATGTAAGAAGGCTGGTAGCAAACTCACCGCCCTCGCTCGCATATCTGGATACATGGACGCTAAAAAACTTAAAATCTTAATGAGAGCATTTGTAATTAGCCAATTCGAATATTGTCCACTAGTCTGGATGTTCCACAGTAGGCACTTGAATAGGAAGATTAATAGAATACACGAAAGAGCTCTGAGAATTGCATACAAAGACTATGATTCTAGCTTCAACACTCTGCTAGAAAATGATGGCTCGGTAAATATTCATGTAAAACACCTGCAAAATCTCATGATTGAAATGTTTAAAACAAAGGGAAATATCAACCCTCCTTTTATGAGGGAGATTTTCTGCGAGCGTCATGCTGTTTATAATTTGAGAAATAATAATGAATTTATGGTACCAAGAGTAAGAACAACCATTTATGGAACCGAAACTATCAAATATAGAGGGCAGCGTCTTTGGCTCTTTTTACCTCAGCACATAAGGAATGCTCAATCTATTAATGAGTTTAAGAAAGAAATTAAAAGCTGGAATGGCACAGACTGTACATGCAAACTATGTAGGACGTTCGTGCCACAGCTTGGTTTTTTGTAATTCTATCTTTTAAATAGCTCAGGTTTTTATAGTTTTTTAATGGATCATTTTGTATTAAAATTTTATGCATTTAATCTCGTATGTATTTAGTTGATGTAGTAGTTTTAACAGTTGGCTTGGATTAGCTCATTTCTTTGTAAATAGCTATGTAGCGCCAACTTTAAATAAATCTATTATTATCATTATTATTATTTTTATTATTTGACGGGCATTGTAATTTACAATATTATATAAAACTAAGGCTATAAAACCGCCGCACGCCTGTGACAAGAGTGCGAGTAAAAGTCGCGTAGGAGCACGAGTGACTTTTTCGCTGAATTCTGTTTTTGCACAATTTTTTGAGAAAGAATTTTGTGATGGCAGAGGAAGTGGTTCTCGCAGTCTCTGCGGGGGAGCACGCCACAGCCTCTTTTTGGTGGGAGCCTCTTTTGTGCGGGAGCAGCACCTCTGCAGGGGGCAGGTCGTGTGTATTGGGGTTTTGTATGAGGGAGTTTTGTGTGTTTGGGGTGGCGTTAGTTCGTTTTTTGCGAATTTACAGCTCGGGTTGGGGGGCTTGCGGTTCACGGGCTCGGCGTGCCGCGGGCCGGCGGTCCGCTGGCTCGGGGTGTCGTCGGCCGGCGGTCCACCCAAGCAAGACCCCGCTTTGGCGGGATCGCCAAGAAAGGCTAGTTTTATTCCATTCCTTAATAAAAAATAACAATAACATTCAGTAAATACTTTTAGGAGGATTGTTGTCCATTTACATGAAGTGTGGTAACGTCTGACATGTTCTTTGTGGTAAATTTTAGTAGAGTGGAGCATCAAGAAATATATTAAATGCGCAAAATAAGTCAATTCTGGTATATATTGCCAGAGATATGACTACATATATACTGGCTCCTTCCCCATCAAACCTCTGTATTAGGGTCTTTGCTCATAGGCTTATGAACTGAGCCAAAATACAGCGATTTGTTAGCAAACTTCTTGTTTGTTGTTTGGTAAAAATTCAAAAACTCTTAATTGAAAAATTAGAAGTGAGAATTTTAAAAGGTACGCACATCACCTGGTTTGAATTGAAATATAAGTCCGCACTTTTTTATTTAGCGTGTAGCGCAGTCATTTTTTTGAATGAAAATCAAATCCAGTTTAGTGTGCACTGTATGGTCCATGGAGGAGTTCTTAGGTGAAGGCAAGGTGACCTTTTACAATAGGACAACATCAGTAATTTAGTGTAGTGGAATTCGATATAAAAACGGTCTAGCCCGAACAAAAATAATATAAAGCTGTAATTTGGCACAGATGTTTTATATACTAAGTTGGAAATGACTAGAAAAAACCCCATCAATTGACATTGGGAATTCCTTTTTAGGGCAAATACCATAATGGCGCACTGATCAGTAGTGGTTCAAAATTTGCTATAACCACATAGTATGTACATCTTTTGAAAGATAATTTCATGCTGAATAATTCTTATTTAACATAAGTACCCTTAGAATATGCAAATTTAGTGGTGATTGGGCAGAAACAAAGTGGGACAAGTGAATATTGAAAATTACGCGGAAAAATGGCTGATCCTCTTGCTGAATATTTTCATTTTATATCGCAAATTCTATCGATGCAAAATCATTAAGAGTGTGAATGAGATAAAATATGATAATACCCACTCAGCCCGGGCTGACTTAAACCAGGCCCACTCAGCCCGGGCTGACTCAACCCGGGCCCACTCAACCCGGGCTGACTCAACCCGGGCCCACTCAACCCGGGCCCACTCAGCCCGGGCCCACTCAGCCCGGGCTGACTCTAGTGAGATTTTTTCACTGCAGCAGCAAATTCCGGTAAAATTTAAAGAAATATCTAAATATTCAAAACAAAGTAACTCGCGACCGAACGGTCCAAACAACATTATTTTACATTATAAACTAATTTAAAGATAAAGATTTCAATTTTGAAACTTTTTTCATTGATATCCTCCATCTTAGTAATTTTTGTTACTAAGACGTGAAAGACACTGCCAAATTCAGTGCAAATTCAAAGTGGCTGCAAAAAACTACAGCTTGGTGCTACAATTTGTTAGCTTAAAATAATTTGTTTGTAAATATACATAAATTAAATTTCAAATTCACAGTTTTATTTTCTTTCTTTTCTTTTTTTCTTTTTCTGTTCATAATCCGAACGTGAATTTCATCACCGGGCCTGTGAAATGAAATAAAAATTTGTTAGGAATTGGAGGCAACAATACAACAATACAAGGGAACAATACATCGCTTGGAGGGAAAGAAAGGAGCGTGTAGGCACATCATTACCATTTAGGTAAATTTCATTATGCTTGCATGGAAAAGAAAAAAATAGATGTACTCTATTGGTACCTTATCTGTCGAACAGGGAGCCCTGCTGGCGTTACAAGGCGAAACCTCGTTGCTTGTGGTATTTGGAACTCTCACTCTCGGGCGATCTGCCCCTTCATCCGAAACACATCATTATGATCTGGAAGCTCCTGTGAATATCAGATGTACATAAGAGGTATCTAAACAGAGGGGATGCTAAATTTAAGTGTAGACAAAGTTAGAACACGAAGACATCATTTAAATCAAAAATCGCTTGCCCTGTGATGAAGTTGGATCAGAATATCTTGTACAATACTTTGGTCAATCCGCCACGGCAATTACCTGCAAAAATTCCAAGAATAACTGAAATGAAAGCTGTGACGCAGCAAGTTTACCAAAATCAAATGTCGACATCGAAGATCAAGGTTCCTTCTCGATGCGTCACTAATGATCGTTAACGATCCGCACTCACAAAAAGTTTCCCCAATAATGATCCTGCAGACAATGGGGTCACAACACAAAGGGGGCGTAGCTTCATCGTCGTTCACAACTCAGGCAAAACTGTCCTAAAAATTTTGAATTTCTTGAATCTCCGTGTTGCAATTCCGTGAGAATTTGTTCCATAAATTGACAAATAATAAAACATCTCGATCTTGAAACGTAGATAAACAAAAAGGCATGGAAATAACTCCCAAAACAAACACACTAACCTGATGAATATTCAATTGAGGAAAGGTATTCAAATCGTCTTCTCGAAACTGTCCTGCGAAAACAGCAAGAAAAAAGACGGTAAATTGTTATAGCTAATAAAAGAGCAACGGACACAAAGCATTCAATGAAGGGGCAACCATCAAAAATTTCACGGTAGGGGCAGAGTGTTTTGATAGAAAAATGGCAGTCAAATAAGGGCAACGTACAGAAACATAAACGAAAGGAATAAACAATACTCACAGTCAAAATTGCGTCCAAAATCAAGGGTCCATTGTGAGAAACAGGTGCACTTCTAAACCTTCGTTTCCAGCCGTGTGCTCTAAAATCGAGTCAATTTATCACCCTTTTATCCTGTTGATACTGTTCAGACACAAATTGTACAGTCATTTATCAATCGATCCTCCATAAAAGGGAATTTTTCACTTACTGGGAAAAAAACTGTCCCAGCAACAATGCAAATCGCTACGTCATTGCAGCGCATCATGAAAAGACCATAATAACCATGCGTGCCTAGTTTAAACAACAATGAGATAATCATGACAATCATAACTTTTACTGTACGGTCTCGAGTTTTTAGGAGAAAGATGCCTAATTCCACTGGTTTTGATTCCCAGAAACTCGAATCGAATCTTCCACCGAGAAGGGAGAACCGACCTGTGACGCAGCAAAGTTTTCTTGGAAAGGAAATCGAAGCTGTGAGAAACTTGAGGATTCCGCAAGCTAGGAAACTTCCGCCAAAAAAAAGTTTTTTTCGAGGACTTTTCAGCAGAAAAAGGCAGAAGTTTTCGAACGAAAGGAGAAAAACCCATTCGTTTCGGGAGACGGTCTCTCGGGCAGCGGGGACCGGAAACAGGGTCGTCGCGTCATCCGAGCAAAAAGGGGAAACAACAGGTTGCGGACCTCTGACCGTGTTCAAGCTGGCATGGAGCTAATTTGCATAGTAGCATCTTAGACCCCGTTTACACGAGAGCGGATCCGAACCGGATCGGATCCAAAAGAGTACGGATAAGCCTTGCGTTTACACAGGAACTGGTGGATCCGTATACTTTTGGATCCGCAATCCGAACACTTTTGGGATCGCTTATGCGTTCAGAGGTGATCCCGTGTGGATCCGATCTGGACCGGATCCCTTGTAAACGGGTGGATCTAGTCCAGATCGGGTCCGTCTACGTTATTTGTCGAAAGTGAAACAGAATATTTTTCAATTCAAGGTAGTTTGAATATGTAATCTGTGGCTTTTTGGCGCCAGAAAACCGAACATCATGTTGATAGACTACTGTGTTGAAGAATTACTATGAAACTTTGACGATATGTCGTCGTACTTTGTCCTTATATTTTCCCAATCCTGTCCATCTGCAAGCTTTGCAGTTTTGTAGTCCAATACTACTTTTAAAAGTAGCGCGGTTTTTTCTTCAGTCCACGAAAATTTACCCTTTTTAGCGTTACCTCCCTCCATGTTCAGGTTGAACTGTATTTTGATCATGAACGAACTTCTGAAAACATCATATTCGCGCCGATTTTCAAAAAGCACATGCGCTTAATCAGTTGAATTCATCTGGATTCTTTCCCGTGTAAATGTAAACGCAAATGGTTCTGGATCGGGTGGTCCTGTGTACAAGCGCGCCAAAAATTAATATCAACTCGAGTCTATCAGTTGAATCAATACGAGGCTATCCCGCTTCCCGCCTAGGCGAGCCACCTTGGTCAGGCGGGCTGGCCCGCCTCATATAAACAGGCCCTTATTGACAAATTTACCACCTAAAAGTTCTATCTTGTTTAGATAGAAATTATAAGTCACATTGCATCGAGGTATTTTTTATAAATAAACATTTTGCTTTAAACTTTCTACCCGCCTTACCTCTTGTGACTGATGCGAACTCGTGACCAATTAAAAGAATTGAAATTATGGGATGAAGTTCAATGGGTGTGGGATTTGTTTCCAGCCAACGTAAACAGCCATTTTTACTCCTGATTGGCAACAAGCCTTCAAGAGCTCATCGAAGGTAACAGGGTATATCTTTATGGTAAAATGGTAATTGTTTTACTAAATTTTGCGGAGAGTTGATTGCATTTCTTGATTGAACTTGGAAATGGAAAAGCAACCATAAATAGTTTTTACCATCTATCTACAGTTTTAGGAAAGACCACAGCGTAGCCCTTAATGGTTTGATTGAGTTTCGGGCTCGTAATGACATCAGATAGTAAACAGAATACTATAAATTTGGAACAAACAACATTTGCTTGGATACATGAGTTCCAGACAGTTTAGAAAGAATTCGCATTTGTAATAAATATGAATTGGCTTTTTCCTGCTCAAATTTAAATTATTTGCCCTACGATTACAATACCCACATAGGTACAGTATTCAATGAATACCTTCCTTATTCCATTAGGTGATGATGATATGTGGGTAGAAATACAGTTGTAGCAAATATGTTGAAGCAAAAAGCATAAACATTATCAAGAAGATTGAATTCTTGAAATGCAAACATAGAAGATTAATGGGGTTTTATCGAGCTGTAGTCAATCAAAACCCCTAAATTGATGAGCTAAAGTTACAGGGGCGGATCCAGAGCAAATTTGAAGGAGGGGCAGTTGGTAATGGGGGCGCTGAAAAACTTTGAGAAATTGGCGACAGCTGTACGATGAACTGTACGATGTACACAACACTTTCAGACCCTAACTACTAACAGAAGGCTCTCCATTCACCTTGTAAGGGGATTTTTACAATATTTGTTTCATTTTTTGAGGTAATTCTTGAAGTAAATTAATCTTTAAGTCTCAAAAACCTCATTTTGGTTCTTCAAATGGGGCGAACAGTTTCCGAAAAAGGGGCGCCAGATTTGCTTCAACTCGGTGAAGGAGGGCAACTAACCCCCTAAATCCGCCCTAAATAGTTTTTTGTAAAATCTCAACCGTACAAAGTAAACCTGCGATTTCTGATTTTGTATTTGAAAACAAAAATCTTGATTTATTTTTGTACGAATGCAATACTCTCTGAAACTATGTAAGAAACTGAAACCAAAATTTCACAGTTTATTCTTAAAGGTAAAGGTAAGTTCAAAAATAGTCAGCAATTGTGAAAAAATATTTGGTTCATGTCTTATTCACAATTGAAATATCAGTTTTCATTTTGCAGGTCAATATATTTCCTTATAAAATTTGTAAGTTCAAACTTTACCCCACTAAATCCGCCACTGTAAAAATACCCAAATGCGAAGATTACTCTTATATGATGGAACATAGCAAGGACTTCATTTCGTCAAGCTAACATTACATTACATTTTCATATAAAAACATAAAAGTAAACGAATTTCATACCCCTTCCACTGACGTAGATGTAGAAAGTATTATACGTCACATTACATTTAAAAAATTTATATCGATCAACGAAAATAATACATCAGCATGCATAAAAACAATTCTATCGACAAGCATTCTGCCTAGAGGTTTTAATATTTTACAAAAAAATTTAAAAGTTATAAAGCATCGAAGCAATTTTACTAACAAACAGTCCTCTTAAAAGATTCTCTCTGGCATCAAAAAAATTCTATACGTCACATTGCATAGAGGTAGATATAGTCAGTTTACACTCAGCTTGATAGCTAGCTTTGTGCATCAATGGAAAATATATACCACGTTGATATGAGGTATGTTTCATTAGTTTATATTTCAAAGGCAGATTTCCATTTTCTCATCAATAAAAATTATACGTCACATTGTATGGTAGTAAATATAATTGGTAGACATTCCATTTAAAGACTAGGATGTGCATCAATGGAAATTATACGTCACATTTCGATGAGGTATGTTTCATTAATTTATCTTTCAATGTAAAATATAAATTTTGGATCAATAAAAATTATACGTCATATTGCTTGGTAGTAAATATAGTTGGTAGACATTCCACTTGAAGACTAGCATGTGAATCAATAAAAATTATACGTCACATTTCAATTAGGTATGTTTTATTAATTTACCGTTCAATGTAAAATATCCATTTTGCATCAATAAGATTCTACGTCATATTGCTTGGTAGTAAATATAATTGGTAGACATTCCACTTGAAGACTAGGATGTGCATCGATAGAAATTATACGTAACATTTCGATGAGGTTTGTTTCATTAATTTATCTTTCAATGTAAAATATCAATTTTGGATCAATAAAAATTATACGTCATATTGCTTGGTAGTAAATATAATTGGTAGATATTCCACTTAAAGACTAGGATGTGCATCGATAGAAATTATACGTAACATTTCGATGAGGTATGTTTCATTAATTTATCTTTCAATGTAAAATATCAATTTTGGATCAATAAAAATTATACGTCATATTGCTTGGTAGTAAATATAATTGGTAGATATTCCACTTAAAGACTAGGATGTGCATCGATAGAAATTATACGTAACATTTCGATGAGGTATGTTTCATTAATTTATCTTTCAATGTAAAATATCAATTTTGGATCAATAAAAATTATACGTCATATTGCTTGGTAGTAAATATAATTGGTAGATATTCCACTTAAAGACTAGGATGTGCATCGATAGAAATTATACGTAACATTTCGATGAGGTTTGTTTCATTAATTTATCTTTCAATGTAAAATATCAATTTTGGATCAATAAAAATTATACGTCATATTGCTTGGTAGTAAATATAATTGGTAGATATTCCACTTAAAGACTAGGATGTGCATCGATAGAAATTATACGTAACATTTCGATGAGGTATGTTTCATTAATTTATCTTTCAATGTAAAATATCAATTTTGGATCAATAAAAATTATACGTCATATTGCTTGGTAGTAAATATAATTGGTAGATATTCCACTTAAAGACTAGGATGTGCATCGATAGAAATTATACGTAACATTTCGATGAGGTATGTTTCATTAATTTATCTTTCAATGTAAAATATCAATTTTGGATCAATAAAAATTATACGTCATATTGCTTGGTAGTAAATATAATTGGTAGATATTCCACTTAAAGACTAGGATGTGCATCGATAGAAATTATACGTAACATTTCGATGAGGTATGTTTCATTAATTTATCTTTCAATGTAAAATATAAATTTTGGATCAATAAAAATTATACGTCATATTGCTTGGTAGTAAATATAGTTGGTAGACATTCCACTTGAAGACTAGCATGTGAATCAATAAAAATTATACGTCACATTTCAATTAGGTATGTTTTATTAATTTACCGTTCAATGTAAAATATCCATTTTGCATCAATAAGATTCTACGTCATATTGCTTGGTAGTAAATATAATTGGTAGACATTCCACTTGAAGACTAGGATGTGCATCGATAGAAATTATACGTAACATTTCGATGAGGTATGTTTCATTAATTTATCTTTCAATGTAAAATATCAATTTTGGATCAATAAAAATTATACGTCATATTGCTTGGTAGTAAATATAGTTGGTAGATATTCCACTTAAAGACTAGGATGTGCATCGATAGAAATTATACGTAACATTTCGATGAGGTATGTTTCATTAATTTATCTTTCAATGTAAAATATAAATTTTGGATCAATAAAAATTATACGTCATATTGCTTGGTAGTAAATATAGTTGGTAGACATTCCACTTGAAGACTAGCATGTGAATCAATAAAAATTATACGTCACATTTCAATTAGGTATGTTTTATTAACTTACCGTTCAATGTAAAATATCCATTTTGCATCAATAAGATTCTACGTCATATTGCTTGGTAGTAAATATAATTGGTAGACATTCCACTTGAAGACTAGGATGTGCATCGATAGAAATTATACGTAACATTTCGATGAGGTATGTTTCATTAATTTATCTTTCAATGTAAAATATCAATTTTGGATCAATAAAAATTATACGTCATATTGCTTGGTAGTAAATATAATTGGTAGATATTCCACTTAAAGACTAGGATGTGCATCGATAGAAATTATACGTAACATTTCGATGAGGTATGTTTCATTAATTTATCTTTCAATGTAAAATATCAATTTTGGATCAATAAAAATTATACGTCATATTGCTTGGTAGTAAATATAGTTGGTGAACATTCCACTTAAAGACTAGGATGTGCATCAATAAAAATTATACGTCACATTTCAATTAGGTATGTTTTATTAATTTACCTTTCAATGTAAAATATCAATTTTGCATCAATAAAAATTATACGTCACATTGCATGGTAGTAAATATAATTGGTAGACATTCCACTTAAAGACTAGTCTGTGCATCAATGGAAATTATACGTCACATTGCATTGAGGTATGTTTCATTAATTTATCTTTCAATGTAAAATATCAATTTTGGATCAATAAAAATTACACGTCATATTGCATGGTAGTAAATATAGTTGGTAGACATTCCACTTAAAGGCTAGGATGTGCATCAATGGAAATTATACGTTACATTGCATTGAGGTATGTTTCATTAATTTATCTTTCAATGTAAAATATCAATTTGCATCAATAGAAATTATACGTCATATTGCTTGGTAGTAAATATAGTTGGTAGACATTCCACTTGAAGACTAGCATGTGCATCGATAGAAATTATACGTAACATTTCGATGAGGTATGTTTCATTAATTTATCTTTCAATGTAAAATATCAATTTTGGATCAATAAAAATTATACGTCATATTGCTTGGTAGTAAATATAATGGTAGATATTCCACTTAAAGACTAGGATGTGCATCGATAGAAATTATACGTAACATTTCGATGAGGTATGTTTCATTAATTTATCTTTCAATGTAAAATATCAATTTTGGATCAATAAAAATTATACGTCATATTGCTTGGTAGTAAATATAGTTGGTGAACATTCCACTTAAAGACTAGGATGTGCATCAATAAAAATTATACGTCACATTTCAATTAGGTATGTTTTATTAATTTACCTTTCAATGTAAAATATCAATTTTGCATCAATAAAAATTATACGTCACATTGCATGGTAGTAAATATAATTGGTAGACATTCCACTTAAAGACTAGTCTGTGCATCAATGGAAATTATACGTCACATTGCATTGAGGTATGTTTCATTAATTTATCTTTCAATGTAAAATATCAATTTTGGATCAATAAAAATTACACGTCATATTGCATGGTAGTAAATATAGTTGGTAGACTTTCCACTTAAAGGCTAGGATGTGCATCAATGGAAATTATACGTTACATTGCATTGCGGTATGTTTCATTAATTTATCTTTCAATGTAAAATATCAATTTGCATCAATAAAAATTATACGTCATATTGCTTGGTAGTAAATATAGTTGGTAAACATTCCACTTAAAGACTAGCATGTGAATCAATAAAAATTATACGTCACATTTCAATTAGGTATGTTTTATTAATTTACCTTTCAATGTAAAATATCCATTTTGCATCAATAAAAATTATACGTCACATTGCATCGTAGTAAATATAGTTGTTAGACATTCCACTCAAAGACTAGCATGTGCATCAATAAAAATTATACGTCACATTTCAATTAGGTATGTTTCATAAATTTATCTTTCAATGTAAAATATCAATTTGCATCAATAAAAATTATACGTCATATTGCATGGTAGTAAATATAGTTGGTAGACATTCCACTTAAAGACTAGGATGTGCATCAATAGAAATTATACGTCACATTGCATTGAGGTATGTTTCATTAATTTATCTTTCAATGTAAAATATCAATTTTGGATCAATAGAAATTATACGTCATATTGCATGGTAGTAAATATAGTTGGTAGACATTCCACTTGAAGACTAGCATGTGCATCAATGGAAATTATACGTCACATTTCAATTAGGTATGTTTCATAAATTTATCTTTCAATGTAAAATATCAATTTGCATCAATAAAAATTATACGTCACATTGCATCGAAGTAAATATAGTTGTTAGACATTCCAGTCAAAGACTAGCATGTGCATCAATAAAAATTATATGTCACATTTCAATTAGGTATGTTTCATAAATTTATCTTTCAATGTAAAATATCAATTTGCATCAATAAAAATTATACGTCATATTGCATGGTAGTAAATATAGTTGGTAGACATTCCACTTAAAGACTAGGATGTGCATCAATAGAAATTATACGTCACATTTCAATTAGGTATGTTTCATAAATTTATCTTTCAATGTAAAATATCAATTTGCATCAATAAAAATTATACGTCATATTGCATGGTAGTAAATATAGTTGGTAGACATTCCACTTAAAGACTAGGATGTGCATCAATAGAAATTATACGTAACATTTCGATGAGGTTTGTTTCATTAATTTATCTTTCAATGTAAAATATCAATTTGCATCAATAGAAATTATACGTCATATTGCATGGTAGTAAATTTAGTTGGTAGACATTCCACTTGAAGACTAGCATGTGCATCAATGGAAATTATACGTCACATTTCAATTAGGTATGTTTCATAAATTTATCTTTCAATGTAAAATATCAATTTGCATCAATAAAAATTATACGTCATATTGCATGGTAGTAAATATAGTTGGTAGACATTCCACTTAAAGACTAGGATATGCATCAATGGAAATTATACGTCACATTTCGATGAGGTATGTTTCATTAATTTATCTTTCAATGTAAAATATCAATTTTGGATCAATAAAAATTATACGTCATATTGCATGGTGGTAAATATAGTTGGTAGACATTCCACTTAAAGACTAGGATGTGCATCAATGGAAATTATACGTCACATTTCGATGAGGTATGTTTCATTAATTTACCTTTCAATATAAAATATCCATTTTGCATCAATAAAAATTATACGTCACATTGCTTGGTTGTAAATATAGTTGGTAGACATTCCACTTAAAGACTAGCATGTGCATCAATAAAAATTATACGTCACATTTCAATTAGGTATGTTTCATAAATTTATCTTTCAATGTAAAATATCAATTTGCATCAATAAAAATTATACGTCATATTGCATGGTAGTAAATATAGTTGGTAGACATTCAACTTAAAGACTAGCATGTGCATCAATAAAAATTATACGTCACATTTCAATTAGGTATGTTTCATAAATTTATCTTTCAATGTAAAATATCAATTTGCATCAATAAAAATTATACGTCATATTGCATGGTAGTAAATATAGTTGGTAGACATTCCACTTAAAGACTAGGATGTGCATCAATAGAAATTATACGTCACATTGCATTGAGGTATGTTTCATTAATTTATCTTTCAATGTAAAATATCAATTTTGGATCAAAAGAAATTATACGTCATATTGCATGGTAGTAAATATAGTTGGTAGACATTCCACTTGAAGACTAGCATGTGCATCAATGGAAATTATACGTCACATTTCAATTAGGTATGTTTCATAAATTTATCTTTCAATGTAAAATATCCATTTTGCATCAATAAAAATTATACGTCACATTGCATCGTAGTAAATATAGTTGTTAGACATTCCACTCAAAGACTAGCATGTGCATCAATAAAAATTATATGTCACATTTCAATTAGGTATGTTTCATAAATTTATCTTTCAATGTAAAATATCAATTTGCATCAATAAAAATTATACGTCATATTGCATGGTAGTAAATATAGTTGGTAGACATTCCACTTAAAGACTAGCATGTGCATCAATAAAAATTATACGTCACATTTCAATTAGGTATGTTTCATAAATTTATCTTTCAATGTAAAATATCAATTTGCATCAATAAAAATTATACGTCATATTGCATGGTAGTAAATATAGTTGGTAGACATTCCACTTAAAGACTAGCATGTGCATCAATAAAAATTATACGTCACATTTCAATTAGGTATGTTTCATAAATTTATCTTTAAATGTAAAATATCAATTTGCATCAATAAAAATTATACGTCATATTGCATGGTAGTAAATATAGTTGGTAGACATTCCACTTAAAGACTAGGATGTGCATCAATGGAAATTATACGTAACATTTCGATGAGGTATGTTTCGTTAATTTATCTTTCAATGTAAAATATATCAATTTTGGATCAATAAAAATTATACGTCATATTGCATGGTGGTAAATATAGTTGGTAGACATTCCACTTAAAGACTAGGATGTGCATCAATGGAAATTATACCTCACATTTCGATCAGGTATGTTTCATTAATTTATCTTTCAATGTAAAATATCAATTTTGGATCAATAGAAATTATACGTCACATTGCATTTAGGTGTGTTTCATTAATTCATATTTCAACGTAAAATATCAATTTTGCATCAATAGAAAATATGGGTCATATTGCATGGTAGTAAATATAGTTAGTAGACATTCCACTTAAAGGCTAGGATGTGCATCAATGGAAATTATACGTCACATTGCATTTAGGTATGTTTCATTAATTTATCTTTCAATGTAAAATATCAATTTTGAATCAATAAAAATTATACGTCATATTGCATGGTAGCAAATATAGTTGGTAGACATTCCACTTAAAGACTAGGATGTGCATCAATGGAAATTATACGTCACATTTCGATGAGGTATGTTTCATTAATTTATCTTTCAATGTAAAATATCAATTTTGGATCAATAAAAATTATACGTCATATTGCATGGTAGTAAATATAGTTGGTAGACATTCCACTTAAAGACTAGGATGTCCATCAATGGAAATTATACGTCACATTTCGATAAGGTATGTTTCATTAATTTATCTTTCAATGTAAAATATCAATTTTGGATCAATAGAAATTATACGTCACATTGCATGGTAGTAAATATAATTGGTAGACATTCCACTTAAAGACTAGTCTGTGCATCAATGGAAATTATACGTCACATTGCATTGAGGTATGTTTCATTAATTTATCTTTCAATGTAAAATATCAATTTTGGATCAACAGAAATTATACGTCACATTGCATTTAGGTATGTTTCATTAATTCATATTTCAACGTAAAATATCAATTTTGCATCAATAGAAATTATGGGTCATATTGCATGGTAGTAAATATAGTTGGTAGACATTCCACTTAAAGACTAGGATGTGCATCAATAGAAATTATACGTCACATTGCATTGAGGTATGTTTCATTAATTTATCTTTCAATGTAGAATATCAATTTGCATCAATAGAAATTATACGTCACATTGCATGGTAGTAAATATAGTTGGTAGACATTCCACTTAAAGACTAGGATGTGCATCAATAGAAATTATACCTCACATTTCAATGAGGTATGTTTTATTAATTTATCTTTCAATGTAAAATATCAATTTGCATCAATAAAATATATACGTCACATTGCATGGTAGTAAATATAGTTGGTAGACATTCCACTTAAAGGATAGGATGTGCATCAATGGAAATTATACCTCACATTTCAATGAGGTATGTTTTATTAATTTATCTTTCAATGTAAAATATCAATTTTGCATCAATAAAAATTATACGTCACATTGCATGGTAGTAAATATAGTTGGTAGACATTCCACTTAAAGACTAGGATGTGCATCAATGGAATTTATACGTAACATTTCGATGAGGTATGTTTCATTAATTTATCTTTCAATGTAAAATATCAATTTTCGATCAAGAAAAATTATACGTCATATTGCATGGTAGCAAATATAGTTGGTAGACATTCCACTTAAAGACTAGGATGTGCATCAATGGAAATTATACGTCACATTTCGATGAGGTATGTTTCATTAATTTATCTTTCAATGTAAAATATCAATTTTGGATCAATAAAAATTATACGTCATATTGCATGGTAGTAAATATAGTTGGTAGACATTCCACTTAAAGACTAGGATGTCCATCAATGGAAATTATACGTCACATTTCGATAAGGTATGTTTCATTAATTTATCTTTCAATGTAAAATATCAATTTTGGATCAATAGAAATTATACGTCACATTGCATGGTAGTAAATATAATTGGTAGACATTCCACTTAAAGACTAGTCTGTGCATCAATGGAAATTATACGTCACATTGCATTGAGGTATGTTTCATTAATTTATCTTTCAATGTAAAATATCAATTTTGGATCAATAAAAATTACACGTCATATTGCATGGTAGTAAATATAGTTGGTAGACATTCCACTTAAAGGCTAGGATGTGCATCAATTGAAATTATACGTCACATTGCATTGAGGTATGTTTCATTAGTTTATCTTTCAATGTAAAATATCAATTTGCATCAATAGAATTTATACGTCACATTGCATGGTAGTAAATATAGTTGGTAGACATTCCACTTAAAGACTAGGATGTGCATCAATGGAAATTATACCTCACATTTCAATGAGGTATGTTTTATTAATTTATCTTTCAATGTAAATATCAATTTGCATCAATAAAATATATACGTCACATTGCATGGTAGTAAATATAGTTGGTAGACATTCCACTTAAAGGCTAGGACGTGCATCAATGGAAATTATACCTCACATTTCAATGAGGTATGTTTTATTAATTTATCTTTCAATGTAAAATATCAATTTTGCATCAATAAAAATTATACGTCACATTGCATGGTAGTGAATATAGTTGGTAGACTTTCCACTTAAAGGCAAGGATGTGCATCAATGGAAATTATACGTCACATTGCATTTAGGTATGTTTCATTAATTTATCTTTCAATATAAAATATCAATCTTGCATCAATAAAGATTATACGTCACATTGCATGGTAGTAAATATAGTTGGTAGACATTCCACTTAAAGGCAAGGATGTGCATCAATGGAAATTATACGTCACATTGCATTTAGGTATGTTTCATTAATCCATATTTCAACGTAGAATATCAATTTTGCACGAATAAAAATTATACGTCACATTGTATGGTAGTAAATATAGTTGGTAGACATTCCACTTGAAGACTAGGATGTGCATGATGAAAAATTATACGTCACATTGCATTAAGTTATGTTTCATTAATTTACATTTCAATGAAACTTTTTTATTTTGCATGAATATAAATTATATGTCACGTTGTATAGAAATAGATATGGTCGGTAGACATTCTACTTAAAGGCTAGGATGTGCATCAATGGAAATTATACGTCACATTGCGTTGAAGTATGTTTCTTTAATTCATATTTCAATGTAAAATTTCTATTTTGCATCGATAAAAGTTTTTCGTCAAATTGTCATATTTACTTCCAAGTAAATATGATCGGTAGTCACTCCACTCAAAGGTTAGAATGTGCATCATTAGAAATTATACTTCAAATTGCAGTGATGTATATTTCATAAATCATTTTTCCAAATGAAAGATTTCATCCTGCATCATTAAAAAAAAGTGATATTTTTTCAAAGAATATTTTTTTGATATATTTTTTTCTTAGAAGCTTCTATTTTCTATCAATAAAGCAATTACGTGATATTGCAGCGAAGCACATTTTATTGATTAACATTCCAACTAGAAGCTTTTAACTGGCATGAATAAAAATTAAACGTCACTTAGCAACAAAGTATATTTTATCAACCACATTCACCCTAAAAGCTTCCAGCCTTCATCTTTATAGAAAGTATGCGTCTCATTGCACCGAAGTAATTTTTATCGGTAGTCATTTCAACTAGATGCTTCGATCTTGTGGCAATGAAAATTAAACATATTATCGAGAAAAGTAGTTATTATTGATAAATATTTAATTTGAAAGCTTCTATCTCGGATAAATAATAATTATACGTTTCATTGCATTGAAGAAATTATAATGGATAAACATTGCATTAAAATTGATAAGAAGTTAAGCAACATATTGCTGCCACTTGAGTCTTTGTCGATATATTATCTTGGTAGGAGTTTATATTTTTCATCTTTGAAAGATTGAGCGTTAAATTGTATCCAAGTAATTTTTATCTATAAACATTCCCGTTAGAAGTTTATATGTTGCTTCCATGAAAAACTATTCGTCATATTGTAACCAAAGACAGTATATCAATCTCATCAGTGTTTATTTCTTGCATTAATGAAATGTTAAACGTCATATTACATAGTAATGAGCTTAATCGATAAACCTTCTAGCAAGGAGTTTTTACCTTGTAGCATAAATCTATTTCTCATCACATTTCATCCATGAATAATTTGATCATACATTCTCCACGCAGGTGATTATATGTCACATTAAACCAAAAAGTATGTAATCTATATGATATCTGTTTAAGTGCCAATAATTTGCATCAGTAAATAACTTTTTTTTCCTTTACCCCCGTGTATATTGCATCATTGAACAATAATATTGTTTATAAAATTCGATATAGAAGTCTACATTACGTTAAACCAATGTTAACTAAAATTGTTTACATTCTTTCTGTACATGGTTTTATATCTAAGAATGCTCTTTTTCTGTAGGTAACCTGATTTTATCTTGCAACAGCTAATTATTTTACGATATATTTTATCAGGATAAGTGGCGGTTATGGTAAAGCACTTTGTCAAGGTTGAGCTGTAGCGCTTTTGTTGTTTTCTTTCACTTCTTTCAAGGTATTCGTTGTTGGTACGAATTATAGTCGAATTCAAACCAGTAGAGAACATATTTGTCAACCATCTATGTGTTATTCTTCTCTTTGTAATTTGTGTTATTCTGTAATTTTGTAATCTTTGTAATTCTGTAATTTTTGTCTCATCATCCAACCAAAATTCAAATTAGTTTTACTGTTACTATTGTACATTCTATTGTTTTTTATCCTTGAATGCGCGAGACTTACGCAAAATGTGCGAGACTCCACACAATGTGCGAGACTCCACACAATGTGCGAGACTCCACAAAATGTGCGAGACTCCACAAAATGTGCGAGACTCCACACAATGTGCGAGACTCCACAAAATGTGCGAGACTTCACAAAATGTGCGAGACTCCACAAAATGTGCGAGACTCCACAAAATGTGCGAGACTCCACAAAATGTGCGAGACTCCACAAAATGTGCGAGACTCCACAAAATGTGCGAGACTCCACAAAATGTGCGAGACTCCACAAAATGTGCGAGACTCCACAAAATGTGCGAGACTCCACAAAATGTGCGAGACTCCACAAAATGTGCGAGACTCCACAAAATGTGCGAGACTTGGTAGATTTGCATAAGCTTATTGTGGTTATGAGACTCGAATGAGTTGGTGCATTGTGTTCTACTCGAAAGAAAACTCTACATGTTGTTAAAGGAACTCACTCGATCTTTCTGAATAGAGTGAGAGTAAATAGATCAAAGAGCATCTTTTATGTCGGTAAGCTAAATATCAATAGACTACTGACTGTGACTACTGACTGTAACTTTGGCATCACAGCCCATTAGATTTGTCAAGTTTACTTTCTACCGTGACATGGAGAATCTCTCTAAAAGGACGTAGGAACCAAAGTACACTGTCACAATGTTTTTTGAAAAAACTCTCTCCTTCAATATTGGAGTCACACGATTAATAAGATCCTATCATACCAGAATTTCGAAGCAAATTCCTTCCAAAACCGGCACAAGTTTTCTCAAGGAGTCCTGACTAGTCAGAAACCAATTAGATGCGCTTTCTTGCAAACATCGATGAATAACAGCGTTTCAGGGAGTAGAAACTTTGAGCTACCCTAAATGTTTCCTTGCTGATACAGTAAGGGTGCCGTTCTAAAAAGTTAGGAAGGGAGGCTTTACTGTAAGCAAATTCAAGAGACCACACCTATACCATACTTGCATTTGTGCTAAAGACTCTCCGTTGTCTGTTGAAATCATTCAAACTATTCGATGACACAAAAGACCTAAGAAATTGCCCATTCCAGAGAAATCTGTATTAGTATAATAAAGGGTTGCCAATGCAGAATTCGTCCAAACAAATATAAACTCACTTTTTAAAGGAGACTGACCCTCTGCCAAAATTCTCTCTGAATTTTAACAAGAGGGCTGAACCCCCCCCCCCCCCCTTAGCCTCCTCTGCACGGCACCACTGATACAGTGCTGGATCTGCCCTTTAAACTAGAAAATAGAATCAAACCCTGAAGCGCAGTGCAAAGTCCATATTGAGAAACAGCAACATTTCAAAAATCCTCTATTTATTTCGTAATCATCTATTTCGTAATATTAGGAAGCTAGCAGATGCTCAATGATTTGGTTAATAGAAAGGCATAAGATGAATGTCTTGATATGTTTTAAGGTCATCCTTAATTGACAGGATAAGCCAAGTACAGAATAACAGGCTCTTGAGTACTCAGCTGTTCGCGACAGCAGGCTCAAAGGGCTGATGATTGAATTTCATGGATTTAGAAAACCCTCCTCTTTCTTTGAGGTATACTTTTATCAATCATTGTCTTGATAATCAAAACTTGATAACTATTTGAAACATTGCAAATTCATCCTGATTAATCATCTTTTGGTTAAAAAAACTTTAACTTCTAAGCAATTTTCAGAGGACCTGGTGGGGTGAACAAAATCGAGTGTTATATCAGCCTGATTTCCGAAAAACATGCTCTTCTTTACAACTTTGGTATATTTTGAAAAACCAGTTCACGATGTTACTATGCTAACATTATTCTTCGTATCGGACGGCCTGGATGTTTTTTGCACAAAAAGTTTCAAATTCTTTAAAAACTAAAATCCAATAAGTAACCTTCCCCACTGTTTGCAACAATCATAAATAGTAGTGTTATTTTTGATGTTAGCAGATTGGGGTGAATAAATCACAAAGTATCAGTGTATAGTTCCAAGACGTTTTCAGTGTTGTAAAGTAATGCAATATATTGTCTTACTGACTGATTCTTATTTCTAATAGCTTTAGCTCTTATTTTTTCAATTTTTTCAGCATTGCTACCTTCAAGATAAACTAATATTTATGTTAAAATCTGATTATTGATGAATTATTTGCAAATAGTGTGGCTGTTTAAGGCTAACAATCATTGACTGTCTATAGTTTCTGACAGGAGCCTTGATGAATGAGACAACCCAACTACAAGACAACCCAGATCTATCATTTGTTTGGGACACGATTCCAGATTCCTATTGTTTACGGTAATCATTTGCCTGGACCATTAAGAAAAGGCATCATATGCACATGCGTTTCATGGGTGAAGACTTCATTCTCACTTTTCTCATGAAACATTTTCCTAAATATTCTTAGTCGTTTTACTCGAGACTAGGTTATCGAAGAGCCACCAGTGTTCCTACCCGCAGAATAAAGTTCGCGACGTGAAAATGACGTCATCGATTTTAACTGCGCATGTGCATATGATACAAAATTTTGAAAGGCAACAGAAATTCGAACAAATGCTAGTTCGTCTCCCAAACAATAAACAAAACATCCTTTCGGAAGAAGCCACGCAGCACCTTCAACAAAACATGAACTTGCTTATCGTTCTTTGAAGACAAATTAACAGGCTTCAACTAATTAAATAACTGCTTTTTAGAAAGAAACAGTTCTTGCTGGCATGCGTCTTAATCAGCAATTCAACGTACTTGTTTAAAAGTGACTCCATTACTAAAATATGCAAACAGAATCAACATTTTACATCAGAAAATCAGATTATTTTTCATACCTAATTTTATATTGATAGTAGGTAGTGCCGATAGCGTAATTCCTATTGCTTTCTTTGCAAAGATCATTCATACTTCAAAATATAAATGAAAATTTGACTTACAGATAAGCATACTGCTTAGGCCAACTCGTGCCAAATATCCTTCCGCTGTATGGCCGTGATGTCAAGTTAAAGTGCAGTTAATGGCATTCAAAAAAATCCCTTGGGTACTACCAACTCCCTTGGTAAAAACAGCTATTTGCAAAGAACGTAGAATCAAAACAAAATCCAATACAATCTTTCCCTCATGGGATGTTAAGTTTGAAAGATAAAAAAACTCCCTCAGAAGACGTTGCCACATCCCTCATCAAATAAGGTCCTGAGGCTACACTCCCTCATCACAGGAAGCAACGTTGGGCCGTTGGTGCATCGGCACAAGTTGCTTTACCTAACCCATACAAAAACCTAACCTTTGATTAGCAGCAGCAAGCAGCTTAAAGTTCTGGGCAGGGAATGGGCAAGAAAATTTCACTTTCCCAACTAGACAGCCGATGCACCAGTCCTACCCTAGATACCTACATAGATAGGGGAGGGGAAGAGAAAACATGACTGAATTAAGAGCCTAGTCTTCCCTTAATGAAAAATAACAAGAACTTTGAAATGAATCCCATGATTTAAACAGGCCTTAGCCTAATATAGTAGAATAAACAAGGATTTGGAGAAAAACACTACGCTTGATATCAAAAGAGGAATGAGGGACGGGAGAAGAGAACAGCGTGGAAACAGCATACAAAATAAGCACGATATTCCCGACCCAAAACATTTAAATACACCCATTCTATTATTCTTCTTCTCTATTATTTCCAATGGCATCAAAGGAGCAGATAAGGACTTGAATACCAAGTTAAAGCATGATAATTGACACCCTAATGAGAATAATACAAATAAGTTGAAATAAGAACCCTTAGCGAAATAAAATTCTACAACATCCCTCGTGAAATTAACTCTAACAAAAATTCATTTGATCAGCATTACATCTACCCTAGGGTTGGTTGCAAAAACGGTCTTAAAAGCTAATTTTCTAAATGTGCTGGTCTCTTTATTCTGACACAAATGTCAGATTTTAGTACTAAAACTTTCTTTCTCCCCTTTATATAAATTTTTTTCTTTCGCTTAGTATCTGTAACTTTCTATCCGGATTTTTCGTTAGATAGATTCGAAAGCATCCTTGCATGTTAAATCCGATGTTGATGAAAACAATATTTCATATTTTTGTTCTTGGTTTTACAATAGTTGAAAATAAATCACCAATAATGCATTGAAAGGTTAAAAATTGTGTCATTTGCTTGAAATTGGCGCGTTTATTCTTGAAAATTGACCAAAGTTGAAAGTTGTGTTTTAAAGGTCAATTTATTAAATCAATAAAAAACTACATATAAATATTGACATATTCTGGGGAAAGTTATTTTTAAAAACTTGATACGAGTCTGAAAATGCGCTAAAACAGGAAAAATAACGCAAGAAGATCTCTAATTTCAGGTTTTTGTCTGTTGCAGAGCACAACTCAGCTTGTATCACAGCACAGCACAGCTCAGCACAGCTCAACTTTGCAGGTTCAAATAATGTTGAGTAGAATGAGAGAAGTTGAGGCCATAAATTGCAACTTATACTATGTATTTTGTTTCTTGTGGTCAGCTATTGAAAAACTGACTGTAATTGGGATTGCAATACTTAGAATAAAGTTAACTAGAAATGGAAACTGTTACTTTCACGTGATGTGTGCAATGCACATTTTCCATTTCTCTCTTGATCTTGAGGCGGTAATGGAAAATCCTATATTGTTTTAGTTTTCTGCCAAAGCACAGATTCTAGCCAGCATCAATATGGCATTATGGGTTACCTAACATGGAAAGTTAAAGAGGAAATATTGATGTCTAAATGTTATCTGTCTGCTCATACTTTCTAAAGATTTTACTGTAAGAATATCAACATGGTAACTATGTAGTGTCATTTGTCTTGTGTTATGACAAGCTTCGACCGGCATCTTTTTGATTATGTTTGTTTAATACCTTCTAAAATTGCAGAGAACATGTCATAACATACAACCTTGCTTGGATTACCATCTCAACTAACCTCCCACTTTATTTACATGCGAAATACCTAAAAAATAATTTTATCTTGTGTTCTTTCGCTAGAAAACCACATGCATTCGAGATCTCAAAAACAAGGGATTATGAACTCGACGAAGCTAAAAAATGCAAAAACATTGCAAATCTAAAGCAAATGGCAAAATAATTGACCCTGCATCAGAAATCAAATATTTAGCCAATTCGACTTATCTTAAAGAACTATTTAATCTTGGTGAATCTTTTAATACCATTATCGAATTCAGCCGTCTGAAGTACAGTTGATTCAACAGTAATGCTAACAAGGTTTTGTTATCTTTCTGACTTGTACCCATGGTCAAATTTCGGTAAGAACATCCAGAGCAGCATAAAGTTTAATCCTGCTAGTGTCGAAAATGTGGCCACAGTTTTAGGTTAATTATAAACATGGCTCATAACTCACCACAATTAATTTAAGAGATTTATTCCATATTATTATGTAATATCATGCAAATTGCATGATAAATATTTGATATATAGCAATCTACCTAAGGATCATAGAAATAATTTGAGATCCAACATGGCAAGAACAAAGGTTTCCAGTTGTAAATCGACAAGAGCAAAGGAAACATTAGAAATATTTCATGTCACATGTATGGGAAAAGATCAAAGTCCGGAGTTAGTTTAATTTTGAGAGTCTGGACAGTCCGCTTTCAGACTTTTCGCAATATAAAGGATCATAGTGAAAGTGCACGTGGTGGCTGGGAGCACTTAGGTTATCGATTTCTGTACACAACTGCGTGCACGGCAATGATTGCAAAAGGCAGATTTGTGTCACTCAGGGGCGACATTCTGCTTTGATGAAAAAGCTTTTTACTCGGCATTTGGTCAGTGATGTTTCGAATTGATAAGGTGTGATTTTCCTATCCATCCAATTAACACGGCCAACGCCCTTTTTGGCCATGCCCTCCATATTTTTGCGAAGCGAGTAGTTTTAAAGCTGCAGTAGAAGAGTAAGGAAGCCTTGGCCCCCTACTTTCGCTTTGGTCCCCCCACTTTCAAATTTGTGGCGTGGGCCCTGATTAAATTGCTGCGGCAACGGCCTGGTTACCAGTCCTTCATGATGAAATTAAAGTCATGAAGATATGATCTCACATGCTATTTTTATTAAGAAATTAATGTTGCTTGAATTATTCAAAAGCTACTAATCCCACTAGGTTTTCAACGAGATACCTCATGTGTACAGCTACAGAAAGTATCATCTTCCTTCTATAAAACTGAGCCTGGTAATGAAACATTAACCACAGGGGCGCCTACATCGGGGGGCTGGAGGGGCAACAGCCCTGAAATATAAGAAAATATTATAAAATCTTATCGATGATTGATGACCACCTTGATCACTCTTGTTATGTTAGTTTCTATCAGAAAATATTAGAAAAATTAAGACACCAGCAAAAACGCAAAAATTGAAAAAGTTTGTCTGTGGCAAGGTGGGCTACAAGAGGGGAAGCGGCAAAGATAATTGTAGATAAACAAAAGTCTTGTTCCCTCAGAAGTCATCTAGAAACCAAAGAAGAATAAATCAGTATCAAAACTTTGCGGGCAATCGAAATTTTACAACCATGATTTTATAAATCCAAATATTGTGTATAGTGACAAAGCCATTTAATACCCATTTTATGTATGGGTATTTTCGTCAACATTCTCTCTATGTTTAAAATCATTGATGGTAGAAAAACTCAGCTGTATGGTTGGCACATATCCATGTTAATATTTTATCATGTTACCCCACCTTCCCAAATTTCTGCGATTTGCCCTCAGCACCAACACTGCCCCTCCTGCCCTAATCTTGTGCAGGCGTCCCTGATTAACCACGAGGTCATAAAGTTGTCGGATATTAAGTTTAAATTACAGCTAGCTTTTCTTTCGTCGTATCAGATCGTCATCATCAATATCTTGTGAACGGGCAAAGGTACTGAAAGGAATTCCGAGGTCCTTTCGAAAAAGGAAAAAAAATGTTAGAACACAAATATCGTGTATCAAATCGCGTGTACTCATTGGAACAATATATTATAAAATGCAGAACCGAAGTGATTTGAGTCAACTGCTCAAGCATCCGCCCTTTCCATTTCAGTGAAATAGAGGGTTCAAAAGTATCCTTTTTTAATGACAAAAAAATTATCACTAAGATAGAAATGTCCGGGACTGCATAGATTAAACTACAGGGAAGGAACACTTTTGCTATATATGAAAGACAAGGGTCTGGTGCATAATGACTCCTACCCCCCCCCCCCCCCTTCGGGCCTTTTTGGATAAGGCTTAGCGTACAGCACGAGTAGTGCGTTGTCTTTAAAACCAAAAGAGTTAACATTTTCTTGCCAACACTTGGTAACATTAACAGGCTGGTAGAAGTAATAGGTTTAATCAATGTTTTCTGGCGGTACAGAACTTTATGTTATGAAATGTTTGCTTTTTTCAAAGCCATTAATGTTCCTATTAACGAAAAGAAGCCGCAGAATGGTATATTCTGGCTTTTAATCTTCAGGCTCCAACAAGGCTCCGAACTTGAGCCTTTATCGTCTTTCATTTTTACGCATGCTAAACTTTCAAAGCTAAGATTTATAAACATTAACAGGGCCGGCGAAACCGGGGGGCCGGGGGTGCCATGGCCCTCCCACTTTTCTGCAGAGCTAAAGAAACATTTTAGGCAAAAAGTGGAAACAAATGTAGTATATGATTCTGTTAGTAACTTTGCCTAGTATTCGCTTAAATTTGTCCTTAGCTTTACCTTGGTTGCTATGTCTTTACCATAGAAGACATACATAAAATTGAAAATGGGAAATAGATCGAAGAAATCGGTCATTGTCTAAGTTTTACAACGAGTAACAGCTTGGCTTAGCAATTAGATCGAGAACCTAGTCCAAAAGAACTTAGTGCCGGCACAAATTGACGGAGTTTTGTTTTTTCCATCACACAAGGTGTTTTGTTAACGAAAACTTTCTCAGAAACATTACAAAAAGAGAGAAATCAGTTGTTGAAGGAAAAGAAACAGCTGGAAACAACTTTTTATATGAGAGGATATGAGAAAAAAGTATGGGCAGATTTGTTCTTAAACAGTATCATCAAGAAAACTTCAGAGTTTGATCGTTTGGATAATCCCTACTAAGAAAGAGAAAATATCGACGCAGTTATAAATTCTATCTAAACTCATTTTGAAAGGCCAGTTTGAAGGTTTTTCAAATTTTTGTTAAAGCACTTAATTTCCGACAAAATTAAGATCAGATGTTATATCTTAGCTGAAAGTTATATCCTAACTGTACAAAATTGCTCAACTTTTTATTTTTAGTTGATAGTTCCTCTGCTGATATTTCAACGTTGGTGTTTTTATTAATCCGTGTTTCACTTACTATTCTCCCCTATCTTATTTCGGGTACTTTTAAAATCTAAAAAAAGGTTTCATTACGAGCTATATGATAGTGGTTATTCTAAAACTTTGCAAAACTTTTCTATTTCAAGTCGAAATCACAATAGACGCGACTATGCGACACCTTCAGTCAAAATTCATTGTAGATATTCAGATACAGTTTTTGGCCATCCCTAAGACACCATAATTCTAAATTTTTTCTTGCCGCCAATCACGGAGGCGGCATTTCCTAAGCCCTTTTAAGACTTTGATATTTTGGCCCCTCCATTTTCAAATACGTTTCGCCGGCCCTGATTAAGATAGAAGAACGCGCTATAGGCGCGAGAAGGAGGCTATCTGCAAGTGAATTCAAACTCAGTGGGATATGACTTGTCAGTGGAAGATAACTCATAATGCCACAGCAATGATTAAGAACTTCAAGCGTAATATTTGCCTAAATGGCCAATTTACTCTACAATGCCACCTAAAATACTTGGAACATCCAGCAATTTCTGTTGTATTTCATATCTTTCATTTCCTTTCTGAAAAAATCTCAACTTCCTCCTAGAGCAATGTTGATAGTTACAAGTAGCGCAAAAGCAGTTCTAAATCTCCTGTGCCATTCTACAGTAAACCAACATTAAGTCCTAGGGGAAAGGGGAATGACCTTGAAAACTGACGTCATTGTAGTAATCAAATTTGGATAAGAGCAGTAACAATGTAAAAAGGGAAAATAAGTTGTCATGTGGAGAACATGGTCTCAAACACAGGTGAGTAGCGGTCCCACCCCTCGGATCACATACACTGAGGACTTTTCTGCCCGGGGAGGGTGCACAGTTTTAGAGCCAGCAAAGCTTTCATATATTTCTTATCGCTTAATTATTCTCAAACGTGTTTTAAATTAATGTCAAGATAAACGAAACATGAGCCTTTGGACGTTGAGAAATTCTTCAACAATACCCTGCATGTTCGATTGGGTCATATATTTGAGACCTATCTAAAAATAATCCCACAATACAAGCAAAGAGTCAACAATATGTTCACAAATCCCCTCAAGGGTCTATAAAGTGCACGAGCCGGCCCTTGTCAGTCAGAACTCTGTGTTCATTGCAGAAGTACACAGCCAAAGAGACTTAGAAAAGAAGGGCTGCTTAGGAATTGCACAGTTTCGCAATGGCTGGATGTCGAGGCCGATCAATTGATGATGGCTGGGTGTCGAGGCTGATGGTTTTTCTACTGCTTTTGCTGTGTAATAAAGGTAAATATTTTGCACTTCAGAGAATGCTGTTTCTAAGTTGTCAAGTAAGCTGAAAAATGTACGTTCAAGATAAAATTTTTATAAAAAACGAATTAATTGGCGTTTTCGTTCTTTCAATAAATTCAATAAATTAGTTTTTCTTGAAGAGCAAATAAAAACAAATCACGTGACAAAATAAACTAATTTCATGAATATGCACGCACAAGGCTACGTTTTTAGAGGAGAAAATTTGCGAAGTAAACTATTTTTGGGTTTAGGTATTTTAATGATGCTTGATCAAAAGAAACTTTTGACTCTTTCGCTAGATTCAATCAATGCTTGCTGCAAATAATCCAGAGGCCTTGAAGGAAATTAGAAAAATGAAGAAGGGATCTTCTTAACCTGAGTGAATACAATATACAGCTAGCAATATTCCTTTAAGACTATTTGTTCAGAAGACTTTTAAAAGCGAAATTGAAATTATGGTCGTCGCGATTTTGGTGCATTTAAACTGCAGCAAAAAACAAAAGAGATCAATAGTCTTCAACAATCTTTGCTTGTCGTCTTGAATATTATAAAGAAAAGACAGCATTGAATCTTACTGAAATTTTGAAACTTCAGTAAGTCAGTAAGCTAAGAAACAACAAAGTTCTTAGCATTACAAAATCCTCCTCAGCATAAATTCCAGAAAAAGCTGACAATTCTGGAATGAACTAGGCATTAGGGTAGCAGTTCAAAGAAGCTTAAACATTTTTTATGCTAAGAATAATTAAGAAAAGATTTTGAAAAGGAAATAATCCTGATGTTGGCTGGGACTTTGAAAAAATAAGGGGAGCAGTCAATCAATCAGATATTGCGAAAAGTCAATCAATCATTAATCCCCCAGCCTCAATATTGTGACTCGTCTATCATTAAGAAACGTATAATGTGACGTAATCGCTCGACAAATGACAACCTGTTTTTTATATTATTGTTTCGATCTTAGGATCAAATGCAATGAACACAAGCGGTGACAATGGGGGAAGTAATCTGTCTAGCGTTGTCACTGGCTACGGGAGCTCTGGGTCCGGACGAGGTTCTGGTACATATACCGGATCGGGTTCTTTAGGAACTTTGCCTCCATGTACAGAATGCTTTGGACATGGCAGCAATCCAGACAGCAATCCAAAATGTAAGTTAGGATGCAGAGGCACCGATGAAGCAACCACAAGGCAAAATAACAACAGAAACAAACAGCTCAATTTCAACGCAAACGTCGGCTATCATGCTTGCGGACAGAGCAAGCACTGTCCAGATAAATCGAACAACCAAAATAACGACAAGGATAGCAAGAGCGGCTTTGCGGCACATGAAAACGAACGCGCGAAGAAACTAAAGCTGCAGCTAATTGTGTTTACATGTGTCGGTTGCGTGGTTTTAATTGTAGCGGTAGCTTTAGGACATTATGTACGGCGCAGGCGACTAGCGCGAGTCGTTGTGTCGGAGGAAAATTCAATAACGATAGAGAACCCAGCTGTTGTGATGTGAACCTATAAGAAATCCCATCCAATTGAAAGCGCAGGTCAAAATAGAGGTGATGCACCCTACAATTGCCACGTACGCAGGCGTCATCGGACGTTGTTATGGAGCAAACTATAACCAATGGTTGCACAGACAGTTCGCGAACTAAGAACGCCAACAAAAACTCTACTTGGGCGTAACAGCTAGCGATTAATTGAAAAACTTTGTCCAGAAAAGTGCGCAGCCCTTTAAGCGAGAGATAGAAAAACCACTCTTAAACTTCCTCTCTATTTGGAATGACCTTCAATCGACCACTTGACTTTGGGGCTGGTATCTTTTCTGGATTGCGTACATGGATAAGAAATGAAGGTAGCTTCGTAGCATCTATCCCATTGCTAAAATGTTAGTAGTAAAAACGTTAAAGTAGTATTTGGAAAATTTCATACTAGTTTTGAAGCAAGCGGTATGTGCAAAGATTCTGTGCAATACCTATCTGTCACACTCTCAATCCTTTCATGTTATCTATTTGCACCCTAAGGAGGGTTTTTGCACTTATCCATCACCAAACGAAAAAACAACATCTGCACCTCGAAAAATAGATTTGAGGAAATAAGAAGAGCTTCTTAACTAAACCGATTGCAGTAACAAGCAAAAAGGGAGGGGGATGTAGGGTTGATGTTCTGTTGGTCAGCCATTGTAGTTTATGCTAAAAACAAATTTCCCTCAATGGCTTATTTGCCAAAGTCACTGACCATGAGAAGCCCTTTATAGCCTCATTGGTAAGAAAGCACCCTTGAACTTTTCCAACCAAAAGGTCCACATTAGGAACACCCTTCACAGGTCAGTTCTAAACGGCCCAAACCCCAGTACTGTGGTGATGTTATTTGACGCCCCCAAAATGAAAACCATCCTCGCGAAAAGAAAGTTCGTGGGCAGACGCTGCCAAGTGTTCATTTATAAAATTTCTTTTTAAAATAAAAGTAGCTAATTTAAGACTTGTTAAGCTATAACAATGAGTTTTGTATTTATTGTAGCTGATAAAAAATAAAACAGAAACTGGTATTTTTTCTTTTGTCCTGGTTCTTATACCTCTGAATATCATGCTTTTCTTAATCCACTCTTGACAATTGACAAAAATCCACTTTTTCGCTTTTCAATACTTACTAGACAGAGTCGCTAATTCAGAAATCTTTTCGATAAGTCAAGAGTTCGACGACTTTAAACTTTGCGAGATGGAGCACTTTCGAAAAGTCTTTTAAAGTGTTCAGTCACTGACAGAATAATACCGCCATTCTTTTAAACATTGAATTTATAGAAAAACCTGTGGAAAGCGTCTTGTTTTTTGCAATGACAACTTTCCCTTATGCTGATGCAGCTAGGACAAAAACACGATCGTTATACCACTGTCGTTACTGAATATTAGATTTGCAGAAGAGAATCTGGAAGAAATGTTCAATTTTTTTATTCTATACCACGTAAATGCAACAAAACAACAAACATTAACCTTATTATATCTAAAAATTCAAAAAATATACAGCTGATACCAGAACTAATGATATACTTAAAAACTCTAATGCGAAAACTAATTCAACAGTAACAAATCGAAATACAATATAAGGCCTATATACTATTCAATCGCAATAAAAAGTAAAAGCATGTCTGGTTTTTCTATTTGCTACGTAATAAATACAGTAAGATATTATGACATGTCTTCGTTTAAAGGCTCTTTCGCAACCGGCACGCTAAGCAACTACAACTCAAAAAAGCGGCCTAATTTCGTACTGCATGAAACCACAAAACACAATCAATTGCTGAAGACAACTGCCGCTAAGCATGCCGGTTGCGCAAGGGCCTTTAAGAAATACCTTTAAATCCTAGAACCAAATTGAAAATAAAAATATGAACTGCACATTGACAGCATGAGAAATCCACTACTTTATAATTGGTCTCGCTGATAAAATGGCTTGAGGACTCAATCCCCTCTAACGATCAAAATGCGCTACCTGAATCTACCGCAAAGTCGACATTTTTGGGGGGAAGTGGGTTCAACCACAGGTTTCTGACAGGAAGTTTTGAAAAGAAGAATTTTCCATTCGTGCTTTATCAACTCAATACAAAAATTCTAAACGCAAAAAATTTTCCAATGAACCATAACTGGAGCGCTAGAGACTCAAATCCCCCGTTATTTCCGCCACTATGAATCGTCAAAACAAACGTCGAAACAAACGTCGAAACAAATGTCGAAACGAGCGTCGAAACGAACGACGAAACAATCGCCGTGCTCTTGTTTCAGTCCCATCCACCACATACTGTTTTACCAATGAACCTACCTAAAGCTAATTCAAAGTAAATTGGTCATCCATAAATTAAGCACTGGAAACCATCTAGTTTAAAATAGTGAGCTTTTCGGATGTGGAGTTGAACAGGCATGCGCGTTTCTTATATTATAAGCATCCTTGAGCTAACCCCTGCGTAGAGTTCTAAAGATAAGGCTGGTATTGAAATGTAGTGCATACAAGATACGGGAAGCATTAACAAGGTAGGGATACAACCTAATAATAGATTAAGCCAGTATTGGCAGACAATCCAAGCCAAAAAGATTCTTCTTTTTGACTTCTAAGCGATAAGAAAAATTTCTACTCGCAAATACGAGCAGCAGCTGCATTGTGTAAAATCGTAATTCTGCAAGATATAAAACAGAAAGAAATGTAGAACATTACTCCTGAGCATCTTAATATAATGTCAAATAATGGAAAAAGTGGATTGAGCGATAAGAAACAGCACATTTTTAGGATTCTTTCATTAGAAATCAAAAGGCGCTGTATCATTTACCGATAGATGTGGCATGGCAGGGTTTTAACAGATGCATTTAAAGGCACAGGTTAGTAGAAAGTGATTCAAAGAAAAAACTGATTCAAAGCAAGGCATTCAACAGAAGCTTTGTCAGGCCGTTAAATGGCAGAAGATTGCAAAATTAGCTAAAATGCTAAATTGAAATAAGGCAAAGCGATCATGTGCATTGAAATCAAGAACAGAGAATATTCTCCATCCAAAAATATTTTGACAGAGGTCTGTCAGCAGAAAGGTGAAATTCCTACAGCTGAGAAAAACAGGCTATTTTGTGCTAGTCTTTATGGACAGTAGATTGTCGTTGATTAGCAGTGATTCCAGCACACGAATTTGCATATCGCTAGATGGTGTTATGAATAGACGATAATAAAAAATACAACCCATGAAGATTTTTACGAGAACGAATAGGGCGTAACTGTTTGTTGGTATCAGAGTTTAATTATCGAATCCACAAGCAAACAGAATTGTCTCACCGATATGCCAATATAAACTAGGCAAGGAAAACACAGCTTCAGTTTATGGTCATTAGATATATCGGAGATTAGCGGATTTCAAATAAAATGCCTTTTTAAAATGGTCTCTGTGCGTAGAAGAGGCACAAAAATAATGGAATAAACAAAAATTATGGTACGAACAAAACCTTTGGTTTCAAAATTTAATTAAATTATTGAAAATATAGAGGAACAGAAGCTTTAGGATCAGGTAATGTGTAAAGAAAATGAAAATTATCAGCGGCTTGTAAATGACAGAATAAGATTAAATTACACAAGTATAATAAGAAAATAGTACAAGTATAATAAAGAAGTGTCACATCTTTCCTTGTCAGAATTTCCTTGCAACTGAAAACCAATTCTGATGTCATGATACCTTTAAGGGTTTATACCACAAATGCACAAAGTTTCCTAGATGTACTGCTCATCCTCTGAAACAAATTATTACCATTACTTTTTGAAGGCTGTTTCTAGTCGTGACTGTTGATAGGGATTTAACCAAAGTTTTAAATCTGATGTTGCTTCGTTGATTTAGTGAACCGTACATGAAGTTCTTTACATAAAACGAATTGCACAGCCATATCGGCGGTTTAAATAATCAACTCCGGTGAACACATAGAAATTGTGACAACCTCCATTAGGAAAATTTCTGAAAAACAAACTGACTCCAACAAATGATTTCTTAGCTGTTAAAGCACTGATTAATTAGCAAACTAGATTCATTTTGCTATTGCATAGTAAGTTGATGCTGGATTTCCGTGAACACTAGAATGGAGTACTCGTTTTTTCCTCGAGTACATATAGCTCTTTTAAAGCTAAGTGAACGGTATTTTTAATCTATACATGTACAATTAGTGCTAAACTCTTTATGAAATTTGAACAAGAACTGAACTTTTTCTGGCATATCTAACGGTGCTCTGCTCAAAAATTTTGATTTTTGCAACTCTCTTGTGATCCAACTGTAAGAAATTGACTCCATCTTGCCCCTGCGGCCGTTTGCAATGGATCCCAATCATGTGGTACAACATGTATTGTTGCATTGGCTAAAAAAGATGCAATTTTGTCGATATCGAATAGAAGTCAAAAGCGAGAATGGTGATGTCTGTCAGGTCCTTCCTTTCTGCAATAAGTCAGCTATCGCCATTGAGCTATAATCAGTACTGCCGAATCTAATGTTGCAGGGAGCATTGAACAAGGAAAATGTCAAAGTATGGTGTGGTAAAAGCAATCTTTAAGGCAATGTTTGTAAAGATGCGGTAGAGGAAGGCCGAAAGATCAAACACGACCATAAAGGCCTTCGTAAGAGTTCTTTCGTAAGAGAATTTCCATACAACCGGCCGACTGCAAGAGGATACGAAACCTGCTTATTGAAAATCAGAGAATGCTCTAGTTGGTTAGAGATGGGCTGTTGAGGCCGCTACGTCCAATGGATGTGTCTGAAGGAAAAAGACATCTGCTAAATTTGGCAAAGATTATAATTGCAATCCTAGCTGTTATCCCAGAGTATCATTGCACAAGGTCTTGAAAATTCATCCATAAACAACTGTGTTTAGTTCTATCCATAAACAATCCTACAGGTCGGGTACCATAATGTTCCAATATATAGTTCTATACTTCTATAAGAGTCCCATAATTCCACAACTACAAAACAGCATCATTTGGGTTAAGAAACATGCATATCACTTTGAGCAAAACTCGTCATTCTTCGGAAAGGCTGCATTGCCGTCACCGGCCTTTCTTGGCAAGTAAATCCACATACATTAACAAAAAGCATTCGAAAGATTTTTTTGTCAATGACTTCTTGCACCGATCATGAACCAAGCTTTTGTCAACATTGAGCTTATCTTGGAACTGTAAAAACTTTCAGATCTTTGACATTAACATATATTCATTTTAGAGGAACAATATTACCAGAACTTATACTGGAAACACAGTTGGCATAAAATCAACATAATATAACCACGACTGTCGTCCTATATAAACCACTTATCTTCTATTCATATTTTCTTCTATTCTTTCTCTTGTCTCTTCTTTTCCTTAAATCTTTTCTAGCACCCTGTCCAGTGATACATTCCTGGCATCCTTGGATACGAATCAAGGTGGGAAATGAAGCACAAGGATTTTAATATAAAACTACTTGAATCAATAAACTCTCCCGCAGAAACAGAAAATGTGTACGGCTGGCTTTTCTTCACGACAAAGTGCACTTTATCTCGAATATTCTTTATTAAAATGTATCCACCGAGAAACCCCTCTTCATAATCCACTAAGGTATTGTAGGTCCTCATCAATCTCCAATGAAGCTAAAGTGGGTCTTCGGATGTATACACACCAGAGAAAGTTTGAGGCACTTCTGCTCCATTTGGCTTAAGTCAACTCTGTTGCATGTTATCAGCCCTTTTACTTTGTCCTTAACACGCCGCCCAAATCAAATATTCTTCCACGAAAAGAAAAAAGACAACAGAAAAATACAAAATATAAACAAACAGATAACTAAACGATGAAAGAAACAAAAGACATGATAACTAAACGATGAAAGAAACAAAAATGAAGCCAAGCTAGATATCAAATGACCTTCAGATACATAGGCAAAATGAGTAAAGCATGAGGTAAGCATGAGGTAAGCATGAGGTAAGCATGAGGTGAGCATGAGATAAGCATGAGATAAGCATGAGATAGACACGAGGTAAGCACGAGGTAAGCATGAGGCAGTTGCAAGAACCTTTCAGAAAAGAATAAGGACAATCTTGGTTAAGACACCACTCAGGTTGTATAAGCTAGAAAAGATGGATGTTTTGCAAAAAATATTGTTCAGTGAAGAGTTTCTTTAGCAAAATCTTAAATAATTTTACACTTGAAAGCGACGAAGAGGTTATTAAGCATTCTATGCTGAAAAAAGCATGCACTGTTAATAGAAATTGGTCAAAACTTATTTTTTGGATTAGCTCTGCAATGCCATATCGTTTAGATTGATAATACATGTAACATCAATCGTATTAAAAAGAAAATCCAGTGCCGAACGAGCAGTTTGTAATAAAACGAGAATATCGTTGAGTGAATCAGAATTTCCAAAGTTAAATAAAGGCAAAGAAGTTCCCCTTCAAAGAAGATGCTTTCCACAAATACTGGTTACATGTAGCAAAATGATTTGTGGAGTGAACCTTTTTGACAGTGGTAGGAAACAAACAAAAATGGAAAAGCATCAAGAACCTGTTACATTATCATATTTGGCACAATAGTGGAACCATAAAAATTGGCACTGTATATAATTCATCCCAATTTGATAGCAAAGACGTCCAAGGAAAAGAATCCTTCTAGTTTCACTTCTGATTTCACTTCTATAAAAAGTACCAAAAACCTACAGCAACTGCATGTCGTGTACGGCTCGTTAAGAGAGATAAATTAACATCTAATAAAAGAGATTCACATCGTATTTTCCAGCACAAAAACAAAATACAGAGAAGAAAGAGAAAAGAGATTTTCTTGGTGAAAAGAATGGTTTTCGAAGTGTTTCAAAGCCAAATAGACAAAAATTTTTGAAAGCAAAAAGAATCCGTTTTTGAGACGTTTAAACTGATTTCCTAATGTTCCTATCGACCCATTACTATTAACATAGCCTCTGAAAGCAGACTTCTGCCTTCTTATGATGACCACTTACAGTGCCTCTGCTATAGCATATGCATAAGAGAGTTGATAACAAGCCTTTAAACACAGCCTCACCCCTAAAGAACCTTACGCAAGAATAGGCCCAAAAATGCACATCTAAATACTTCTAATGCTCAGGAATCTTTGGCTGTACAATAAGGAATTTAACCTGAACACATTCACAATCTGCTACTTATTTCATCAATATGGGTTCTCCCACATCCCACAGTACCCATCGCTTCATGACATCCCACAAGTGTACATACTCGCTACATTTATGTTAGAACGCAATTTCGAAACCAAAGGCGTGCATGAGATGATCTAATGAGGCTCAATTCGCCAATTAAAATATCAAATGTAAATCTTTACGAATTTAATAAAAGCATATTAGCTTACTAGTTCTCTTCTTCTCATTTTGCATCGACAGGAGAACCAGCTGATTCAGAATAGGCTTGACGTCTAGACGTGATAAAAGGGCAAAGAAAATTAAGCCTAAACAATACAATTTCGTCATATGTAAATGTTTCTAATATGTAAGCAAAGAAATTGCGAGTGGTTCACTTTATGGGGTACAAGGCTAAATAAATATCGCCCTAGGGAAAGGTCAGATAAGCAAGTCGATAACAATACTTTTCAAAAAGCAATTAGAAACAAAAAGAATTAGAAGCATCTCATTAAAAACAGCAAAGGATAGAAAATGATATGTAGAAAACTACATCAGTGAGAACAAAGGTAACAAATGCCCGAGAGTCTGTTTACTTGTCTTATCTCAAACATTATTTCCGCTTCGACGTTTAAGACGATCCGTTTGCAGTTTTACGTATAGATTGTTGATGGATTCAAAATGAATACGACTTCAAAATATTCTACATGGCAATAGAAAATAACGAACAATTTTAACTAAACTCACCGATCTGGACGCAAATAGCGTGCAAAGCCTTTGTTGACAATATCATCAGCAATGAATTTGTTTGGGTCATCAGGGTCTTTGATGTTGATTAAGATGTCACCTGACGATGTCTCGCCACGTACAACTGCTGTCACTGGTATGTTGCCGCTGTCCAGTTTAAAGGCAAAATACCTTATGGCTTCAGTTGACCACTTGTTCCTTATCAACGGCACAATATTGAACAGACGGCATCGTGTGGCTCTAAATGGCTTCTTGAAATCTTCTGGAATGAGTCGCCTTAGATTTGACTTTTCAGCAATCTCTGTGCGTCCTTTGTCGGCATCACGCACCAAAACTTTGGTGTCAGAGTAAACGCTCTCAATGATTGCACGAAAGTATGAGTCTTCCACAGGATTCTTGGCAGCGCATAGCATCCCTTCGTTGACTAATTCCAATTTTTCGCCATCCTCGTACACAACGCTTGATAAATTTTTATTCTCTTCTCCGGCATCTAACATGATATAGAAATGCCATAAATCCTCTAGACATGAGACTTTGCATTCGATCTCGACACCACTGAACAAAGATGGCAAAGTTTTCTCCTGTGGAAACCTCTTGCGTTTGTTATAACTTCCTCGTGTGAAACCATTTATGCCACCTCTAGGCACATTATTATTTGGCGCGCTATGATTCCCTCTGAAATTGTGACTTCCTCGACCAAAAGGCATTCCTCCTCTTCCATAAGGCATTCCTCCTCTACCATAAGGCATTCCTCCTCTACCATAAGGCATTCCCCCTTTTCCATGAGGCATTCCCCCTCTTCCACGAGAAACCCTCCCTCTCAAATTTCCATTTTCATTCTGTTCTAATTCGTCATTACTTGAAGAAGACGATTCCCTTTGGTGAAATTCCACATTAATATCACGACCTCTTCCCCTGGTACGACCTCTTTGGCTACAAACTCCTTTACCACGAGCTCCATTAAAATTGCCAAAGCCATTAACGCTACCATTACTGGCAAAACGATTATCACCACCATGTAAATTAGCATTATTTGCTTGATTTGAGAACATATAGGGATTGAATGGAAACAAGAAAGGACTGTAGTATTGCAGCAATTGAGGGTCAAATGGCAGATTTCCTGCATTTTCAAAAAAATTGGACATCTGCTCCATAAAGGCCGGTGGAGGAAAAGCTTCAGGAAATCCATTGTTCTGCATAAAACCAGGTCCTCTGCTTCCTCCTCTGCTTGCACCTCTGCTTGCTCCTCTGCTTGCACCTCTGCTTGCTCCTCTGCCTGCCCCTCTAAAATGTCCTCTTCCTGCAAACTTTTGGTGGTTTGAACCACTGTTCCATTTATTTTCACTCTGAAAATGATCATTTGCAAATCCATTCTTTTGAGAATCTTCATTATCAGAGTTGCTAAAGCTCTTACTTCTTGGCTTGAGTCCAGATGAATGGTAATGAGAATTTCTGTATCTACTAGATGACATTTTACCATCAACAACATCACCACTAAAGTCACGTTCTTTCTTTTCTACATCTGTCGAGCAAGCTGATGGAAATCCCTCAGAATCGTTTGTTCCAGTACCATTATGCTTAGAGAAAACTGGAACATAAGCTTCAGGCTTTTGACAGTGCCTAAGGTCACTGCTGTTCGAATTAGCTTCTATTGAAGATACTTCATCCGCAGACTTACCATCTTGCTTTCTTAATTCATTCGAAGACTTAGCGCCCTCTTTGCATGAATTAAAGGCAAGCTTAGCATCAACTAAGAGTTTCCCTACATCTTCACCAATCTCTTCACAGATCATCTTTCCAAAGGTTCTCTCGTTCTCAGTTTTCAAAACATCAAACATGCATGGCTGGAAAACAATCCTCTCTTCCAAAAATGCCTTTGCATTCTTAGCCCATGTAGCGCCTGCTGGCTCAATGTCACATAATGTCACACGTATAGCTTGACCAGGTAGTGACTTCAGTTCATTTGGCATCATTCTAAGCCTGTCTTTTGTTGTTTCGAACGTGTTTCCATAATCATAAAAGAAAACACGGCAAATGTCACCGTTAACAGAAAGTACTTTTGCTCTGTACCAAGTTTCATCGGTAAAAAGAGCACAGCAAGAGTCGTCTACCCTTGGGGTCATGTAAGGGACTGGCTGCATATCGGCAAGTAGAGCTGAGAATTCGTTTACTTTTCCAATCTTTTCAGCATCAGCAATTTGTACATATATTTCTTCAGGAGATTCTACATGAACTGGAATAACTCTTTGTGTTTCTTTTGCCTTTAGCTTTTCAATGTCAATGGTAAATGGTGCCTTGACCTGTAGCCTAGCTGCTTGATTTTCGCTTCGGCTGCTAGTGTTGGCCTGAATAGAACTTTCTTTTGCCCTAGTTACAGAAGGACTTCCTTGCTTTGTGCCAGAAACAGCAGCAAGCTTAGCATCAACTAAGAGTTTCCCTACATCTTCACCAATCTCTTCACAGATCATCTTTCCAAAGATTCTCTCGTTCTCAGTTTTCAAAACGTCAAACATGCATGGCTGGAAAACAATCCTCTCTTCCAAAAATGCCTTTGCATTCTCAGTCCAATTAGCGCCTGCTGGCTCAATGTCACATAATGTCACACGTATAGCTTGACCAGGTAGTGACTTCAGTTCATTTGGCATCACTCTAAGCCTGTCTTTTGTTGTTTCGAACGTGTTTCCATAATCATAAAAGAAAACACGACAAATGTCACCGTTAACAGAAAGTACTTTTGCTCTGTACCAAGTTTCATCGGTAAAAAGAGCACAGCAAGAGTCGTCTACCATAGGGGTCATGTAAGGGACTGGCTGCATATTGGCAAGTAGAGCTGAGAATTCGTTTACTTTTCCAATCTTTTCAGCATCAGCAACTTGTACATATATTTCTTCAGGAGATTCTACGTGAACTGGAATAACTCTTTGTGTTTCTTTTGCCTTTAGCTTTTCAATGTCGATGGTAAATGGTGCCTTGACCTGTAGCCTAGCTGCTTGATTTTCGCTTCGGCTGCTAGTGTTGGCCTGAATAGAACTTTCTTTTGCCCTAGTTACAGAAGGACTTCCTTCCTTTGTGCCAGAAACAGCAGCAAGCTTGGCATCAACTAAGAGTTTCCCTACATCTTCACCAATCTCTTCACAGATCATCTTTCCAAAGGTTCTCTCGTTCTCAGTTTTCAAAACGTCAAACATGCATGGCTGGAAAACAATCCTCTCTTCCAAAAATGCCTTTGCATTCTCAGGCCAATTAACGCCTGCTGGCTTAATGTCACATAATGTCACACGTATAGCTTGACCAGGTAGTGACTTCAGTTCATTTGGCATCATTCTAAGCCTGTCTTTTGTTGTTTCGAACGTGTTTCCATAATCATAAAAGAAAACACGGCAAATGTCACCGTTAACAGAAAGTACTTTTGCTCTGTACCAAGTTTCATCGGTAAAAAGAGCACAGCAAGAGTCGTCTACCCTTGGGGTCATGTAAGGGACTGGCTGCATATTGGCAAGTAGAGCTGAGAATTCGTTTACTTTTCCAATCTTTTCAGCATCAGCAATTTGTACATATATTTCTTCAGGAGATTCTACGTGAACTGGAATAACTCTTTGTGTTTCTTTTGCCTTTAGCTTTTCAATGTCGATGGTAAATGGTGCCTTGACCTGTAGCCTAGCTGCTTGATTTTCGCTTCGGCTGCTAGTGTTGGCCTGAATAGAACTTTCTTTTGCCCTAGTTACAGAAGGACTTCCTTCCTTTGTGCCAGAAACAGCAGCAAGCTTGGCATCAACTAAGAGTTTCCCTACATCTTCACCAATCTCTTCACAGATCATCTTTCCAAAGGTTCTCTCGTTCTCAGTTTTCAAAACGTCAAACATGCATGGCTGGAAAACAATCCTCTCTTCCAAAAATGCCTTTGCATTCTCAGGCCAATTAACGCCTGCTGGCTTAATGTCACATAATGTCACACGTATAGCTTGACCAGGTAGTGACTTCAGTTCATTTGGCATCATTCTAAGCCTGTCTTTTGTTGTTTCGAACGTGTTTCCATAATCATAAAAGAAAACACGGCAAATGTCACCGTTAACAGAAAGTACTTTTGCTCTGTACCAAGTTTCATCGGTAAAAAGAGCACAGCAAGAGTCGTCTACCCTTGGGGTCATGTAAGGGACTGGCTGCATATTGGCAAGTAGAGCTGAGAATTCGTTTACTTTTCCAATCTTTTCAGCATCAGCAATTTGTACATATATTTCTTCAGGAGATTCTACGTGAACTGGAATAACTCTTTGTGTTTCTTTTGCCTTTAGCTTTTCAATGTCGATGGTAAATGGTGCCTTGACCTGTGCCCTAGTTGCTTGATTTTGACTTTGGCTGCAAGTGTTGGCTTGAATAGAACTTTCTTTGGCTCTAGGTACAGCCGCATCTCCTTGCTTTGTGCCAGAAACAGCAGCAAGCTTAGCATCAACTAAGAGTTTCCCTACATCTTCACCAATCTCTTCACAGATCATCTTTCCAAAGGTTCTCTCGTTCTCAGTTTTCAAAACGTCAAACATGCATGGCTGGAAAACAATCTTCTCTTCCAAAAATGCCTTTGCATTCTCAGTCCAATTAGCGCCTGCTGGCTCAATGTCACATAATGTCACACGTATAGCTTGACCAGGTAGTGACTTCAGTTCATTTGGCATCACTCTGAGCCTGTCTTTTGTTGTTTCGAACGTGTTTCCATAATCATAAAAGAAAACACGACAAATGTCACCGTTAACAGAAAGTACTTTTGCTCTGTACCAAGTTTCATCGGTAAAAAGAGCACAGCAAGAGTCGTCTACCCTTGGGGTCATGTAAGGGACTGGCTGGATATCGGCAAGTAGAGCTGAGAATTCGTTTACCTTTCCAATCTTTTCAGCATCAGCAATTTGTACATATATTTCTTCAGGAGATTCTACATGAACTGGAATAACTCTTTGTGTTTCCTTTGCCTTTAGCTTTTCAATGTCGATGGTAAATGGTTCCTGGACCTGTGCCCTAGTTGCTGTATTTTGACTTTGGCTGCTAGTGTTGGCTTGAATAGAACTTTCTTTGGCTCTAGGTACAGCCGCATCTCCTTGCTTTGTGCCAGAAACAGCAGCAAGCTTAGCATCAACTAAGAGTTTCCCTACATCTTCACCAATCTCTTCACAGATCATCTTTCCAAAGGTTCTCTCGTTCTCAGTTCTCAAAACGTCAAACATGCATGGCTGGAAAACAATCCTCTCTTCCAAAAATGCCTTTGCATTCTCAGTCCAATTAGCGCCTGCTGGCTCAATGTCACATAATGTCACACGTATAGCTTGACCAGGTAGTGACTTCAGTTCATTTGGCATCACTCTAAGCCTGTCTTTTGTTGTTTCGAACGTGTTTCCATAATCATAAAAGAAAACACGACAAATGTCACCGTTAACAGAAAGTACTTTTGCTCTGTACCAAGTTTCATCGGTAAAAAGAGCACAGCAAGAGTCGTCTACCCTTGGGGTCATGTAAGGGACTGGCTGGATATCGGCAAGTAGAGCTGAGAATTCGTTTACTTTTCCAATCTTTTCAGCATCAGCAATTTGTACATATATTTCTTCAGGAGATTCTACATGAACTGGAATAACTCTTTGTGTTTCTTTTGCCTTTAGCTTTTCAATGTCGATGGTAAATGGTTCCTGGACCTGTGCCCTAGTTGCTGTATTTTGACTTTGGCTGCTAGTGTTGGCCTGAATAGAACTTTCTTTTGCCCTAGTTACAGAAGGACTTCCTTGCTTTGTGCCAGAAACAGCAGCAAGCTTAGCATCAACTAAGAGTTTCCCTACATCTTCACCAATCTCTTCACAGATCATCTTTCCAAAGGTTCTCTCGTTCTCAGTTTTCGAAACGTCAAACATGCAAGGCTGGAAAACAATCCTCTCTTCCAAAAATGCCTTTGCATTCTCAGGCCAATTAGCGCCTGCTGGCTTAATGTCACATAATGTCACACGTATAGCTTGACCAGGTAGTGACTTCAGTTCATTTGGCATCATTCTAAGCCTGTCTTTTGTTGTTTCGAACGTGTTTCCATAATCATAAAAGAAAACACGGCAAATGTCACCGTTAACAGAAAGTACTTTTGCTCTGTACCAAGTTTCATCGGTAAAAAGAGCACAGCAAGAGTCGTCTACCCTTGGGGTCATGTAAGGGACTGGCTGCATATTGGCAAGTAGAGCTGGGAATTCGTTTACTTTTCCAATCTTTTCAGCATCAGCAATTTGTACATATATTTCTTCAGGAGATTCTACGTGAACTGGAATAACTCTTTGTGTTTCTTTTGCCTTTAGCTTTTCAATGTCGATGGTAAATGGTTCCTTGACCTGTGCCCTAGTTGCTTGATTTTGACTTTGGCTGCAAGTGTTGGCTTGAATAGAACTTTCTTTGGCTCTAGGTACAGCCGCATCTCCTTGCTTTGTGCCAGAAACAGCAGCAAGCTTAGCGTCAACTAAGAGTTTCCCTACATCTTCACCAATCTCTTCACAGATCATCTTTCCAAAGGTTCTCTCGTTCTCAGTTTTCAAAACATCAAACATGCATGGCTGGAAAACAATCCTCTCTTCCAAAAATGCCTTTGCATTCTTAGCCCATGTAGCGCCTGCTGGCTCAATGTCACATAATGTCACACGTATAGCTTGACCAGGTAGTGACTTCACTTCATTTGGCATCACTCTAAGCCTGTCTTTTGTTGTTTCGAACGTGTTTCCATAATCATAAAAGAAAACACGACAAATGTCACCGTTAACAGAAAGTACTTTTGCTCTGTACCAAGTTTCATCGGTAAAAAGAGCACAGCAAGAGTCGTCTACCCTTGGGGTCATGTAAGGGACTGGCTGGATATCGGCAAGTAGAGCTGAGAATTCGTTTACTTTTCCAATCTTTTCAGCATCAGCAACTTGTACATATATTTCTTTAGGAGACTCTACGTGAACTGGAATAACTCTTTGTGTTTCTTTTGCCTTTAGCTTTTCAATGTCGATTGTAAAAAATGGTTCGACTGGAGTTCTAGTTACTTGGTTTTCAAGACTATTGCTAGGCTGCTTTTCTCCATTTGTGGGTAGTAGCTTTGATGACGCTGTATTAGTAGCCACGGCAAATCCATTTTCTATCATTAATTGATCAAGATAGTAGTCAATTTCCGGAAGATAAACTTTGACAGCACAGGTTTCATCTTTTGTGATAACATCTACAGAGCATAGGGCATTCATCAAAAGGGTTTCTTTACAGAATGTCTTCTCTTGATTGGTCCAAGGGCCACTTAATGATGATGCTGGCTGGATACCATGAAGAGAGAATTTTCGGGCCTGCATTGGAAGTCTTGACAAATCTTTTGTAATTGGTCGTAAGAAGCACGGATCTATTTCTAAATGATTTCCGTAGTCTATATACATAATTTGGTATGTTCCATCCTCATTCTTTTTGGTGACCGCAGCTCTTGACCAAGCCGCGTCATCTGCAAAATAGGCAATGCAGAGTTCGTTGATCTCTGGTTTGAAAGAAAAGGCCGTGTTGCCTTCAGCGAACTTCGAAAGCAAGTTGCTCATTTCTGCTAAAGCCTTCATATTTGATCTGTCCTCGGTTATAATCTGGGCATAAAAGCATGACGGTGAGACCACATCAGTTACCAAAATATCAAATTTACATTCAGTTGGAATTGGCTGCATAGAAATATTTTCAAGCATTATCTTTTCACTGCTTTGATCAGTCAAGTTTTCTAACAATTCACTCATTTGGCTATTAATGTAGGATCCGGTATTTCTGTCTTTCAAAACAACGTGACAAACACCTTTTTTAACGTCTTTGACTTGACAAAGCATCACTTTCTCGAAAACCAGTTCTTTCAAGTGGCTTGATAATTTTTCTCCAGTAGCTTTATCGAAATCTTTGGGGAAAGCATGTAGAACTAGTGTTCTGCATTGTCTTGGCAGATCTACTCCAAAACGAGGCATCAGGTAAACATCTGAGATATTCAATGTTGTTTTATTACCATAGTCAACAGCAAGCACTTCGACTTCTAAAGTTGCCTTTTTGACTTTGGTAATAACACCACGGCAGGTTTCATTTTGATAGTTAAAGAGAACAAGTATACCCTCCCTGCAATCATGTTCAGTTAGGATCTGAGGAGAGCCCTTAACATGTTCAGATAACCTTTCTGTCAGCTCCAGAAATTCCTCAGTGTTCTCTCGGCTCACAGCCTGACCTTTCATGGTTAAATTTTCTACGACATAGATTACAACTTGTGTCTCTTTCGGCAACTCTTTTTGAGGAGGGATTTCATCAATATTGAAAATAGCATGCTCTTCAAGCTCAAGATCATCAAGTTGGACAAGCAATTGCTCTTCACATAGATGCTCTTCAGGTTTGCCCTGATTGGATGTACTTGTCCCATTCAAGTGCCCATGTGGCTTTTTTGGCGACCCATTTGTCCCAAGGCAATCTGTTCGGTGCTTCGGCCAGTGCTTGGTTTGGCAATCCATACTGCAGTAGCAGCCCTTGCAACGCATGCATGCAAGTTTTCCTTCCTTGTTACAAGCCAAACACAGTCTTGTTTCTGAAAATCAAAGGTCGTAGAAAATAAAGCAACCACACTGTAATGCAATATATTGGAAAACAAGCGAACATTTAAACAATGATATTGGGGTACAGTGTTTGATTGCTTATAAAGTAAATACTACATTTCATTCTAATTAACAGAAGTATCACGCTATAACATTGTTACACTAGAGCATAACACGCAGAACAGATAAACCCTAAACAGATAAAACTCTATTTTTACAAGTCCGGTTGTATTGGAACTCGTGTTGAAAAAATAAAGATTCCAAAAGCAGTCCATGAAAAAGCATAATTCTCTTCTAAAAGTTAATTTATTGAGACGAGTACGCTCAAAGCACCCAAAACTGAGTTTAAAAGTGTTAGGCCCTGAACAAAGTGCAACGAATAAACGCCTAAGAACTTTAATTTAAACTTTTCGCGGTTCATTTTAAAAAAACGTGTATGATACTAACTCATGGTGATTAATTTTAGTTTGCAGTAAAATTGTAGGCAATGTAAGCTGGGTTTGCAAAAATTAACCCAAAATTGGGTTTGTCATAGATTTTAAAATTACTTCACATTCTGATGCAATCACACTGCAAGTGTGATGCATCTTCGAAAAACGAAGTCATATCTGCTAAAGCCAGCACAGCAAGTGCAAAATGACAAAAACTCCATTTGCTGGAGATTTGCCTCAAAATCACGTTGTCGCTTCTCACTAGGCAATGCTATCTTTATGGGTAGGTGGGTAGGTAGAGTTGCTTATGTAGCCGTTGGAGCCCGACTTTAGCGAGTACTTTCGTGGGATTTGTTACACCCAGTTCTTAAGCTTACTATCAGTGGCGGACACTTAGGGGGGTGGCGGGTGGGGGCGAGGGGGACGACCGCCTCCAATACTTAATAAGACAATGATAATGATCTTTTGTTCTAAAACAATGGAAAATGTGACATCATCTTACTAAAACAATAGGCTTGCCCCCCCAATATTTAACCAAGTGTCCGCCCCTGCTTACTAATGAATAAGGAATAAAAACAACCTTTTGGGTTTTCACTTGTGAAGGAAATGGATTTCTTACTAGCGTACACAACAAACCAACACTTACTGGGCAATAAATATGCTGGAATTCCCTTTGCAAAAAAAAGCCTGGAAATGTTTATCACAATGTGGAAGGAAAAATAAAATAGGCCATAACCAATCGTTTTTCAACGGTGAAGCCACGTGTGGTCTATAAAGTACTAAGGTCATACTTCCTAGCAAACACGATATTACAAATGTGAAGCTCTGCATGTTGGACGCACTAGTCAAATGTTACAAGAAAGAATCAAACAACATGTTCCTGAAAGCATCAGGCAAAAACGGTTCCGAAAAAGGAAAGGCAATGACGTAGTGGCGGAAAAAAGAATATCCAAATAAACTGCAATTCGGCCATAGTTCCAAATTTGCACTTTGTGAAACGTGTGTCCTATGCATGACGTCACAAATTGGGAAAACTCCCCGAAATCGCGACTTCCCTTAGGTATAACTTCCCTCGCTTATGAGTACTGAAATGTTGTCGTCTGCTTTGAAATCAGAATAACAATTTAGTAAGAGCAAAAAATCCAAAATTCTAAAGATAATGTCACGGCCATTGAAAAGGAATGCAAAACTTACTTTTATTGCCCGTTGAACTGCCCATCGCAATAGGTAATACAGATTCTCCGTTGGTCGAACACTTGACTTCTTTACTATTTGGTTGGCCTTGTTTTTCCGGATAATCTTCTGCTGCATTCGAACTGGAAAGAAATAATGTCCGGTGAAAAAGAGGGCTTTTACTATCTTTAACTGGAAATGCAATTCCTTACACCCACTACCTTGATAAGAGCTCAAAAAACATGCATTGGCCAAAGGCTTTAACACCCATAAAGATCAAGTTGAACATTGAGGATATAACGTAACAAACGGGGGGGGGGGGGGGGCGATTATTCGATACTAGAGAATGCTTGCAAGATTAACAGCAATTCTAGGGAGAACGTGCAAGACCTTTAGTAACGCACTCAATAAACATCCCTTTCATATGATTCAAACCCAGTATGTCACTGTCACAGTTGAAATGTTAATAATGTCCCCAGGGGCGTCGCGACCAGTTTGGCCGACATCTTTTACATCTTTTAGACAACCCAGATTGTGCAAAACTCTACAATGACGATATGTTTCGGATAATTGGCAGAGCCCGGTCGTCCTTCCATCTAGCAGTTTTGGAGTCGATCTACATACAAGCGAAAAAGCCGCCATTGCGTAGACAGGAGTTCGTTTTCTCTTTTGAACTACAGTGGTAATTATTTTTAGGCTCGCGGCACTGATTGGTCAACTATACCGGTCTTGTGCTTGCGTTTTTCTGATTGGCCTATTTCGATCCACAACTGGGTATATATTTTTCATCGTGTTCTTTCGGACCCTTATTCTGACGTTTTATGTTCTGATTCTGACGTGTCCGACGAAAAAGCTTTTAGTATGTTGTAAAATGTTTGCTTTTTTCAAAGCCATTTTTAAATTCTGTACCGCAAAAAAATTATTCACAAAACTATTAGGAAAGTCCATTATTATCATACAGAGTTGGATTGACAAAATGTATTGCAGAGGTCTGTGACAGCGGCTATAAAATTTCAGGCAATAATTTTTTAATCAGGTAAATTTGTAGTTCACCCTCCCCCCTACGAGGCTTGCCTCGCGACGGCCCTGGATGTCCCATTACTATATATTTGATATTGCTATTACACGTTTGATATTGCTATTAAACACACTTTATATTAATTTTAAGTGTTTCATGGGATACGTGATTTTCAGAGACTGTTCAGTGCACCTAAAAGAGCGCAGGTTGAAGAAACAGCTTATACTGAAAAATTTAGGCAGAATTTCTCCAACCTCTTTTACCCGATGAAGAGTTATGCTCGAAACGGCGCAATTATATTTAACCGTTATTTAAGTACATTAAATAAATTATAAATATGAAGTCGTTATTTAGTAACATTAATTTTTTATCATTAAACAGCAAATTTTTGGTTTCTACTAAAAATTCGGCTAAAGGAACACGATTTCCAGTCAGGTTAAGTTAACACATTTTTCAGACAGGATATAAAGTTAAAAGGGACTAGAGGTGGATAATACCCCTATTTTTAACTAGATATGCCAAAAACAATACTGAGTTTTTTCAGATAAAAACTATTTTCTTATAAAAAGTCTTGCTATTGATTTTTCTTAAAAGGTTAAATAAAAGACAAAAACCTGATTCAGAAATAACTCACCTAATGCTATTATCAGTGTTTGCTTCTAGATTTTCGCTATATTCCTTGCAAAGATTTCTGTAAAACTCTTCGTCTTCTCTTTGTCTTTCTCTCTGTCTTTCCCTTTCCTCATCTGACATAGCAAGCTTCACTCGCAGTCTATGCCGGGTGCCAAACGAGTAATTATGGAACGCTTCAATTACACTTTCAGCATCTTTGGCAGAGCTGACAGATGCAAACCTATAAGAAAGTGACCAGACTAAAAAATTACTAAAAAAAGATGACTAGCATGCTGAGCGATATAATAATGCACCAGTCACAACATTGATTGGAGAGAAGGAAATCTGTGAAACAAAATTCTGCCAAAGAGACTAGAGTTGAATGCGCTTTCCTTAAAAACATTAATAGAGTTTAGGAATAGTCAAGCTATCAAGGTTTTGGTATATGTCAAAACTCTTGCCTAATGAGACAAAGAACAAGGGTACCATAAATAATTTGACCGTAAAACTTATGAAGCTTGAGTCTATGTAACAAACATTGATAAATTTGTCTGTTTTAACAGCATATCACTGAAACAAAAGCTACATAGTATGATACCCATATGTTGTTCCTCTCTCTGGGTCCTTTGATGGTAGAATAGAAAGTGAGTTAACTTGAGCAGCTCTTGATAGCAAACTCTTTAGGCCGTCCTAAATAATAGAAAAAAGAAAAATTCAAATCAGAAATTTCTATTCAGTATAAAATGAGGTTATTTTGTAATTATGACTCCCTTTTTAAATCATAAATGATCTCAATCAGGACAAAATCAAAAACAGATATCTTTATCCAAAAGCAACAAATATGTGCTCATTGGTAGACTAAAAAATACTCCTTATCTTTTTACCAATAATATCTAGTAGTTGCTAGGTGGTTGTTTGATTTGATATTCTGCACAGCCAATAATTTGACAGAGTCTCCAATGAAAATTACTTCATAACACACACACCAACACAATTCCAGGAAACGGATTATCCAATAACAAGTGTAAGCATTAATTTAATACTTTACAAAACTGACACACAAATTAAGGTTTCAAAAACTTACCCTTGAAAGAGTCAATGGTATATTACCAATGTACAAATTTACTTTATTGCTTTCAGCTTTGGATGGAGAGACCGACTGGTGCAAAGCTCGGGAACTGCAAGAAGCATAAAGCTCAAGCTAAGACTAAGACATCCAATAATAGGGAATGATGAGAAGGACAGGGAACAATGTCCTTTTGACTTTTTGTAAATGAAATACTTAAGTTCAAAATATAAAATTACAAAATACGAAATTTAAGTTTTGGACAGTCGAAAATACAAATAATGTAGGCCCTCTGAGCTTTAGAGATTTCAAGAAATTATGCTCCAGATTTTGTTATATGATTGTCAAAAATGTGAGGCTGCTTTTATTTGAACAAGCTTAACCCATCTAGAGACTTTAAAAATGCCATAACTGGTATCACATAACTGTAATTTCAAAATATTGTAAAGAGTTCTTGATTTGGATTTTGGATCATTCCATGTCAACTAAACAAGAGTATGCCCCAAACATATCAGAATTGGCTAAAGTTCTGTCTATAGAACCTTAACATATCACAGGCACATCTGTACATTTTCCCTAAAATTTCAAAACCGTTTAGAAGTTAGGGGGTTTAAATTTTATCAAAACTCTCCCAAGTTGGCACATGGTGGCCATTTTGAATTCCAGTTAGAGTCTTCAAAGAGAACTAAAAAATTAAAACCCTAAAATATTATGTGTTTGGATGATTCTGGTCCACGAAACTGTGCCATGTATGAAGATTCTGGATATGCTATTAAATTCACCATAACTGTCAAACTTAACCCCCATAGTATCATTTGTTTTCCCCTGTTCTTTAATGGGGTACTTCCGATATCACTTTTTCTACATATATTCAAGTTTCAATAAAAGATATTAGACAACAATATTTAAGGCCAAATTTGGCAATGAGTATATTAAGACACTGCACTTTATCTCAAATAAAAACTGTGATGGTCTTTTTCTCCATTTTCAAATAATTTGTATCTAAACTTCTACAAAATTCATAACTGCATTTGCAGACTAACCTTATTTGATAATTTTCCTTTACGATATGGAAACATATTTTAAAAATTTTTAGGCTATTTATTACCATGTCTCTTTAGCAAATCTCAAGCAAAAAGTCATTGTAAATTAGATTTTGCTGTGGAAGAAAGACTTAATAATATCATATTTAATCATTTTCTGCTCAGTTTCTTTAAATCATTAAAAGAATTTTAAATCAGCAGGTTGTAAGTTCAATCCAAGTCATTGAAAATGCCTAAGTGGAGCATAACAAACATGGATTCCTAAACTTTGCAAACTTTTGTCTTTGCAAAAATAGAATTAGAAGTAATGTACATATAAATGTGTTTCTCCTACCCTTCAGCTACTGTGTATTTTTCACGAAAGTTGGAATCATACTTTGGCTCAAAGTAGTTGTTGAATGCCTTTCCCTGGAATGCATCAGTCATAGGATCCCAGTCTGACAAGTGAGTACTGGTTGCTTCATTGATTTCTCTTCTCTGTGCTTCCTTGTCAACACTAGGAATTGAAAGCACATGTTACTTTAAACACCAAATAAATCAATTGAATAAAGCAAAGGGAGATACTTTCTAAAATAATTTGCCAAAGACTTTATTCTTTAATTTCCTACCATGAATAAAGGGTCCATACCAGCATGGTACAGCCATTGAGCTAGCAGGGGCTATGCCCCCTCACTTTTTGCAATTATATTATTATGTTATTAATGAAATACCAGGGGTTGACAGAGTGTGCAAGGTCATGAAGCTACATATGTAGGTCTCTACTCTGGTAGGAAGAGACAGAAGTCTGGTAAAAACAACAGCCCCACAGCCAGAAAATTTTTGACAAAAATTTTGTATCAAATCAAACAATTTCTTCAACATTGATTCAGTCATAATGGAATGAGCAGAACTGGCTTGTAAAGTCCCTCTTACACAGCCAGTTTTTATTGAATTCTACTCATCAAAAGCAACTAAATCTGATCGTGTACAAGTATAAATGAAGATCGAAAAGTTTTCAGACAATTCAAATAGATTTTCTAAGAATCAAATGTGGTTTATTCTTTTCAACTAAATCTAAAGGTGAATTTGTTCATGCTGTTTAGTACAATCTACTGTCAGCATGCCACTAATTTGTGCCTTCAGAATTGCCTAAATTTAAAGAAAAAAATAAGGAAACTGGTGCAGTTATTGTAGAATATCACAATGATTGCTTTTTCCCATTGCAATTTTCACACTCGGTCTCAAATAACCAGTTTAGTTCCCTGCGACACTGTGATGCATATTCTTTAAAGGGGCTGTAGTGTATTTTTGTCTGCAGATTGAGTATATGAAAACATATTAATATATATGTACAATTCAGAAGACTAAGAATAATAACCTAGATTTTCATAAGGGCCAGTGGCCTTGGCCTCTTTGCCATGTGGTCACAAACCCATAATTAACTAGGAAACTACAATAATTTACATTGCTAGAAATTTTTCATTGAAAAAATATAAAATGAAAGCAAGCTTTAATGGAAAGCTTGGCTTGCACATGTGTTGTATAGATCTCCCACCTATTGATGAATGGAAAATTTATTGCATTTTCATCAAGAACAAGAGCAGACTATATTTTAAAGAATGTTCAAACAAATACTCTTGATCCATTATATTGATAGAATGGGTTAAGAGTTTTTGTTTTTTATTTGTTTGTTTTAAAAACTTTCTCAGAAAACCTAATTGTTTAGATTGGGTATGCTAGATAGCATAACAAGGCACACATATATATAATTGCCTGCCTAAAATCCCTCTGTTTAATTTTAATTTTACAGGGATGTTTTAATTTTACGGGGATGGGGTGTTTGCCGTTTAATGTGTAACATGCAAGCATCGGCAAATCGTGGCACCAATAATGCGAGCGATTAATCGCATGAGTTGTATATTTGACTGTTGTTTTTGACCTTCAAAAATTTGTTTTCTTCAAGGAAATATTGGAGTTTTATTTATCATAAGCTGAGCAACATCAGCCATCTCTTTGAATAGTGCCTATTTTTTGTCTTCCTAAAGTGCTCTGCTCTATTCACATTCCCCCGGAAAAATGGCAGTTGTCAGATTGTGTTCTAAACTATTCCCTTCCAGTTTTCGCCCCAATCAGGGTAAATAACGATAAAATTGCGCTAATAAAGATGGGCTTTTTTTAATGATGCGGCAGGCAGGGGGCAAATGGACCGCAAAAGAAGATCTTTCGACGATCAGAGTCATTATCAATCCAGTTTGCGTAGAAAAGAAAAATTCATAGAAGGGGTGAGAAATTTAGATTTTCCGACAAAAAATTTTTAAGAACTTTTATTTTTTCAAAAATTGCTTGAGAAATTGATTAATAATAAATTTATGAACAAAGTCAAAATTACAGAGGAAACAGCTAGTGAACTTGTGGCCGTATCTCAGCCAATTCGAAACACATTTGACTGATTTTGCATAACTAGAGGTAATTTATGTACTCTTTCAGGTTATGGGATCCAAATCCAGATTTTTGTGATGTCATAATTCTAGAACACTATGCTAGTGTGATGCTAAAAAAGCACATATTTTCTATGACTTCATTTTCAAAAATATTTTTATTATCCAACAAATATTCCTTGCTCTTTTGATGTAATAATTTTTTTAATTTGGTAGCAGTATTATTTTTTATGGCAATTTTCAGGAAGAACTAGAGAATTCTTTTACAAAGATAGATATTTTTAAGGTAGGCTTGACAGTGCTTCTATTCGCCTATTTTGCTGCCAATAAGAAACATTTCTCTGTCCTTTAAGACAAATCTTAAAATACTGTATAAGCTAGGAAAATCTGAAAAACAGTTAAAAGTATAAGGAAATTAATCTCCAAACCAGTTTATTACAATTGTTAGTTTGTGTTTATTTTGCATGTAATCAGTGAAGGACTATTGTAAAAAGTTGAGCTTATAACCCCGTCAGACAAATCATTTAAATAGTTTAAAAATGGTTTATTTTTATGCATGTCGTTGTAAATGATATATTTCAAGTCAAGCTTCTTTAGATTTTCATAGTTTTTTGTAATATATCAATCGTTAGGTTTGCATTTGAGATAGAGTGAAGTACGGATATTATTTACAGGCAGCAAAAAACATAGAAAAGGTGCTATGTCAGCATTAAGTCTAACATAAAGTGTAGCTAGACTTCTTCTCAGCCTTCTTCGAAATCTGTTAAATTATGTTGTCTTAGACACTATAGGCTCGAGACGCTTGGCTGATTTATCATGCAGCAAATCAGCACATGTCAATAAAACACAAAAGGGTCGACACAATCTAACTTTGCACAGCATATGAGAAGCATGAGAAACTATTAATTGCAATGCAGCTAAAGAGAGATTTGCAGTGATTACAAGAACCATTTAATACAACTGGGCCTAAAACAACGAGTGTACACCAAACCAGGCAGTCCACGACCAATACAAAAACATAATGATTCTGGTCAACTTACCCTGAAAATTCAGCCATTCTTGCTGGAGTTACAATCTTGAGTGTCGTTTATTTACACAAAGTACATAGATTTGATACTCACATCTTGCAAAATAGCAATATATCCCCCCAAAGTGAAAGTTTTTTACTGGTGCCAGAAGAACACGTGCGAACTTTCGGAAAGGGGATTGCGCCTCCTCACCGTTTCTATTTATATGATGCGTAGGAGCAAGCCTCGTGGGCAATGTGGCTGTTCCCCCTACTATTTTATTAACCCACGAGGAAGAACATAGAGTCAGTCATTATCGTAAAGGGAAAATCCCACTGATGTAGAAAATTTGTTTTTGCATTGTTGAAACCTTCCATTTAGTAAAATCAAAAAATGACAACTCTGATAGCATCTTCATCTAGAAAATTTACAACTTCAATTTACAATCAAGGAAGATCCTAGGCAGTATCCATAATCCGTAACACTTTCGTTGTAATTGTGCTGCATATCTTAACCTGGTTTGATACGTGGTGATTGGAAAGGTCTTGCAAAGGTTTAGAATAAAACATTAAGCGCAAAGATGGAACATTATGAAGATCGCTTGAATGTAGATGAGCATGAATAAAGCTGTTAATGTTACGTTATTCAACCTTCAAGAAGTCAAAAGCCCAGCAAATAAGCCCTTCGAAAACGCTTGGTGGAAACTTAAAACCGTTTCACTTGGCTGTGAATGCACAAAGTTTATTAGATATGGTCAAAGTTAGTAAATATATTAAATATAAAAATTTATAGATATGTTTCCGTGTAAATGAGAGTAGTGACAAAGTAGCGATTGCGCAAACCAAGTCAGCAAGGGGTAAACAACTCCAAGATGAGAAAAAACAACAAAACATAGACATATTAGCAAACAAGTTTAAGTGACCTCATTTTTAAAAAAGATATACATCCCTGAAATTACTCTACGATTGAGTAAGAATCAAATCTAAATCAAATTTAATCATATCTCTACACACAAAGTATGCAATGTAAAATATATTTTAGACAAAAAGTACCAAATCTTTCATCAGAAGTTAGATCAAGTTGAGCAAGAGCATATATGAAAAAGGATTTATTGTACAGCTGCCCCCTTAACGAAAAGAAAGTTATTATACAGCAAAGGCCTCGTTCGGATTTCTATTGAAAATTAGGCTTTCTTTACTGTAATTTAAAACATTATTCAAATAAATTAATACCAAGCAAATTTTACGCTTATCTAGCTAATCATTGCCATGAGAGGGTCTGTCTAACTCATGTGCCACACAAAAAGGTTTATACATAAATTTTGAACTTTCTTCCAGATGTGGGGAAGGCACTATTGATTAGTTAAAGCTTTGCAAACACGCACCTCACAGAATGATTTGGCATTAGAAGCAAGTTTTAAACTGTTTATATATTTAGCATGAAATCTAAAGATGCTGTTAGGATGCGCAATAATTGAAGTCTTAGATTTTAGATACCATTTGAGCCTGCTACACCAAAAAGAATTATGGGTATCAAGCTATAATAAAAAGACATTGATCAAGTACGTACACAAAGAAGATAAGTTGATGGTTTAAAGAGAGTCTAATATCTACGGATTACAGGGTCCAAGCCACGAATTTGAAAGTGGGGGGGGGGGGGCAATGATAGCAAAAGTAGGAGGCAAGGCTTCTTTCCCCTTTTACTGCAGCTTTAAATTTACTTGCTCCGCAAACAATGGAGGGGCAATAGCTTCCATATATTTCTTAACTACAATTGATGCTATAGATGTTAATGCTAAAAAGTGATCGACATCGATATGTGACTGGTTTGCTTAGGCATCCGTTCACTCAGAAAAATAAAATATCCCAATCCATGACACAAGGACCTTTCCATTGATTTTTGTTCATCTCGTGCAACTTCCTTTGGTATATATTAAACGTCTTTTAAGCTGGTATAACTTCTCTTTTGATTGGAGGGCCTGGGTGGTTATATCTTCCAAGTGAATACCCAAATGTATCTTTACAAACTGGCAACAGTCGAGTCATGTCACCATAAGTGTTGCTGATCTCAAACCGTCCCCCTAAAGAAAAATATAACCGTGTTATTAGATGTACATTGACAATGAATGTCACCTATGGAGGGGTGCGGGGAACCTAAAAAATTTATTATATGGAGAGCATAGAGCGTCTTATGCAGTTTACAACAGGTGTTTTTATAAATTGATTAACAGCTAAACTAATAACAAGGCTAAAGGAAATAAAATTCATAGTTATCCTAACTAAAGCACTATCCTTCAATGAGCAACAGATAGGAAGTAAGATGCTCAGCCAATATTAAAATACAAGATTTTCAGAAAACACAAAGGATAAGTTACTCTTTTGAATTTGTTTCAAAATTTCTATGTCTTAGCTTTCAGTTCCCCATTAAAAGCTAGGTATGCAATGACAAATATTGAATAACAGCTGCTAGCAACTATATTAGGATAGCTACACGCTCCTTCAAAGTAAATGTCCTTAGGAAACGTAAGCGTATCTATGAATCAAATGGCTAATTATCGTCAAGAATACCCTTTCTATCAAAATGCAGATATCATAAACGAACACCTGGTGTTACTTGGACAACGAAATAAAAAATTGATGCCCTTTCAAACACTGTATCAATTATCCTATAATAACCTTTTCATTTCCTTTTTTCAATGAGTAAATGCTTCCTCGGTGACCTTTTCTGATTTGTGGTCTTCTAAACATTGGGTACTTGCAGAAAAATTTCAATCTACTGCCCATACCTTCGCCATAGAACAGATCCATACAATTTTTACTTTCCAGGAGAAGTTTGTCTCTTGTAAAGCTAGTTTAAGACTAAACTGCTCTTGTAAGGCTTGCGACAAACTTTATTTCGGTGCTTTTGTTTGAATCTTTACAAATTCGTTTGCAACAGATAAAAGTATCGTTCACTAAATTATCGAGCACTATCAGACAAGCACACTAACCTTGTGCAGTTTGTTGAAACAAGAAAAGCGGATTGATAAATCTTACAAAGACAACATGCATCGATGACCCGTTTTTACTGTCTCAACTGCATTATAACTTAAACAGGTTGCCCCTCTTCATTATATCTTCGAAAATCAGCCTACGTTGTCTCTCTTCATTATATCTATCAAAGCATGAAAATTTGTGCAATTTCTTCATTGAGTGTATAGAGGGTGAAAACCCAATTAAAAAATTACCTGGGACATAGCCAGTGTACTTTGGTACCATTCCAATTGGCTTGTAAATATTTCCATAGCTTCCAGTCTTCGATAAAGATGGAAGCGACCTTAAAACGAACATTGAAATGTTACAGAACAATTTTTTTTTTAAATTTCTCAAAGAAAATGAGCCTTTCAACATATGATAAACATTCAAATCTGTAATTGGGCAACCGTTGATTAACATTATTTCAAAGAATTATTTACTTGCAAAGCTGTAATTGGGCAACCATATAAAACATTACTTACTTTTAACAAAAAAATTAGACTCTTTTGAACATTTATATTTCTTTGACATTTCAAAACAATTATATTTCTTTCTTCAAACCACCCCCTGTTTTTAATCAGCCACAACAAGTTGTAAAAAAATACTTATAATCTTTTTCACTCGTTTAATAACTTCTCGTCCAATTTTCAATCCAACCGACATCAAAACGTCAATCTGTACTTTTTTCAAACAACAAGCGAATAGAATATTTCACTCAGACAGCGCATATGGCTCTAAGTATCATCTAAATACCTTTTAAGTTCAATAGACCATGTGCTTGAGTCCTCCTGTCTTCGTTTAGTAGTGAGTGCATCGACATAAGCCTTTCCAGACCAATTACCGTAGGTTGAACCTAACTCATGCTCCTGTTTCTTTGGGACAAATCCTGTGTAACCTGGGATTGGGGATTCGGTGAAATCCCTATGATCAGCTACAATTCAATGCAGGCAAGTAATTAAAATGAGGCCTAAATAAGGATTGGATCAGCGTCGAAAAGATTCCAGTGCCTTAGAAAGCCTCGGGAACATACATAGAGATAGAGAGAAGGGTATAAGGTATCAAACGAATATGACAATACATGGGAAGAAATTCATAAGATTTTCGATAAGTTGGCAAAAGCCATTGGCGTCCTTGGTTTAGAAGTAGTGGCTGGAGTTAAAACGCTGAAGACGACCTGAAGCAAAGAAACCAGCAGAAGGCAACAATCAGGGGCGTCGGAACCGTTTGGAAGGCCAAAACCTTTTCAGAAAGACTACTTGCTATTCGAAATTACAGTAAATTCCACAAATACGAAATTTGCGAATCTTTGCTGAATATAAATCGATCTTTAATGGAAATGATGAAAATTTTCAATATCTGTGTCTTGTGGTTAAAATGTAATAGACGCAAGGTTGTTATAAATATCTGTGTTTCCTATTTTGTAAATATAACTGTTGTTTGTAGTTGTTCTGAAACTGTCGAAGATAGAAAGGAGAGGCCTTTTGTTAGAATTTTTACAAGGCAATTCAGTTTTGCTGCGTTTTTCACTTTGTTTCGCGAAATTATGAATTTTTGCCTATTATATCAAGCAAAAAGATGAGGAGCATACTCACAGAATTTTTTTCCATAGTAAGCTGTTGCATATCGCAGATTTGTGCCAGGATGCGATACATCTGGAGGGGGGTATGTAGCAGACAGTTTCAACGGTGGTGCCATTGCAGCTTTAGCATTAAGGTCGAGTATCTCGGTCTTCCGTTGGTCATCCTTCCTTTTAAACTTAGCAACAGCCCTTTCGGTACCTTCTTTGTATGTTGTACCAAAGCCAAAATGATGACTCGGCACATAGCCTGTTTTAACAAAACAGTCAGAAAAAAAGTTATGGACGATATGAGATCAGATTCAAAGATACATCTTGCAGTGGCGGCTCCAGCCTTGGATATGTGGGAGGGACAAAAGGTGTGTCAGGGACCACGCCCTTTTGGACCACGCCCTTTTTACCATGTTTGAAACTTTTTCTTCCGGAGGAAACACCTGTTGTCTCCCAAGAAATGTCATTTACATGTGACGATCTAGATAACGTACATACCCCGTCCCCCCTGAGGTTTTCTCATCAGGTTTGCAAGAATCTCAAGGACCAACTTTCTGGAAAAGTGGGGGGGGGAATAGTCCCCCAATTCCCCCCGTGGCCCGCCACTGACATCCTGTCACGTAGAAATATTAGTTTGTGTAAAAACGCAAAGATGTAGAGCTTCTTCTCTTACATTCTGCTAAGAGATAATGATGAAAACGAGAGAAGCAGTGGCGGCATCAACATCTGCAGAAAGACGTTGTAACAACATTGTATTTGTTCTTTGAAATTCAATTGCTACGAAATGTGATCATTACCTGTGTATCCTGGTACCATTTTCTCAACATACTTGTTATCACCAGTATGCCTTGGCAAATATGTTTTTTTCAGCTGCAAATCTGTGTCTGGCCTTGTGTGTATTAGCTTTTCATTACGCATATATCTCTAAATCATAGGAAAGATGGTATTTTTGATCAATTAGACTGTCAGAAGACATGAAAGATACCTTGTATATAACTCAACATGCTTTGTTTTAAATATAAGGATCTAAAATCATTCAAATCCAATAATAGCTTAGAAAATGAACTATAAAACATGTTGTTTTGGTTTTATAGGATCGATTGTTGGTGTTTGATTTGTTCCTATATTTTGCTTCTATTCAGTGTGCTATCGTTTTTATGGTCTTGTCTTGTTTAACCTGCAGAAAACACGGAGCCAGCAAGAGACGTTATTGCGTGACTGTAGCGTCTTGATGAATTTACTGACTGACTTAATAAATACAAAACTGGGCATTTACTCATAAAACAAAGGGACAAGGAGATGCTACCAAAGTGTTGTTGATTACGTTACTTGTTGATATGTAGACAATGGATGGTGTTAATGATTACGATACAATGGATAAATTATTACGATTGGAGAATGGTCATTACAATTTCACTTTGTAAAGTTTGAAGACAATTAAAGTAGATCCTCAAGCAATAACCCCCTTTCAAAAGAGCAGCCTTTAAAACTGTAAAAATATTAAAGAGAAGGGCTATGATGATGAGAAAAAAAATTGCCATCTTTATTCACCTGAGTAGAAAGATAACATTTACTTCTTAAAAGAGTTCAAATCCAACTGACATAGTGTGTCAGGGCCATCTTTAAATAAGCACATTTAAAAACATTTGAATATTAATGAGCATCCCTGACATGTTTGAGAATATTATAATTCTACCTTAGTTTAGCACACCTTCAGTGATAATATGCAGTTTACATTAATGTAGATGCAAAAAAATTAATCAATAGATACCTTTGAGAGAACATCAGTATGATAACCATATGTATGGCCACAATTGAATTTTAGTTGGGGTGTATGTCCATTATACCTGATAGAAGATACATTGATGATATGATGAATAGAGAGTTTTGACAATTTTAGAAGTGACAGAAGCAGAAACTTAAGGAGGTATACACCCCAGGGTAAGCTGTATTGGCTCATGGTTGGCATGGCAGCTTTACACAAACAAAGATGTGGTACCATGAAACACTATATATATACAGCCCTGAAAAAGGCTGTACCCAAAACATGTGGTTGAACACTCTAGCCTAGCAATATACTTCTCATGTTCAATTAACTCAGAAAAGTTTCTGTTTTCAATTTGAAACTCTCTATAGTGGCATGAAAAGGAAAATTTGTATAGTAAATAATGGATATAGCACAGGTTAACACAGGGTCTCCGATGATACTTTAAAAACAAGAAATTTTCATTGCAAAATATTTTGTCATGAGTTTTTCACTTGCTTATCTGACCCCTGATTCAACTTGAATCAGAGCTTATGCAGCAATGCAGTGGTAAGGTTGATACAAGGGTATCAGTCATATCATATTCTATGCAGCAGTGCAGTGGTAAGGTTGATACAAGGGTATCAGTCATATCATATTCTATGCAGCAGTGCAGTGGTAAGGTTGATACAAGGGTATCAGTCATATCATATTCTTGTTTCAGTAGTAAAGCTTGCTTAAATTGCATTTAGGAAAGACTCATCTTCACAAAAGCTCTATCCTGTAATTCTGAGATAAAAACAACGGGAAAAGTGCACATTTTAGTGTGCATTATTTATCAAAAAGTTTACAAAATTCTGAATTTCACTACCAAATACTTATCAGTTATGAATACTGAAGAGCTGCAGTTTCTATATGATTCAACTTAGAGTGTCTTGAAATCCTTCACAATTGTGCTGTCAAAATTTTCTTATGGGTTTCCCAAATTTTATGTTTTCAAAGCAAAATTTTTATTCATTCTTGGAGCTGCTATGAAAAAATGAAGAACATTTCAATACGTACGATCATTCCACTTAATTATATTTCGATTCTACTTATCATGGCAACTTTTTATCCATCACCTTGCTGGAACGCCACCCTAACCCAAAATTAAATGAAAACGAAAGAGATTGCTGTTTTAATGCTTTGAAAACATCATCATAACTTAAGTCATTTAAAACTAGCAAAAGAATTAAAAACTAGTTTTTAAAATGCGTACTGTGGCGGCGTCTTGGCAACGATAAACAGAAAAGTATTCAGATTGAGTTTGAAAACAGAAAAGTATTCAGGCAAATTCCCGCCCGGCACAACAATTATTCATTTACTTGTCTTTGTTTGTGAGTTAATTCCACACTTTAATCTTAAAGGTATTGCTTTATCAATGTAAAAAATAAGTTGCAGGAGCTTTATACACTGTCTGTAATATGTTCATTTGCTATGGCTCAACATGTGAACAATGGAATTGACGAGCGGAAGCTTTCGTGGCAATTTTCTGGGGATTCAATCAAAGTTAAGTGCAACAATGCCAAATTGATAAGTAAAATAACATACCCTGGTATCTCACTAGCTTTGTGTGGATGAATAAGGTCTTCTGTTGTTAATGAGGCAGAAATTGGATTTTTCGGAGAGACGAAACTGTCCGCCATCTTCGTTTATCATGAGTATGGTTGCTGTGTCCTTGTGGTTTGTTTAGTGACTATTGTTTACGTTTCCAAGGAAATCATTGATATCCACAAATGATGGCGGCTGCGTTGACAAAGGAAACTATCCCATCTGTTCTGCAAATTTGCAGGTTTAAAAAACGTACCTTAGCAGGTGTTTCATGCCGCAAGATCGCTCTTAAGAATGTCTCAGTCGAGGATAAAGCGTACTCTGACAATTCAGTTTTATTGCAAGTTTAATCACGTCGTAGCAGTTCAGAAGCCAGTTTTCAAATACACTATGTACACTACCAGGACTAAAGTATTGCAACACCCAAACGAAAATGGCATCCAACAAAATTGAAGTTCTGTAAAGTAATATCTTTATGCTGAAACATTCTCCTTAAAGAGAAAATAATCATGCTAAACCAGTAGTAAAACTCTTTGGAATTTATCGAGGATTTCGAAATACTCAGAATTACAATATTAACCTAAATATCAGAATTACAATTATAATATTCGAATTTACCCTTCATTGAAATTGCAGTTTCATTTGCGCGCCATTGGCCGATCAAACAATAGCTTAATCAGACAACAACAAAAGTTATTGCGTGATCCGGCATTAAACCCCTTCGCAGGTGTTGCAATACGTACAAGTGATCAATTTTCTCAGCGCCTTCGTGCAGCTTTCAGTACAAAATGATAAAAAAAATTTATCTAAAAACTCAAAGAATCAGTCATTTTTGGGTACAAGAATTAAAAAGGAACGATATTTGCGTAGCAAAACACTTTTGTTTTTCTTGACAGTAGATTGGCGCGACGGATTCACCGAGATTTATTCAGAAACGCGGTACGTCAACTGCTGAACGGTATTCACTGCAAAATTTCATACAGGTGAAATTGAGATTACCCAGACTGGACCTTTAGAATAAACACATTTAGGGATATACTGTATTTGATTATCCATATGTAAAAATAGCATCAAAAATAGAATACTGAAGCAAAAATTTAAAATTGCTACTGAAATTCGATTTGTTTACCTCCATTTCTAAACTTCCAAGAAAAGTTTTCTTGTGAGCTGGTTTTTAAAAAAATTGTTAATTTTTGTTGCATTCTAAAAAAATGTTCAAATGAGACATTTACGGAAGCATATCAAACTCAACAGCTGAAAAAAGTGTCAATGAAAAATTTAGCAAAAGGCCTACTGCTTCAAGAGTCAATCTGCCTGATTCGCATTTTCCTGAATCGAGCGCAACCAACAGCAGGATAATCGTTAATTCTGTCGCAAAACCAAGTGTAACCGTAGTTTTATATGCATTATTGTCGATAATAATGGTGCAAGATGAAAATTTAGAGATTAATGCGAGAAAATATAAGAACAGACTTTCAATTGATTCATACAACTTGACTTTATATACAAACAGAAAGATTAAAAGTGAGCAAGTAAAAACAATTTATCAATGCAACTGTATAGCGAAGTTAGGCCAGTGACAGCAAAATAATATTTTCAATAGTTGGGTTCAATGCAAACGCGGCCCATGCTAATAAAAATATGATATTGTAGAGAAAATCAAGGAGGGGCTGCAAACACATACGACCAAAACCGAGATAACAACAGGTTGTTGGTGGATATCAGTGTATATACATTCGTAATTGTACGCCAATTAGCGATATGTTCTAAATAAAATGAAATTAGAATACAAACATAAGTGTCTTCAAAGATAATTTAAATTTGCATCTTCGTGAATGTCTCTCTGCAATTTTTCGGATCATTCTTTTATACATTCAGATGCTGACCAAAATGACATAGGAAACATTCCAATAGAAAAAGGGATTTAAGATTTTCAATTGACAATTGCAGTTCTAAGCGGCAACTTGCTCCTCCCACTTGGGCTGTCACTAAAGTTTTTAGCCTTAATTGCAGGAGAAGAGTTCTCTTTGCCAGATTTTTCAGAATTGATCATCTGGAAGAAAATTTAATGGATATCAATAAGATGTAAATTTAAGACAACTAAATGTTAAAGGAAAGAAATAGTTTTACCTATTATTGAGCCAAAGTATAACTAACATTAATAGTGGAAGAATATATAAAATGAGAAAATGATGTTGATAGAAAGGGTACTAACCATTCTTTGAACATTTGCAACATTATTTTCTTTGTCTTCAGAAGGACTGTCAACACAAGGTGTTTCGACTTCGTTCTCCTGAAAGAAGGAAAAAACGTGGTGGAAAAATATCGCTTTTACTTCCATATCGCTAGTAAAGGAAGACCTTTTACTTAAAGAACTAACAATATACACAAAGGTCTTTTTGGGAGTGACTCTGAGCTCAGCATTGGCCAGAGAATAAAACAACCAGGGGTGGACCTTGGTCAAATATTGGAGAGGGGGGCAAGCCTATTGTTTCAACAAGATGACGTCACATTTCCCATTGCTTAAGAACAAAATACCAGTGTCCTCTAAAGAATTGGGTTCACCCCCCTCCCCCTCGCTTCCCCAGGTATCCGCCACTGAAAACAACGGCCCAAAAAGCGTCGACATGCTACAAAACAGCAAACCAATGATACAAACACAATCATTTCTCAATTTATGATCTACGAAAAACTCACCTCTGTTTCGTCAAAGTCTATCGAAGGGAGGTCATTTTCCTGTCTAAATTTGGCAATAAGAAGCTCGTGAGGTTCTGTTTTAGCTAGATCAGCTGGGTATTCAAATTTTCTCCTTTGAGGAGTTTCACCTGAAATTCAATATAATGTTTTAGCAGATTTGATTACTCAAATTTTAATTGAAGGATAAACTGCAAAATACAAATATGGAAATATACTTTAATAGAACAGAAAAAGCAAAGATCTTTTCAAGCTAGAAGCAAATTAGAACAACGGCATGTCTTTGTACAACTAAGCAATCCTCTCATTTCACTAGCAAAAGAACTTTTAAATCTCTACTGTGAATGCCTTTTGGCTAAAGAAATGGGTCATTTGAAAACTGCATTGTTCCTACCCCTTGAAAGCAACAGGTCCATAACAGGTACTAAGAACAAGAGATTTGAGACTGTTTCGCGAGACAAGAAATATTTATGAAAATTCGGTGAATAATATGGCTTTACTGGAATTCGACAGAGCTTAACAACAACCATAACAGATTCCTCGCTTGTCTGCGCATTACTGACGAGAAGAGTGAACTGAGAAAAGTCTTCTGAAAAAAGGTCCTGAAACTCTTCATATTTCATTTAAGTATGGTCGTTCTTCGGCCGTGGAGTATTCTCAAATTTCGAGTAAGCCGTTTTTGAAGGTGTCTGTTTTCTACAGGAGCTGCTTTTTGTACTTGTTACAAATTATTTACCTGTAGGAACCACACGCTGTAATCTTTTATCCAGGAACTGATCAATATCTTCTTGTAAATTCTCATTTCGATTTGTCATTTGATCGGTCCACGCTGATGTCTCCTTGAACTCTTCCTCTACGCACAGATTGATGTCATCTCTGGCCTCGTTCAGGGCAGCAATATCTGTATCACTTTTCTCTTGAATTCTTCCAGCAAAGTCATTCTCTTGATGCATTATTGCCTTAAAGCAATGACAGAAGTTAGCAAAGGTTGATGCTTTTTCAGTGAATCTGGATTTAGCGATACATCCCGAATGCTTTTCGAAAAGCAATGTCATAAAATCATAAGCAATATCATAAAAAGATCAATTCATATCATACAATAAAGATATTTTTCATTTATGATAATGCTTTAAAGAATTGTGACATTTAGATGAATCAAACTTTTAAAGAGATTAACAAGTAGACTGAATGCAAGCAATTTATTTTCCCTGCAACGGTCTCGATCATATTAAATTACGGAACATGCTCTTACTTTTGCTTTATTCATGAAGGCTGACACTGGCAAAACTGGCAGGTGTTTTGCTATGTTTTGGTAAACATTTAGTAAGAGCATTAAATAAATTTTCGCCACAAAACTTTAGATGCACTATCAACAAATGATTCTCCAGTCGAATCACAAACCTTTTGAAACTCAAGCATGGCCAAACAAAGATCACACATAAGAAATAAGAGCAATAGCTGTTTAAAAGTAAAAAAAGACTTACTGCAGTACACTCCAACATATCTTCGAGATCAGAATGACGTTTTTCAAGGCCATCCTCGGCAAAATTGTTTAACTTGTCTTGGTTTGACTCCAAGTTCTGAAACCAGAGGTTGCTCGTTACTGTTTTACAAATTCAGACAGATATACACTAAAAGGTAAATCAATGGTTCCAACTGCTCCTTAGAAATTTTTTAGAATAACCACGGTATAGTAATTTTGGTAATTCGGTAACTCTATTAGAAAATACCTGGCAAATTTCGTTTAAGAATGCTTCCTCGGCATTCGACACAACTTGCGCTTGAGCACTGATGCTGTCGCAGTGGTCTTTGACCTAAAACGAAGGAAAATCAGCTTAAATGATTCTCTCAGTTCTCGTTAGAAACATTCTGCGATGGTTTGATGAATTTAACAAGTAATTCATCTATCCTTTCTAAGGAAAAAAGGAATTAAGTTAAAAAGCGAAGTTCTGAAATGAATGCTCAAACCATAATTGATAAAAAGTGGTTAGAAAAATTGAGAAGAACGTAAAAGAAGTTTGGGCGATTTTCTTTGGCTTGGGCGATCTTTAAGGGTTGGGGGAATCTTTAGGGTGTAAAATCTCTGCTTTCTTTCCTGGTGTTGGTGTGATCAGGTTGAGCACTCTTAATTGAACTTCGGAGATTACAAGTATTTGATAATCTTACCAATAAATTCAAAGCAAGAGAGAACTTAACACGGGAGATTACATTACAGCGAGTAAAATTTACTGACCATTGTGTCTGATGCTTCAAAATCGACCAGTCTTTGTGAAAACCACAAATCAGTGGTCGAACCAAAAGAATTAGCATTGCTCAGTATTGACGCTACTTGACTGGAAGAAGAAAACACAGATTTGTGAAAAATTCAGACAACGAGGATATCTACTGATAACCGAAAGGATAAAGGTTTGTTTCTCTAGAAAGTACATTATATTTTTAAATTCTATTTTTGTGTAGGTTGATATGCATCTCTTGACCTCTTTTAAACACCAGATGTATCACTTGACTTTTTATTATTAATGCGAGTAACGCAACATTAAAATCACACGATGTATCTTGGGTGTTGTTTGTGTGATGGAAACCTGTTTTCACCCATAAAAAGCTTTATTTGAGGTTTGCTTGCCCACTCACCTGGAGACGTTCTGCTGTAGCGCTTGTTCGTGTTTCTGGAGACTAACAACTTCCTCCTCAATCTTGAATGAAATTAGTACAAGTTAACGTATACAGGGGCGAAAATACCGGGGGGGTGTGGGGGGGTGTGACACCCCCCCAATCCAAAAAATAGTCGATTTCGCAGGGCAATCGAAGATTTCGCAGGGCGCCAAGAAGAGCTTTATTGCCACGCAGAAATGCCACCTCTGAAGTTCGTAAAGGGCCGTTTAGGAATTTTTAAATGGAAATATCGTATTTTTTATGAACCTCCCTTCCTGACATTGTATTTTGGAGAACGGAACAGGTATGTAAATAAAAGCTCCGTTATTTGCAAGGCGAAAGCATTTCTTACCGAAAGTCATAGCCAATGGATGCAATGATGGATGCATATGTTTATGAGGGCAAAATTGAGTCCATGCAAATTAATTTAAGTTGTAAATTATTTTCATGACAGGCACGGCGTCACTGGGGGGAATAGGGGGCTGAAGGCCCTCACTTTGATCAAGATAAGAATTTTTTATCATTTTTTCTATTACTTTTTAACAGTGCATGAACTAAAAAACATAATAAATCGTTAAGATACCGAATTTGTTTCATCTAATTGCTAACTTTTTCACGTATATTTTTATCATTTTTCTTTCATTTGCATTAATTCAGTAAATCATTTTCTGTATCATTGCAATGTTTTAATTTTTGATGTGTAAACATGTCCTTCTCGATACAAGAAACTGCACATTTCTGTTCAGGAAAAAAAATTCCTCAAATCAAAACAACATCTTCCTCTGTCATTCACAACTACGTGCAATCTGAAACGAAAGGTTGCCGTTTCTTTCCTTCCCCAACGTTTAACACTAGAGTTTTAGCATGATATTCCCCCTCCCTATTTTTTCCAATAAACAATAATATTTTCAATAAACAATCAGTTCTTTTAGCACAATAGTATTTTGCTAAATTTTTGTCTGAAAGATGCTTTTTAGCCCTTTTAGAAGGTATAATTTCAAAAATTTTCTTCACGTCGGACCCAACCATGGTGGGTCCTCCTACCTCACTTAACTTGATTCTTAGTCCCCCTGAGCTAAATTTCGTTGCGCTGTCTGCATCATGTATCCCCCCCCCCATTAGCTGTTTATTAACTAGTATTTTGCAAACCAACATTCAATGAAGTGAATATAAAAAAAAATTACGCTCACGTAGAGAAATAGATATTTCATAGGCAATGAAGTTTCAAGTTTGTTTTTATTGCTTAGAAGTTTGTCTTTGGTAAAGACCAGTGTACACTGGTAAAGCTTTCACTAGTAACCTATAGACAAACCGTTGCTACGAGGTCTGCAGGGCACCACTCAGTTTTGCAGGGCAGAAACCCTTTTCACCCCCCCAAACCTATTGGCCAAGTTACGCCCCTGAACGTATAGATAGCCCTCAGTGCAAGATAAACAACGATATTTTAACAAATTAAAAAAGAACGCTTTAACGATGTTATGCCCTAGAACTTGGATAGTGGAATGTCTTTAAATAGGTGGGAAAAGATTTTTTGAGCTCCGTTTAACTTTTCAAAGCGTTGAAGGTTTGAAATAACATTCAGCTCTTCCAAATTGAATATCCTTTTCAGGAAATGACCTTTCCTTTGTGTTAGCTCAAAAATGAAATGGTGAATGTTAATTGTTACTACGCAGATGCCAACTGCATGCGCAAAGACAACTTGCCTTATGTTATTGAATCGAAATGTCAAAAAACGTACCACATTTAGGCCTTTCTTGGCTTGTTCGGTTTGTTTACAGAATAAATTTTGTAGTTTAGACGACAAGACATCCGTCACTTCTGACATGAAACCTTGTAGCAATTCCTAAAAAATGATCACAATGATTTCAAAAGAACGGGAACGGCTGAAAAAGCTAATCAATATTGCTAAATTTCCAGTTTTCAACCAGTGGCGGGCACCTTCCAATACTTTGGAGGACAATAGTCTTTTGTTCTAAAACAATAGGAAAATGTGGCGTCATATTAAAACAATAGGCTGCCCCCAATATTTGACCAAGTGTCCGCCCCTGTCTTCGATTGCAATGTCTTTTGTGTCAAGACAGCAGCAGGAACAAAAAGCAGAGATGGTGTCACGGGAATGAGGTAACTCTACACAAGGAGGTAACAAATATCACATTCTTTATTGACACGAGAAAGCATCAAAACAGCAAGGACACACTCTGTTGGAATTAACGAGAAGGAAAAACGCAGAGACCAAAGTCTTTTGAATCGTGTAAGCCAACACTTAAGAAAAACTTCCAAAAAGTTATATTTCAAACGAGCATCAGGATTCTACCCTTGAAACTAGTTTTCCATGTTCTGTAATGAATAAATTAAAACAAAACAGAGTTTAGAATTGAAACAGCTGCCATGTCCCAGCAACTGCTGTGAGCACGGAACAAAATCCTCTGAAAAACCAGAAAGTCTCTTTGAAAATCAATCTCCTGACGATATTTATGCAAATATGAAAGATCTGTCACCTGGCTCGTAATTACTGAGAGTTCATAAATTTTACAGTATAGAAGTACATTGTACCTGATTCAGCTGTTCCCGCTCTGCAACCCAAGTCCTGTTGGTTTGTTGGATTCGCTCGAATGACTGGTCCTAAAGCAAATGAAGTTCTAAGTGAGTAACAAGAAATATATATTTAATATACGAAATTGGAATATTTTGTTTTGCAGTTGGCGGTTCAATGCTAGTTCAAACAATAACAAATTAACAACAAGAGACATTTTAATTTCATTCAAGTTTCATCAAAGATTGCTTGAAAAAGCTAATCAATCTTTCGAGTGACCTAAATTACAAAGCGTCACTAAGATGAAGATTTTATTTTGCTTTCCTAAATTACATTTTCGTTAAACTTTAGAAACAGTGGTTTTATTAAAAACTTCCATGTCGAAAGCATTTAGCTACCAGCAAGGGTTAGGAACGTCAAAAGACATCCTGCTACGAAAGCAAGCGGAATATTATTTCAAGGTTGAAAACATAGGGACTAGAAAAAGTAACTCTTGTCTTAGATTCTTCATAGAAGTAAAAACAATACTGTTGATCTAATTAGCGACTGGTTATTCAGTTAATTAGCCTGATGAAATCGTTAGACTAATTAACGGAATGTTACTCGGTACAGAAGGCTGGAAAAACAAAAATTCTCTCTGAGGATGATTGTATTGACCATACTAAAAATTCTATTCAGAATAATCTACACGGAAAAACAAACAAGTAGATGTAAACAAAACTGTAAGGTTACTATGGAAACTACTTAAATTACAAAGATAGATTGACATTTGGTATCATTAGTGAATAGAAAGAAGCGAACAGTAGAGCGAATGGGGAATTGGGCTGAGTTGTGAAAAGCTGCCAATAACAAAGGAAGGCAAAAAAATTAAAAACATTGATGCACGTCAGCCAATAAAAGAGCAAAGAGGGCAAAATATGGTTGGTAGTTCTGATGACAACCAGTTGAAAGAACTAGCTCTTTCTAGCAGCTTTACAAGCTTAAGCTTTATCAAAAAGCAGATGTCTTTCATAAAAAGTGGTTGAACATTGGACTTCTTACTGGCAAAAAAGAGAATAAAGAGCAGAGTAACGAGAACGAAAGCTACCTGATCATGCATGTGATTGTCAACCGCACCATTGATAAGCATCAGGCGTCCTTCGAGTCGCTTCACAAACATCTTTTCCTCTTCTTGTTGGCGCAAGATCTAGATTGTCGAAAAGCGACTTTAACATCGTTCTTTTGGTCTTTCAAATGCACGTTAAAGCAAAATATATACCAGACAAAAACATTCAACTTGTAGGTATAAAACAACGTTGATATTTCAAGCATCCTCTTGCTGGAATAACAATTCATATCAATTTGCAACATGTTGCTATTTTGTTATCTCGAAAACGGTCACAAATAAGGACATGAAATATTTCCTTGGCCTTAACAAAATAGGCTTGAATTGCATTCGAAATTTCCGTGAGTAAAAACCATGAGATTTAAGGCAGAAAATTCATCCCCACGGAAGCTGAACAAGCAAGTGGCTTTTAAACCTATTCGACTCTCAGTCAAAACATAAGTTAAACCATTCTTTGATGCAACATGTCATCAAGCCAAGACTTTAAATACAACCTGCCTCTCAGTAACAAAGTAAAACTAACCTCTCCTCGAATATTTTCATGAAATGCAAGAATTTCTTGGTGCATAGACTTGACACTGTCACCAATCAGCAACATTTTTGGGGAGAAAGAAGCAATTTCGTGGTCCCTGATCTTCGTGACATATTCATCCTGTATGATTCACAAAAACAATATTACTTTGAATGTAACTCATTGTGATAAGCTTTTGAACAAAATCTTTGCGACAAGCTATTGGACGTACGTTTTAGAAAAAGTCATACACATTGCTTTGCCCAGGGTTGAAATATTCGGTGCCTCTGAGTTAGAAATATGTTATTTCAAGTAACCAGAAGATTTGCTACATTACTCATCTCAACTTTAACTAGCTTTTTGCGGTTTATAACATTATAAAAAGATATTTTTCATCTAAACTCTGTTTTTCAACCCCTATTTATGAATTTTCTAAAAACGTGTAATTAGAACAGAGTCTTGCCCTAAATCCTCGAAAGGCCTCCTTTCCTTCTCATCCTCTGCCCCTGAAATTGTTCCAATCATAGGGGTGAAAAATTTGAATAACCCCCCCCCCCCCACTCTTGAGCGAGCCTCACCCTGAAATTCCAAAATTTTGCAATACGATATTTTGGTTGATGTTAAATACAGTATTCAAGGGAAATTGATAATAAAAATAAATGAAGCTTTTTCATATTGTTTTTGTGTTAGTATTGTTGTCAGCATGTTTCAATTTTCAAGCCCCCTTCCAAAAAATGGCCCCTAATCGAAAATGTTTCAAATCAATAAGCACCCAAAAAATTAGTTCGAAAATTTACGGTATGCGAAATTGCACCAGAAACTTCAAATATAACCATCGGATAAGCGGATTCACAAGATCGAATTGAAAAAAATTGTTTTTGCTACACATTCATGTGTATTCACAACCTTTTTGGGTTGTACTCAGTAGGCCATCATTGGTTTCCAAAACAGAAACAACTGACAACCCTTAAACGGCATAAATATCTTCAACTTTAAAGATATTTAAACATAAATATATTTAACTTTAATTTGAAAGATACTTCATGTGGTTTATTGAACATCAATATGTCTATTGACACATTATTAACACAGGTCAAAAAATACTTCTACGTGAATGTAACAAAAGGAGTTTATAGGAGCATACGTGTTTTACTCGAGATATAATTACCTTAGCAGCCTGCATTTCTTTACAAAAGGCATCATTTTCAGTATCAGTCTTTTCAACGGATTCCTGTGAATGTAAAAAAGCATTTTAGTCACTTCTTATCATTGAGAGAGCAAATCTATGAAAAAAGGCTTTTTGGGGGTTTGTCAAACTGCGTAAATGCCTGAGAAGAAATTGCCATACACTGGATTTTGAAAATTGTTAAATCTCGATAACTGCCGTAAAAATCCTCGAATTGGACAACAGCCTCGCATAGGCTTCCCATTAGTTGACATCAGCTTGGAACTGAAAACTGTCCAACCCCCCGACCAAAACATGCCAATATAATACACGATTGTAGTCTATGGCAGACCATTTTGAAAAACGAAAAATGAAAAAAGGAAATAACTGAAACATCCTGGTTGTCAACAACGTCTTGCAGAATGGTTTGTTCCTCAAAGTGAACGTGAAAAATTGAAAAGCTTAGAATACAATTTATTTGTATGACGACTTTCAGAAAATATTAACGAGCCCTCCTTGCTTAATCTCCTCACTTTCTCGTCAACCCTTATCTAAAATTTATATAAATGAGAAAGCATCTAGAGGGCTAGTTTGAGGATTTACAGGGCCTGGCAAGGTCAGGTATGATAGGTTCAACGCTTGCTATGTTGATTTCACTTGTAGAATGCTCGATGCCGCGTAGATGCATCGCATGTACCTGCTTTGGTGTGTATGGCAGGACAGGTCTAAATTGCTACTCCAAGATAAAGAGCATGAGCCAGCCTTATGCGAACATCATAATTATTTTAAATTGTTGTGTGTTCCTTCTGAGATTAGCCGTTGGAAGTTGTACTGTCTTGCAATGCAATTGACATTATATAGTTGATTTACCTTGTTCTTCAAAGAGACAGTGTCTAGGCTTTGTGTGAGGTCGAAGGCTCGATCTTGTACAATTTTGCTAGTCACTTCCATCGCATAGGACTGCATGCGTGCCAGTTCATCTACGACCGCAAACAAGTTATGAATTAACAAAATATCGTAGGATTAAACTATTTAGGCACAGTCAGTATAATATTAGCAATTTATTCCTTTGCACTGGTTTAGGCAGCGAATATCTACACTATAACAACCTAATATCGGTTCCTATTACAAAAAACAATAAAGATGCAATCTACATTTTTATTGTAACTCGCTGAGAAAAGGTTCCAAATTCAAAAGCTACAGAAGATATCTTAGACGGCAATAAAGGGAATGCAGAGATGTTTGAACTCTTCAAGCCTCTCTATCAAATCTTAGAAAGAGCCATTCGCATAAATAAGAATAAGATCGAGAGTATTACATACATGATACATGGCTTAATCAATTTCAACATAAATTGGTATTTTTTAAAGAGTGGCTATGGTTTCAGGATTCGAGCACAAAAGGACTTTCAAAGAAAAAAGATAATGATTGTAAAACTTAAGAGAAAACACACCCATCTTTGAAGTGATTGCTGAGAGAAATCCTTGCTGCCGTTTCCTGCACAACTCCAAGTCCGATCCCATTCTTGCAATGTTTTTATGCATTTCTGATTTGAACATGCTGCAGCTGTTTTCGTTATGGGAATGAACGTTGCTTGTTCTATCTAGCTTTGAATGCAGTCCTTCGACGTCAGAAATACTTTCACCTACAGTTCTCAATAAATCTGTCGCTTGACCATACAGGTGGCTGCCTTTATCCACGTGATGCTCTAATAGATGCTGTCTCTCATCTCTCTGCTGCGTCGTCACTTGTAAATTCTTCGAGGTGACCTCCAGCTCGCCCTTCGTGTTGTTAAAAAGTGAGGTGATTTTCTCTACTTCCTTTTCCATGGCAGATATCTTGTCAACATAATCCTGAATCGACGATTTCTGTGCTTGCAGTTTCGTTTGCATTTCGCTATTTGAAAACACAAGATATTACCCCTAACGAAACATCAACTGTATCGAGAATTTCATGTACACTAAATTCGACTTTTGGCATCTGAGTACAAAGTTTTACGTTTACAGCATGCTTAACCCTTTCGTAATACAAAGTTCTACGTGTTTACGTTCCACACATCTTAGGTTCCATACAAGATGCTGGATAATTTTTAAACGGAGAATGGGCGGCTGTATCTAGATGTCTGATTTTTTTCCTCGGTTTGAAATTTCAAGCTAAGATAGACCTAGAAAAAAGTAGCTCAGGGACAGCAACAGCAACCTTAAGTGTAAAATGATCCATCCTCAGAGTGATAAATGCTACAGTGCGTCCAATTCTGTTCAGTTTATGTTTGTTTATAAAATGCGATTCATTGTAGTTATACAAGCAAAATCTCACGTGTAATTTTCCTCAGAGATGAAGATTCCATTCTTATCCCTTGCAGCAACAAGGTCGCGTTTCAGCCGTTCGATTTCTTCAGTATATTCCTAAAAGGAGAACAATTACATGACAGTCAAATGTTAATTCTTAAGCCATATATTGAATACTCTGGATGATTTTAGAAACCTTTCTGCGATGCCTCTTGTCGTATAACCATATTTCTACTACACTTTCAATTTTAATATTGAACTTTTTTATACCGTCTCAAATGCAAATGACATACAAAAGTATGTGAAATAGAATATAGACGACTGTTACAGCAAAACCCTAACAAAATTAGAAAAATCTTAAAGAATAATAGTAAATGTTTTCCTTTAAATAATCAATTACAACCAGGTTTAAAAGAACACTCAAATTCTTTACTACCAACCCATAGCTGAGCTTCTCTTTTAAACTCAGTTTGACGATACCTAAGCATTGCCTTAAAGAGTAACACATACAGGTTCCAATAGCAACATGAAAATCGAATTGAAAACCAAGTAGGCAACAATTTCAACAGCTTTAAGAGCATATAACAAACCCTATGGACACATTGTTAAGTCTAACCTTCAAGGGAGGTAAAGGAACCATCTGACTAAAGCAAGGTTTTTGCCTTGAATCAGTTAGGAAAAATAAAATAGGAATTGAATATGAGTCCAACTTAACGAAGTCCGAGTTACCAAGAGAACAACATTTGTCTCAGCATAAGATGGCCATCAATATAAGCAATTGCTGTGTATAGGCTGGATAAAGCAGTAACTGCAGTGTATACATACTTTGATAAGTGCCTTCTTTGTGAGCTTCTGGTTGATTTCTGGTTTGTTGAGGATATTCTTGGCACGGTAGGCATAATCCAATGTGCTCAGAGTTTCCTTAAAATAAAGAATGCCATTGCTTAATTTTTTTGGGATATTTTAAACAGCGTTTACAAAAAATAGGCTTAAATAGTCAGAAGACGACAGAAAACAATATATTTTTGTCCTATTAAATTCTACCCCTTCTTCATCTTCACTCTGCTACAATCAACAAAATAAATCCTGAAACTCCAATACATATGAGTACAGACCGTTTAAAAGGTTTTGTAAGGAATTATCAAAACCAAACCCATTAGAGATAATGTATTATGTGACAGTCGATCACAGAAAACTGTAGAGGCCTTATTTCAAGATGCCAACGCCAAATTAAAGGCCAAAGATGATTAATTATTTACACTTTGATTGGCAAGGCGTCACTTGTCTTAAAAAAGTAGAATCTCTCTTTAACATAAAGGAAGAATTCATACTCCAGTTTTACCAGAAACAGCCATACACCTCAACGAATTTAAGGATTTCTTCATGAAGAGGGAAGATTTGTATGAATGGAAATGAAAGTACCTCAAGGTTGACAGCAGCCGGGGAAACAGTAGCAATAATGGATGTTTTGGTGCGACCACCAAGAGAATCTTGCAATACTCGTGTCAACTTGCTTTCCCTGTATGGCACATGAGGAGCCCGTTCAACCAAGGCGGTTATTACACGGCCAAGTGTGAGAAGACTCTGATTTATTGTTCCTTTGAACAGAAAAAAAGTAATATATAAAACTGTTAACAATTGTCAAAGTCAAGGGATACAGAAATGATTAAAAGAGAAAAAACTATATTTGGGTTAAAATTTCTGCTTTATACGGGGCATTATTTAAAATATCAATAGTACCATATACTGCATTAAACGTCCCTTATTGTATAATATGTGACATTCTCCAAATTCACTAAAGGTAAAACAAGAGATGAACAATAGGCACTTGAGATAACTTTGTTTCGGTTTGACAACTATCGAATATTTCTTACGATAAATGTCATATGAAAAACCTTTTTAGCAAACGAAATTGACCTTTCTTTGGACGTTTAAAGCAACAAGTTTAACCCCTGTTTGACCAAATTAAAATATTTTTACTAAGAGTTGAATGATTACTAGAAAAGATTTGGTAAGATATTATATTTAGCAAGATAAGATATTGAAAGCTGTAATATCTGCATCAATATATGCAAAATCATCAAGTTGATACCATCACCAAGAAATCTGAAAAATTATTAGCAAATAAAACAAAAACTTTCATGCCTGCTTCTCTTGCTCTTTTGTCTACAGCCCCAGACCTTCCAATGTTTTCACTGCCAGCCAAGTCCACCTGAACATCAACAAACATTTTTGCATATAATAGAGATAAAAAACAGCACACAAACAGCAAGTAAATTAACAAAACACAAGGAAGGTTAAAAAACGATAAACATACAAAGAATAAAAAGGAGAGATCACATTATCCAAGTTTTTAGGGCATATTAAGAGAATAGCAAAGCAAAGGCATGTTATTGACATCATAAAAACTTGTTGACAGTAGCGTTTAAACTGTGATTATCTTGCACTTCAAAACAAAAATTATACTCAACATTTTCACAAGCTTGGAAGAAATTCAAACTAACTTCTATTTTGCAACCATTTCTGTCAATTTTGTATGGTTAAAAAGATTGATTTGGAAAAAAAAGCATTGATACAACAATTGAGATAAACATAATCAAACTTGATAGAAATTTATAAAGATAAAGTAGAGGTACACACCAAATTCAATTTTCCAGTTTTTAAGAATTCTTCTCCATTAATGTTGTTTTCTTTCATGTGAATTGTTACAGAGAATAAAGTGTGTGATCGACTAAAAAATAGCAGATTAATAAATATATTTGATCTCAAACAGCAAATCACAACAAAGTATGTCCAGCCACAAATTTAGTATTAGGACATTAACAGGATATGTGTAGTCTTAAAAAATTGGAGAATAGCCATACTATTATATCAAAACATTTACTCTTGTGCCTAAAGATGACAGTAAAAGATAAAATCGAAGTAATCAATGTTGCTGTACTGTCACAGGGATTTCAGTGACACAATAGCGCGTGAGCTTGCAGGCAAGCGCCTGAGGTTATCTTTAAGAGCTATTAGTCGCACACCCAGTGATAAATATTTCTCTTGAAGAGCGCGATTACCTGATCCTGATAGGTCAATCCACTTGAGAAACTCTTTTTAAAAACGGAAGTTTGACATCGAATCCTTCTTTCCACTACTCCGTTTTCGTATGTCTCCTTTTTCCGATCATTCAGTTTCTGTTATTCTTTAGCCGTTCCCATTGCTCTGGCCCACACCGTTTTGGCAAAACAAATACGAAGGTTTTCCTATTACTCTATTTTGTCTGTTTTTATATCCTTAGTTTGAGCTCATCTTGAAACAGAAGATGGACGAATTTGTTTTAAATTGACTCCGTTCTTGATTTTTTCATCAAAACAATTCATTGGGTTTTCATGTCCTGGCAGAGTAATTAGAACAAGGCATGATTTCCAACGGACTTGTACATTATTAATTGCCATTTGTTGGTTAAACAGGGCCTTCTTTTTGTTTTATTTGCTAACGGTATTTTTGTCTGTTTTTTCTGAAATTTGTCACGTTTCTAAAGTCACACAGTACCCTTCACGATAACTTATGAGGGAAACATGAACATAACTATACAATGTGTAGCATTCAGTTCATTTATTAAAAGTTTTGTCACTTTAATGATTCAGTCGAAAAAACTTTACTGCTTTGTGTTAACAAATAAATTTGTTTGTGCACCCCACTCTTATCATGCCAGTTTTTGGCTGCGCGCGTTGGTTTCTGAATGTGAAAGCCCTGCATTATGTATATACTTGATACTTGTCTATACATACACAAATTATCTGCCTGCATGCCATTTAGTTTGTTAATTAAAATAGTTTACTGAGAAGCTCTTACCTTGAATGAGCATTTAAAAGAGTGGCAGCTGTTTGCCTTTTCTGGGCACCCCTTTGAAGAATCTCATAAACTTCACTTCTGTCATGGACAATCACCTCCTCAATTCCATGGATCACAACAGAACCCTGAAATAACAGAAGAATATTTCAGTTATTTCAAAGTAAGGATTACAAACTAAAACATTTGTGTTAAATGTAACATAAACAACCTATTTAATTCAATCATTCTTTAAAACATGCCTAAGCAATTTGCACTTTGTAAAAATTACTTTTTTATCATAAACTTTGCCTTGTTGCCCAGGGAATCATTTTCAAACTATAGCATTTGCCATTGCATGCATCATCATCACATTCAAACCATAGCATTCATCACATGACATGAAATGCATTTTAAACAAAAAAACAATCTGTGCTGGTTGAGCTGGTTGAGTGAAAGAACTATTCTAAATCTGTGTGACCCTGTTACCATGACAGGAAGTAATTTTTAGATTAAAAGCCTGTTGATGAACTAGCTACACTTGTTCAGTAAATTACTGTTATGAATTTGCCTTGGGATCAAAATTATATCAAATCATAAAATGGATGAAGCCTTGTATAGAAGTATATATGCTGAAGGCTTTGTTGTGCAAAATGTGTAAGCCTTCATCATAAAAATACCTTCTTAGATGAATCTTCAAATATTCGAAGTCTCTGGCTATCTAGACTGCTTGTCCCCAGTAAATCAAATAACTCTTCATTATAGATTTCAAGAAATGAAACTCTTGCTGAAAACTCTGCACAGTCCTGGAAGAGAAAAAAAAATAAATTATGTTCTAATTTCTTGATTCAGTTTCTGCTAAAGATAAAATATCTTATCAAGTGATAAGATTAACATTGACTCACAACAGTGTAATATGTTCAAAGGAACAAAAACAGAACTACAACAAGAATAAAAAATAAGCATTGCTCAATGTTTCACTAACTCAAAATGATTTCTTTGTAGGGAGGGACTGCTTCTACTTGTCTTGTTCATCATTGATTCAATCCTTGAAAAAGGACTTGAAACAGTGTGTTGAAATCTATTACCTATTAACTTTGTCAAACAATTTAAGTTTTTATTGAGCAGCATTCTACATTTTTGCACAGAGTATTATTTGATTGGTTTGGTCACTTTTTCAACCTCACTGAAAGTTCTCAGTGATGTTAAGTCCACGCTAAGTACTTTTTGGTAGTTACAAAACTCTTTAAGGGTTTGCTAAACTTCTCCATTGTTTTTAAACATCCTGTTTTATGGTGCTAAACTCCAAACACCACTTGACAAAATAATTTAATGCGGTGGGTGAATGCTGCACAATCTGATATTGAATTTTTTGACTAGGACATTAGGCAACCAATATAAATTAAAAGTAAGACATCAAAAGAAAATGTAATACCTGAATGTTATATTCATTAAAAAAGAGATTTTCCTAAGATGTGTACTTTTATTACCTCTTGTTGTGGTAATTTCTCAAAGAGATGGTGCATGGCTCTTGGAATGATCCCTGCTAATGGATCCTAAAAAGAGAGAAACTTTATAATGCCAAACAATGAAGAATGGGCAAGAAATTCTAGACCACAAACTTGTTGAAAACTGGAGGATTTACAAAAACAAGCAGGAAACATGACTGAATATTCACATTTAAATCCACTTATTCACAAACAACATAAGACATAAGTTTTTGTGTTTTATATACAACAAAACATTTTTGAGCATTTATGGAGTTGTAAAACACATCTTTTCAGTCACCACTATAAAAACTCAATTGCTTGAAAACAGGGACAAAATTATCAATGTTGCTTTAATATATTGTGACTTTTCTATAAGTTTAAGCTGGAAAGAATTTATAAAAGAAACCAGTTCCACTAGAATGTTAAATCTTACATCTTGCCAGCTGTATTTGTCTCCTGGTGTTCTTTCTCCCTCCATGGTGAACGTTTTTCCTGTACCTGTTTGTCCATAACTGAATAAAAGAATAATGAAACTGAAAAAACTGTAGCCAAATTCAGTCTCAACTTCTTTTAAATGTTATATATATATCTAATTCCGTTATATAAAACGTTATATGTTATATAAAATGTTATATATCTAAGTCTAAAAACTTGGAATTACTATATAATTGACCATATGGGCTTTTTCGATAAATCCTGATATGACCTCCTATTTTGCAAAATAATATTTTAGGGGGGGGGTGGCTTATTTTAGAGAGAATTATTCATGGGAGGAGCTGTCTTATTAGGCAGTGCTGATCAGCCAAAAATATTACCAAGCAAGACTAATTTTCTCTACATATTCTAGATGTGTTTAAACAGCTTCAATTGTCTGAGAAAAAAACAGGAAATTATTTTATTGATTTCGATTAAACCTTTATTGGGGGTCATCAGAGTTTTGGGGGCTCTTATTCGCCTTAATTTAAGTAAAGCTCTAGTTTATGATTTGTATATAAAAAAGGGTATTTTCTGCAAAAATAGATGCACCACAAAAAACTGTTGAAATAGAAGTCATTCGCGTGGCTACATCGAATCTGTAGACCTAAATAAGACCGCTTGCATCACAAAATTGTTTTTCACTCACGCAAAAATGGTGCAATTGTATCCCATAAGTACTTCTTCTATTGCTGGACTCACAACATGATTGTATACATCTATCTGCTTTGAATCTGGCCCAAAAACTTTGTCGAAGACAAATGTCTTTTTGTTTCCTCTATCCAGATAGGAGAGGTCCTGCTTTACATGAATTTCTCTCTGGTCCGGAAAGCAGTCAACAACAGACGGAGAGCTAGCTTTAACTTCAGACTGGTTTCTTGGCCTAAAATGAAAATTATACAAGAGAACATTGCAATAGCTGTTGTCTCTAAAGAAGACTTAGTTTATTAACCGAGTATTATTTTTGAAATCGAATCTTTATGCTTGAAAAATATGCTCGAAGTCGCAGTCGCGAGGAGAGACGGGCCTAAACATCTTTAGTTGCTAAAGTTATTTGAAAAAGAAAAGTACCTGCATCTAACTGCCACTTGTATATTTTGATTCTTGTCAGCTTTCCCGTTACCCTTAACCATCTTGCAATTGATGATCGAGACAATTTTGCGCCAGTTTTTGCAGGAATATTAAAACACGTTTAACTTCACAGTTTCCCGCTTGAACTTTAGCAACAACGGTTTAAAATTTCAAATGTCAGCAAAATATAAAGCAGCCAATGAGAACCATCTGTTTTCGACAGAGGCTAACCGCAACAACACAACCTCCACGGGTCGCACGCTCCCTCGCGGTGCTAAACCTTGATATCTAAAATCAAATTAAATCAAATTAAATCCTTTTTATTCAAAAACAAAATTTCAATAACAGTTTTTAAAGGTTTACGAATGATAGCTAACAATGATAAAGTTTACTGTAGGGTTAAAATTTCCATTAAATTTTGCCAAGGACATTGAGACAAACCCAGAGGCTTTCTGGCCACATGTCATTTTTATTGAATAGTTAATACAAAAATAAACTGTGATATATACTTGTAAATGGAAAATACCAAGACTACGAGCTAAATTTCGCAAAGTTTGATTTCAATTTTTTTTAAACGATAGCAGAACAAAAAGAAGGGGAAAAAAGAAAAGAAAATAAGAAAAAGGGAAATGGGAGGGCACGGTGGTTTGATGATGGGATTGATTAGTAAATGTATTAGGGAAGGGATAAGAATTTTCAAGTTAGGCTTTCAACTTCCTCAGTCAAAAACTGACGGTCAATAATGCATCAGTTTTTGTCAGTTTTTGCTAAATACCCGATCAGTTTTTAACTGAAAACTGTCGGTTAAAAACTGATGAAAACTGATCGTGTATTTCAGGCTTTCGAGGGGCAAATCACTCCAAGAAAATTTCGTACACCTTTTGTGAAAATCCTATTGTTTTATCCGAAAATCCGCGGAAATCCTTTTCTTTCAGGGAAAATCTCGTACGCTATTTGCAAGAGTGAAATACCCCTCACAGACTTTAGTCTCAATGCCCCATGGCTGCAGAATCATCGAGATTGTAAAAAGGAAAATTATAATCGCAAAAATTAAGTGTACAAATAAAGTTGGGTTAACCATTTCCCACCCTATTGTCCGGGATTGTGTAGCAATTTCCCATTCTAGAATCAAAATCTCGCATTATCCCTGGCCTTATTTCATATTCTTATCTAGATTGCCAAAACGGTGTTGTTTTTAATCTGTCGGTTCGTCGTTACCCATGGATGTCCGACATTACATAAGGGCCGATTTTAAAAAAAAACAACAAACCGTCTGAATGCAATATGAAAATTAATTTGTTCTGAAATTCGCTTATACATGCGATACTAAAGCCTTGACCAAACTGGGCAACATTGTTGCCCGACAATGTTGCTTGAAATTTTGTTGATTTTTTTGTCGTCGAAACATGGTGGCCAAACTGGGCAACATTGTCGTGCAGCATCTTTTGCTGATGTTGTCAAAATAGCGCGCCAAATTTGAATTGATAAGTGGTTTCAAAAGTTTGGATAAGTATGGCTGAAAGAAAGCAAGCTGCAGCCACTAGAAGCTGATTTTGACACATCACAACACCATCCTGTTGCTTTCAGCACTCTTTGGTTGAGCACTCGTAGAAGCAGTAGCATTTGGCTGATTTGTTGTTTTCAAGAACTTGCAATTGGAATTGTTTCAGATGAGACCTTGATATTCTTCCTCTCCATGGTTTACTTCCCATTCTGCAAAATCAACTTCGAAGCTTAAATTTTGACAGGCCATTTTAACTGAATCAAGTTGAGGATATTGTTTTGCAATACAACACTGCGCATGTTGATTTTTCTCAGATGGGAAATTAAGGTGGATTGTTGCCCGACAATGTGGCCAAATTGGACAACATAGAGCTGAGCAACATATATGGCCGAAAAATGTTTGAGCATGTTCAAACATTCGAGCAACAAATTTCTTAATGAATTTGTCGGCCGACATGGTGGCCAAACTGGACAACATTTGAGCAACATTATGAATTTGTGAATATCGCCCGACAATGTTGTCCAGTTTGGCCAAGGCTTAATGGTAATGATAGATTTGCAAAACAATTAAAAGGAATCCGACGTTACACAAAAAATTCTAAAAGTATATTTTTAGTGTTCATCGGAACATCGATCGATGATTGACTATAATATCCATTAAACGACTTAGAATAAAATGTTGATGTCAGCGAACAAGAAAAGCGGCTCTGTTGCGCAGACTATACTTTCTCTCCTCTTTTCAATTTTCGAGTCTGCACGCAGGCTATATTTAACGTGATTTCTACTGATTGACTATTATTTACAAAAGTGTGTATTGATTTAGAAAACTAGCAAATTTAATTAAGCGATAAACAAAGGAAAGGATGGACTTGACGGCTAACAATGGTGTGATGGATTAGGTTGAAATAAGGTGTAATTAGCATAGAGAACAATGAATGTAGAATTGCGTAGGTATTTAGAAAAAGCAATGATTAGCAATTGTATGGAAAGCAATTGTATGGAATAATTCAATGGCCTAAATTGAATCACTATATATTTTTATGACGTCTCCACTTTTGGAAGATATTTTGCCTACAAAATGAGCAGTATAATCTAAGCTTTCGAATTGTGTAGACAAATAACATAATTAAATAATACAGGATGTTATAATTAGGGTTTTTTAATGTATAATTAGGGTTTTTTATGCAGTTAGCAAAATATATATAATTCATCTATAATACCGTGACGTCATCACTCAAAAACTCTTCGTTTTGCGCATGCCTCGAGGCTCGTTATCTATAAATTGCCTATCTTATTATTGCTGCTTTTGTGTTGAAAACATAGGTTGACCAAATAACATCCTGGAGGGCCTAGAATATGCATAAAAGAAGGAAACCACATATCGTTCAGCAAATATATGAAAGGTAGCTGAATGCGTGAGCTCGGCTAGGTTTACTCGAGGTAATCCATATTTTTGTATTTTGATTAAATAATAGGCCTATGTGTAATATGACCAGGGATGCCGGAGCCAATAAAGGACAAGGGGGGGGGGGGGCAGAAATTTAGAAAAGGCATCTTCAGTGGCTAGATCGGCGCATATGTGCGCCGTAAGGTTACCCTTCTATCCGCTATTGTGACAATAGCAATAGGTTACAGTAATTAGCGGTGGGAGACCTACGATAATTTGTCAGCGGAAGTTTACAGAAATCATCTATTATTTTTGAGCAAAAAAGAACGATAGAAGCATAAGAGCCGTTGGGAATTGTGGTCAACGTTGAATCTTTATATAAAAAATGCCCCCCCCCCACATAGTGGCATTATATGAAGTCCTAAAAAGGCTGAAAATATCTTTAATAATATTAACAGTGCTGCTGAGAGGTCCTGGGGCAAAACCTAAAGACAGGGGCCCCTGCGAACAAAGCAAAATTGTGTGAACATGCCCTCTAGATTGCCTCAAAATACATTTTAGAATATTTTTTGCAGTCATTTTCTTGCAATCATTCAGAACTTTTTTAGGCATACATTTGTTATGTTTGCTTAATTCTATTCTATTAATGGAATCTATTACTTTATGAGGCCCCCTAGACCTTGAGGCCCCTAGGGTAATTTACTACCTCCCGTCCCCCCCCCTCTTTATGGTCCTGCTCATGAAGCTTGGATTCTCATTTTTTTGAATTTTGGAGATTTGGCTTGCAACTACCTGAATATTTTTCTGATGCATTGTAATTGCTCTGTCTAATTTTATAATGTCTTCAAAAAAGGCTGGTATCATAAGCTAGTTTTGGTGCTTTTTCATGTATTAGGTTTATTGGCTATTCAACTTCATATGTGCGTAGCTTTGTGATTCTCTAAAGCATTCCAAAGTTGGAGGGTCACAGATAAGATGGTACACCTTGTTACAGTAAAAGAGGCAGTTTTCAAAGAGGCAGAAAAGGATATTTTCCAAAAGTTGGGGACACATGTCCTTGGTGCACTCCAGTTGCGATCTCCTTGTTTGTGATGTCTTTACCCTTGTGTTGTTGATTGACAATGAGTTGACCTAGTTAAAGATCATTCAGCAAATAATTTGCTCCTAGAACTCAGTTTAGTGTCAGTTCAGTTCACATGATAATTTAGATTCTCTACATACAATTTGAAATATATCACAATTAATTGATACAGTAAAAGTGATAAGAAAAGATGCAGGTAGCAAATAGATCAACTTGAAAAAATTGCCCCTCCCCCCCCCATCCTCCAGTTTCAATCCAAGTTGAAATACCTTAAGAATTTTCTGAAAATGTCTTTTACGTTGTTCCTTATGTTGACTTTTGCAATTTTCGTGAATCATTCTAGACAATGTCTTCTTATGGTGTTGATTGGAATAAAATATCAATCTATTGTAACGATTGTCTGGTAAATGTTGATCTAGAATAGTAACCAAAAGGAATAAACTTCTGTTGTTACTGGCATCTCATCCTCTATATAGCACACCCTACAAATTGGCGACAGGGGTGTTGCCACACTGCTGCATTTCCTTCATGATGATGGCTGGAGGAGGGTTGAAAGCTTTTACATTTACTTCATTTCTAGACCGCTTGGTATTTAAGTCACTGTTTGTTCTTCCCTTTCTGTAAAGCATCCTCCAGGTAGATCTTAGTACCAGCCTAGTTTCCTTTGCACTTTTGAACTTCACAGCTTCCCTATGCCAACAAATCTTTGCATCCTCTGCTTTCTCTATGTGACAACTGGACCCTGAATGGGATGTGTTGATATGAACCTTTAAGTTTGAAAACTGCAGTGAAATGGTGGTGTTGCTTTTACTTGGGCCATCTTTGGTGCTGAGGATAGTGCATGCATTTTGTCAGTTCTTTTGATGTACTATAAGGCTTTATGCCAATGTTTTCTTGCTCTTTTATCAATTTCATAACAGTTTTTGTCTCAGTCTATGTGTTCCCCTGACAGTAGGTATTTGTCTTTTTTCCATGGCTGTAGCTTTGGCTGAGACTTTGTTTGGTGCCTCATGTACTTCTTATCCACTAAACTTGTCCTTTAGACTGTGAACATTTTGCAGAACAAGATTAAATTTCCATGAAGTAGAGTAGTGAGGGGGCAGGGGGCAGCTGCCCCCATTTGCTTAGAAGACTGGTGTCTGAGAAAAGTGCAAATCTGCAATAAAATTAGTACAGAGATGTATTTTCAGCTAAACTAAAGGGTGTCTCTTCTGTACCACTAAGGAATGTTTTAAAATTTTCCCTCGTTTTAGGGTTTACATATAAAAGTCCTTCATGTTCTTTATACACTCTCGATTAAATAGAAACTAATATACTAAAGCGCTTCAATCGTTAAAAACTGGATTCTGAAATTAATGCTCATCAGGGATTTTGCTTCTAGTAAAATGGACTTTGTTCAAGAACACTGTTTATTATTTTTATATATTTGCTTGCAACTTTGGAAAATCAGTTTTTACATGTAGAGCTTCCTCGCCTGATACAATTCAGAATATTAGAGGAATTGTGAAGGAAATAGACAATTGTATAATGTGATCAGCAACAAAAAGCTACAACTGACGGTTATTGTGTTTGATTAGCCAACTTTTGCCACGTAGAAAAAGCCATAGCTTCAAATGCATTTACAAAATTAGGCATTTTCCCAAATTCTTATGAGTGTGGTCAGCAAAAGTTCTCCTGGGGGTAAACCCCTGCACCCCCTCCTGTGTATCTCTTCTTTGTCCCTCCAATCTTCCAACCCCGGCTATGCCACTGTTTCCATACTGTGCAATTTTTTTAGTTGTAGAAAATGTTTCCTTGTGCGATCTAATCTTCCTTCATAACAGAAAGGTTGAGCTTATCAATTGATACATATGATTCAAGCAACATGCTACAATCTTCATTTTTGTGGGGCAGCTCATCTTTTCTTTCAATTTCATGCAGTGCTATGGTGTGATTATGTAAGACACGATTATAATTTGCTTTCTTCATAAGAACTGAAAACGTCCTGCTAGTTTGGTGTTTTGATTCAAGGTACTCCCATCCATACTTCTTTTGTAAATTCATTTCAACAGATGTCTCATCACTGTCTGTTTTAAATTTCTTTTTAGCAATATACAACAACTGAAAAACAACAACTTGACTCACACTTTTTACTTTTGAGCCATGTTCGTGTCCATAACTCGCATCACATATATTATCAAGTTAGGGAGCATGTCAACCAAGGAAATTCAACTTATTTGTTTTTTTACAGTCATTTTCAAAATTTTGATGTAAAAACTATGCAAATTGTTATCAGTTGGTTGCAACACTATGCTAAGTGTGTGGCAAACATTTTCGAGCCAAAACTTTTGCACTTTCTAGTTTTTCTAGCTTAAAGTAAAAGAATCCTTTTGATGTGATTTTAGTGGGCTCTTTCTAGGAGCATGCATTGCTGCAGGTACAGGAATCCATTCAAAAACAAATGTTTAGTTTGTTTTGACAACCTTTAAGATCAAGCATTGCACAGGTTTTTTAGGAAATCAATCAGTTAAAGCTTTGATCTTTTTCCTTCATAAAAACAATTAGTTCAAAGATTAAGTAACACAATTGCGTGCAGGAAATGTTTTTGTATTTAACTTCAAAGAACTATATTTCAGCATGATAATTGACAAAACAGTTATATGTGGATCTGTCTGTTTGCTTGTGCCCACTATCTATCAGTAGGCAGGTGGTTGAAAAGTAATAAAGCAGCTGAAGGACAGCATCTGTGCATTATTTCTTTAATGCTCGTGTTTTCTTTAATAGGAAACTGTCTAAGTTAACTCAAATGGCTGAGGATCTTTTTCAAACCGTTCTCGTGTACGGCAACTAAAACATTAAAACACCTTTTATGGATGAACCTCGACTTTAAAAAAAACTGCTTGCAAACCCTTCCTTAGAAGATGATATTAAAATTTTTCTTTTCGACGATTATGTGCTTATTCTGTGCTCAATTGGCATAGACAGAGTAAAGTACTAAAGTACATAGATAATAGAAAAAAGAACTACTTATTAGGTTTTATATCTCTTGTTTACTTTTAAGTTATTGTGATTCTAAAAGTTTCTCTTTAGCAATTGATATTTGAAATATCCTTACGAAAGCTCGACACTAAGAATCATTTAATGAAAGTTAGAATATAAGCACTAACCCCAGGCTTTGTTTCGTATAAAATAATGCATGTAATAAGACAACTGGAACAAAGCAACTGTGCAATAACGTAAAATTTGGAAGGTTCTATGGAAATTTTACCATCACTTCACCTGAATTTACTAAGGTACTTATAATATAGTTTATGAAAATTACTGTTATTCGGTCTGTCAATGCTGTAGACATAGAGCTGTACTCGCATTTTATGTAAAGAACAAGACAGTTCTAGTACGTCGAAATACGTTATATGAAAACCAGCCTTAACTTTCTATTCTGAGGCTCACGCTTTATGCGATCATCAGGCTTCTGTTCCAATATTTTGTGAAATTTTTAGTAGCAACTTAGAACCGTCCTGTTATATACATTAAATAGCGCATGAAATTTAGTTCATTCGTCTCTTGCCGCTTGCATTAGCTTTGGCAATAAAAAAAATTCTTCAAAGATGATTGATCTTCTGCTTCTTTTCATTGCAGAAAGCTACTCGGCCATTTAGCCAAAGCATTGGAATATATGTTACAAAAAACGTTTTAGATATTGTTGAAAAGATTCTTGACTCTGATTTTTTATCAAGAAGAATATCGCCCGGAGGTGAGATATATGAATTATTTTGAGTTAAGAACCATCGTCAGTCAATGCCTGTATATGACTACACGCAGGTAGTAATTTTTGTTAGACATGGCTTATATTGAGAAATAGTCCCGGACACCCCTATGGCCAAACATATTCATTTTACCATAGAGTAATAAAGTTAAGAACTAATTACCTGTTTCTTAATTTATTTGTTTATTTTACTATTTTTATATATATATAAAATTTTCTTGAATCTCCAAGGGCTGAAGAGCTAATTTTTTAGATAAAAATGACACAAAAAAGTAAGACAACAAATCCTCTTCCAATTCATATGAATAAAATCGTTTACAGGCAATATAAAGAAACAACATAGAAACATAACAGCACAACAAAGCATAGCTTACAATAATATTGTTATGTTATTATAAACTATGTTTTTAAAATGACGGAACATAATATGAAATAGCATAACATAACACAAAATGGCATAACAAAAAATAAGAAAATGAACTAACAAAATTTGATATAGCATAACATAACATAAGATGGCATAACAAAACATGATGTACATAACATAACATGATGTACAAAACATAACATGACATAATATAAAGTAACTATTTCTAGTTGAAACTCCATCGATAACAGAAAGAAGCCATCACTGTGACTGGTAACTTGTTCTGCTCGTACGTTACGGTAAGTTCCGCTCTTGTTTTTTATTTTCTTGCTAAATAGGATCTTTCTAACACTTTGGTTTGTAAGCAATCGTGTAAAGTATCTTAGTATCTTCTTAAAAATGCGTATAAGCAGCAGACCTCATTAATCTGTGCAAGTGCGCAAGGACTTTCTGCAGGCACATTTCTGAATCGATTTTTATTTACCTCTATTGTGTTACAGTCATGCTTTCTTTAAACAGCTTTCTTGGTATTGAAATTGAACAGTCAAATGAAATATAAAAGGTAGTAGTAGAAAGTCTTCATTACCAAAATGACAGAAGGTCCTCACTCTAAAGGCGCCATTTGACTCTCAAATCAAGTTGCCTGTTTGTCTCTTTTCATCTTTTATCTCTTGGTGGAAGAGATCTCTTGCATAGTATCGCTTTTTTCTCAGAGTATTATGCTACGACTTGTAAAACTCATTCGTGCATAGTTGGCTGAAAAAAGCACATTCCTTTAAGTTAAAATCTTCATGCTTTTGAATCTGGTGGCTATCGATTTCTGATGTATTTGAGCAAAATTTAATGGTACACCTCCAAATAATTCATAAAAAAACTTTCGAAAATTTGTGACAACACAAACGAGCCTCTATTTCTTCAATTTTTGGAGTGAAAGCATTTTCATATTAAAGTAAGTATGATAAACGTCTTATTATAAAAAGTATCCTTTTAAGATTGTATGTATCCTTTTCTAACAAGACATTTCAACGAAAGTAATTGGGGAATAGGATCTTTCATGGCTATTTTTTATATCTTTGAAATGAGAAAAACCCAGTGTAATGTCGAAATTCTTGCAACTTTTGCCAACGAAGCGAAAGCAACGTCCTAAAATTCAGAAACTTTGAAAGAAGTGTTGTAAACTAAACTGCTCCGTTTAAAGTAAAGCGTTCAAAATATCGGACAGCGTTTTTACTGAAAATGTCTTTATTTGATAAAATCGATAACAGCGATAAGGCTACTTGACAACCCAAAACGACCCTTTGATAGAAACTGGGTCATTCCCTTTTTTGTAACGCATGAACAAAATGTAACGATGGTAGCATTTAGTCAGTTTTACGTGTAGTAACATGTAGTTCATGATGATATTGATATGGCATCTGCTTTTGGTGTAAGTTGGTGTAACAGTACTGAGCGTAACAGGGAGGTTCTCGATTTATCAATATCTGACTATAAATTGCAACCTATTTTACTTGCAGGCATATTTTTACTTGGCTTTGCACTCACAGGCACAAAATATTATTAATGAGCCCTGATAAGCAGGTCCGTACCCTGCCAGCTAAATTTTGGTACGGTTTTCTTTGCTAGCTTGAAAGAAATCCCTTCAATGGGAGTTTCTTACTTAGAACAATTTGATTACGTTATTTATCATTTGCATTACCGATGGCTTCTGAAAAGCTTTTAAAAATCTTTGATGATTATTTATGTATGAACGCGATATAGGAGATGTTTCATCTTTCGTAAAACAAATCTTTAAAATCTCGTATTTTATCGTGTTTTTTATATTTTCAAATCTCGCATCTCTTTTCTAAAAACATATTTCTCATTAATGTATTCTCGCGAGTGTTTGTTGATTCTGTGATGAGATAAACCATAAACCATTTTTTCCAAAAACAAAATCATCATTTCTGCCCTGTGAATCGCAATAACCACGCAGTGAATCGTAATCAAAGTACCACCTGTTGTAGGTTCAGTTGCATAACTTACCATCTAGCTATCACGTTTTGTGTAGCTTTGATCCTAATCATTTCAATACATTCTCCTGTGGATATCAGTTCGGACATTGCTGCTTGCTTCTGGCCTATAATCCTGTGTCGTTGAATTGCCAGGTAATCACGTTTCTACGTTAAATTCAGCTGGTCTTTTCTTATATTAAACTTCTCAATTGTTGCCTGATGATCGCATTAAGTGTAAAACTCGGAGTAGCAGCTTAGAACCGTCCAGCTCTATACACCAAAAGCATGAACAGCTCTGCCTATATGGCATCCTGCACTTTATGACAGACCGGTAAACAGTAATTTTCGTTACTACTTGTCATGGACGAGTAAGAGCTTTTTGGACTTTGTTTCTACGAATGCTTAAAAAATATTTAGGATATGAAATAATGATAAAACTTATGTTAACAGAATATTTTCTGTATGTTTTCTTATATATTTTATATCATACTCTATCATGTAGGCACCAATCAAAACTTCGTTGATATGAATTTGCTTGCGTATTGAATGGCCTTTCATTCTCTATTCGATAATAACCTTCCTTGTAGAGGTACATTTGCGTTTTGAATGGCCGTTCATTCTCCATTCGATAACAGCCTTCTTCGTAGAGGTACACTTGCGTATTGAATGGTCATTCATTTTCAATTCGATAACTCCCTCCTTGCAGCTGTCACACTGTTTCTTTATCGCAACCAGTCGTTCCAAAAGAAGCATAACCTTTATCGATTGTAGTTTAAAGTTCTCTAAGCTACAACTAATTTTTCACCCTTGAAATAAATCATCAAATAAGCCTTTGATTTAGCAAAATTTGAGGATAGGTTTGTCAGACAAAAAGTGCTTTGGTATGTTTTGTTTCTGTTTTCCGTGCTTTTTCGGTTAGATAATCAACTGTTAATAACTCTTAGGCCCAAGTTGAACGCCTAGCTTCTCTTTTTCTGAGACTAAAACACTTCTAGTACAGCGAGACTTTCTGGACAACTGTTGACCTTTTTGTCGTAATCCTCCTTGGGCTCATTTTAGAATCCCTTCCCCGAAGCAACAGTAAGTCGCGGATCTTGCAAGAAGTTCTGAACTTGGTTTGAGTTTTTGTTTTTCTACCAGCTTGATAGATTCTTCATGCTCACCTGCCTGCTTTTTGTGCTTTTCTGTTTTGCAATTGTTTCTTATAACCTCACATTCATTAAAGCTGAAAGTTTTACATAACATAGCATTTCATAATAAAACATTACATAACATAACATAGATAATAAACATAGCAATCGTAACATAATATGACATAACATAACATAACATAACAAAGCAAAACGTAACCTAATATAACAAAACATAGCATAACGTAACATAACATAACATAACATAACATAACATAACATAACATAACATAACATAACATAACATAACATAACATAACAAAGCAAAACGTAACCTAATATAACAAAACATAGCATAGCATAGCATAGCATAGCATAGCATAGCATAGCATAGCATAGCATAGCATAGCATAGCATAGCATAGCATAGCATAGCATAGCATAGCATAGCATAGCATAGCATAGCATAGCATAGCATAGCATAGCATAGCATAGCATAGCATAGCATAGCATAGCATAGCATAGCATAGCATAGCATAGCATAGCATAGCATAGCATAGCATAGCATAGCATAGCATAGCATAGCATAGCATAGCATAGCATAGCATAGCATAGCATAGCATAGCATAGCATAGCATAGCATAGCATAGCATAGCATAGCATAGCATAGCATAGCATAGCATAGCATAGCATAGCATAGCATAGCATAGCATAGCATAGCATAGCATAGCATAGCATAGCATAGCATAGCATAGCATAGCATAGCATAGCATAGCATAGCATAGCATAGCATAGCATAGCATAGCATAGCATAGCATAGCATAGCATAGCATAGCATAGCATAGCATAGCATAGCATAGCATAGCATAGCATAGCATAGCATAGCATAGCATAGCATAGCATAGCATAGCATAGCATAGCATAGCATAGCATAGCATAGCATAGCATAGCATAGCATAGCATAGCATAGCATAGCATAGCATAGCATAGCATAGCATAGCATAGCATAGCATAGCATAGCATAGCATAGCATAGCATAGCATAGCATAGCATAGCATAGCATAGCATAGCATAGCATAGCATAGCATAGCATAGCATAGCATAGCATAGCATAGCATAGCATAGCATAGCATAGCATAGCATAGCATAGCATAGCATAGCATAGCATAGCATAGCATAGCATAGCATAGCATAGCATAGCATAGCATAGCATAGCATAGCATAGCATAGCATAGCATAGCATAGCATAGCATAGCATAGCATAGCATAGCATAGCATAGCATAGCATAGCATAGCATAGCATAGCATAGCATAGCATAGCATAGCATAGCATAGCATAGCATAGCATAGCATAGCATAGCATAGCATAGCATAGCATAGCATAGCATAGCATAGCATAGCATAGCATAGCATAGCATAGCATAGCATAGCATAGCATAGCATAGCATAGCATAGCATAGCATAGCATAGCATAGCATAGCATAGCATAGCATAGCATAGCATAGCATAGCATAGCATAGCATAGCATAGCATAGCATAGCATAGCATAGCATAGCATAGCATAGCATAGCATAGCATAGCATAGCATAGCATAGCATAGCATAGCATATAATAAGATGAGGAACAAAACATAATAATCGTTACATAACATCACATCACATCACAAGCGAAACATAGTTTAACGTAGATGCTCTGATTGGACATTAAAGATATCAAACTGGCATGGCAAACACCACATCATCATTAAATTATTAATGACAAGAACAATTTCATCTTTTTTTGTGAAGCACAGTTTTTCAAATCTCTATGACATGGTTAGGCACAAAAGTGCTCGAATTGGAAAATGGCTTTTGTGTTTGACATGAATCCAATGTGCTTGTGTTTAGTGCATAAATTGCAAACCAAATCTACCTGTTGTAAAACTAAATTTCTGACGGTGAACAAATATTTAAAATTTGAATTCTTTCGATTACAACAGGCTAATCATGCTGCAAGAAAATAATTTAGTCAACTTTACAGACGAATATGCCAACAAACCAGGGTAAGTATTCTGTTGAACTTTATGAACGATATTAAGCGATGGCGTGAGTATTATTACAATAGAGTTCTAAAGTGTGACGTCATCAAAACCAATTTTTAGAATTTTTTAATTTTAACCACATAGCGTAAAAGATCATAATGAAATACTTTCAAATACGCAAAATTGGCCAAATATGTCTAAAATCTGTTGAGATATGGCTAATGAAAGATTTGATTTTTGCTAGCGAATCACTGTTATTTTGGCTCTGATCATAAAGTTATGAACAGAGACCAAAATACAGAGGTTTGATGGGGAGAGAACCAATAAACATGTGACCATATCTCTGCCAATTCGTAACACACTTGCCTTATTTTGCACATTTAGAGGCATTTCATGATGCTCTTTCAGGTTATGGGATCCAAATTTAAAAATTCTAAAAATATATTTTTGTGACGTCATCACTTTAGAACTCTATACCAAGTCTCTTTAAAGTTTCAAGCTTGATTAAATCTTTGATCTATTGATTTTCGAGCAGTTATTAAATTACTTTTACTGAGTTAATGTTATTCAGTTCGGTTTTTTTGGTTCGTAGAAATTTTTTGGTCTTCAATTCTTTTATGAATCTATTATAGGCAGTCGTTCCATTCTAACCCACAAGACCGTGCTGTCTTGAAAATGATGACAAATGTTCGATCGACAATGGCATCAGGAAGTAACGCGTTCAAATGTGGTAAGCTACAGATGTGTGCAACTCTTTACAAGAATACCATCAAGATAGCGCTCCGGGACAAAAAACTCACCAGAATGCCCCAGCATCTAGTAGAAGAGCTGGAAAATGGATTGACGACCAGTTCAGAGTGCGAAAATCAGAGTGATGCAGTTTGGAATCTGCGTCATGCCTTGGACGTGGTGTATGACGAGTATGTTGATATGTACTGCGGAGTAAAAGATGCCAAGTTCAACCCAATACATCTTGCTATCAGTAATGCCATAAGCCTGGGTATGGTTTTGCGTGGTGACAAACGTGAAGAGCATCAGCGGGACTTATACCACAAGTTAGCAAAAGACATCCTGGGCGTAGCAACCTTGTCCAACGAGTCAAAATCCATGGTCAAAAGTGCGTTAGAAGTTGACGGGGATGAAGACAAGCGAGGGACACAAGTATTTGCCTTGAGGAAAGCCCTCGATTATGTTTACGATGAGGTTCGACTGCCCGAAATGCACAAAAAGCTTCTTGAATCTACGCCTGTAGATGAAGTTAAAAAGAAGGAAGAATTCCTGCTTGACTTCACGAAAAAGAACGAAACATTGATGACATTTACACCCAAAATACTGAACGACACAGTGATGGGGGGAAAGAGCAGTTCGGAACTGAAGCTTAAAGATGATGTGGCAGAATTTTGTGGCTCTGTATCCACAGAAAGTAGTGGTGGCTTTGCTAGCATCAAGTTCCACCCTAGCAATGTGGAAAAGCTCAGGGATGCCCTTAAAAGCTGCGCTGGGTTTACAGTTGTGGCCAAGAATCTAGCTGAGAAGGTTCAGCGTTTCAAATTCCAGCTTGTTTCTGTCAAGAAGATGCGTGCTTTCAACTATCAATCTGAGATCATGTTGCCTCCAACTTCTGAATTTGTGCCAGTTTTTCTGCATATATCTACATTCTGGCCAACAATGTTTGGTCATGTGTTGGCCGATCAAGGAAAGGTTGACACGACAGCTGTGGATGCCATTGGATTTCTCGTTAGCAAATTGTGTGATGATGGGAAACCAAATCCGGACTTCAATGAAGGTGATTTCTCTATAGCTATAGAATCTGTAAAAATAGTATATTGAGACTGTATCTCTAATGAAAGCATGCTGACTTTGCAGCTGGCCCTTAAAAGTGATATAGATCTAAGAAATTAGTTGCTTTTTGTTAGAATTTTTGGTTTGATATGCTATGTATCGTGTAAATTTTTTTAAGAGCTTCCAGCGGTCATGTTTGCGCTTCTTTTTCTGCTTAATGTTATAAAAAATTAGGCACAGTTTATCGGCTTTAAGATTTCGTGCTTAATGCAAAATATTCGGTAGCTAGGGCATAAGGTTTTTTAAGACACTATAAACCTTTCTGAGACTGAATATAAATTAATTTGAAAAATTGGATTCCCAGTACAAAGGTTTTTGAGTCACGTTTTTTTCTCAGATTTCTTTCTTAGCTTAATACTTTTCCTGTCGATTTAAGTCTATTGATCAAACCTTAACTGTTCTCTTCGAAATTCATGTGAGTTTTCATTGCAAACTGTTTGTTCTTATTGAAATGTGGTTCTAATTGGAGCCGGTTATAAACTGATTTTTATAATGTGCAGTCATGTGACAGCTTCCTCCAGGCCCGAGGCAGGTAGCTTATCTAGGTGAGGCTATTGATGACGTCATCAAAAATAAGTTATAATCCCGGCCACAGTAACTGAAATATATTCAATTTTGATATAGCTTATCCAAACATTGCAAAAAGGCTCATCCTCACGTTTCTGGCCCCCCTCAGCTTAAAGTCCGAAGCAATCGGACCCCTCTTCTTCCGTTTGTATATTTCATGTATATATATGTATGATCCAAAAAACAGCTACAAATGTTGGTATTGTAGATGCTCATTTTTGGTATGTAATTATTTTTTTCCTCGCGCATATGGAAGCTTAACCTGCGGCTAAATTTAACAATTCACATATATATTGATTCGATTTATTTATAAATGTATTTGCCATGAATAGTAAAAACCTGTGTATAAGAACCTACATTTTTTTCATTTTAGCACAGATATGTTCTTAGTCAATGAGTACCTTTTATTTTTTGTCTATTTGCATTTTACAGTTGTTTTAATGACAGCATTTTGCAACTTCAAATCCTGTGTAAATTGTTTGTACTATTGATGGCCACACTGAGAAATCCTAATTGGAGGAGACTCGGCGAACTCCGATTTGAGTTCTTCGAGCCTCCTTGTAGCATCGAGTTGGAATAGCCAATAGGAAAACATCTCTAATCAGAACGTAATAACTGTGCTCTGCACAGCGAGCCTCGATGCGGAGAGGAGGCGATGAAAAATAGAAAGTTAAACCATTCTGAGTTATTCAAATAAGAACCTTTTCTGGAACTCAGGGTCAACATGCTTGTTAAAGTGGTCCAAAGTACCTTTGTTAGTCTTTTGTCTCATTATATAAACTAAATTATTTGGTTGATGAGTAAATAAGATGTTGACGTAACCCCCCTCTTCTCACTATAATGATTTATCTTGCATTCTGTGAGCGTGAAATCTTCCAGTTGTACTAAGACTCGACATTGTTAGTACAATCTTTCGTTTATTGAATTTGTCATAATGCTGTTCATTTTGACGTTACTTATTTCAAATTTTATGTTTGATATGTAAGATTATGTAAATTTTTTATGTTCAAGTTGAATTTGTTCTTCTTGGAGCTTATAATCAATTAATTTCATTCATGTTAATTATGGTGGATTCTTTAGATTTAATGCGAATGTTTTATTTTGATTATGGGTCATTCAATTCTATAGATCTATTTGGAAAAATGGTTCTTACGTGCGGTTTTTAGTATATTCTTCATTTTGATTTTTTGCTAATAATGCTATTGTATAATTGTAAAACAACTTTAGACTGTTGATAACAGAGTTGTATTATTATTCAAGCCGAAAGAATGTATGTTCTCGTAACATCTTTGTACAATAACTTTCCCATGTATCGCTGCTCTTATGATGAAAATACTTGCTAGGACTGCTTAAACGTGATGTCAAAATGTCAGATTCTAACATCAATAAACCTGTCATTATATAGTACCTTATATATATACACTTAATGACAATGACTATTAATTTTATAGTCTTTCTATGGGTCTTTCTCCCCCAACGATCTACCTCTTTTCTATTCTAATATCCCCGTCTTCTTGTTATATAGATCGACTTAAATCTGTATGGGCAATTTTTCCATACGAGTTCCTGTTTAGAGTTCAGATACGCTCTAAACTTAGACTGTCTCTATCAAAAGGATAAACTCTTGTGGGTATCATCTTTGTAGGATGCTTGAGTTTAATTCTTTCTGTCTCTTTTTGAATCCAGTGCATTGCTTTTTCTCAGGTAAGACATCTTTCTCTCACGTGTTCAAAAACCTATGGAACTTGCTGCCATCAATTGAAAGTGGTAATTCTTTACGCCAGGGTATGAAACGAATTTAGCAGGAAAATGGTCTCGGTATCTGCGAGACGGCTAGGAGTTAAAATCCGATTTTTAAACATAGCCATTATTCAATGGCTGAGGATGAAATATACCAACAGTTGCCGCCAAAGTAACAATTGTTTACAATTTTCTGACTTCTTTGATACTTTATGGGTGCGAGATCCTAGCCGCTTTTCCTCAGCAAAATGAAGGCCATGTCCCCCTCCTTTACTAGGTATCCTAAAAGTCTTCAAATTTAAAAGTTTCGCATGGATTTTTATGCATGTCATCCCAAAAGTGCTTATTAGGTTTTCATATCAGCTGGCAATTGTTTACACGTTATCCTATTTTATTGAGAAAATTTAAATTTTTAATTTCAATCACGCTGATGGCTCCGTGAAATCAGCGCCTCTTGCAATGCTTGGCGAGTTTCCCATTGTACTTATTCTGCCAAATCTAATGAAGATATTGCCCGCGAAACGCTGTTTCCATGCCTCGAAATCCACTGGAATTCGGTATTCCAGTCCATTTAAAGTTGCGAGGGATTTCTCTCCATTCTTATTCAACCATTGTGCCAGACAGAACTGTGATCGCGTCTTGGCCTAAGTTTTATTACTCCAGCATTTGCCAGCAAACATGATGCTCAACGGGTTGAAACCAAGTGAGTTACCATCTAACTGTTTCAATTTATTGCTTTTATTTGTTTTATAGACATCAGTTTTCTTGGATATAGTTAAATGTATATGCAAGTTTAAAAGATTATTAATTCATATTTGTTCCACATAGATAAAAGTCATTTCTTGAGATGTGCAAGACATTCAAAACATAGTAAAAAGGAAGATAGCCTATATATCTTCTACTAAGGACCGGTTTGTAACTAACAGCAGTGAAAATTTCCTGTATCATCGTTTTTCCCGTCGTTTCTTTTTCCTGTTAAAACCAGCACCTTTAAGGGAACCATTATGGAAATAAGGTCAGCTAGACCTTTTAATGCTATCCGTGCCACTGAAATTAGGGGTGTCTACCTTTCTGTTTTAAATGTAAATCACTGCATTATATTATTTTCTAACTTTACGAGGTTTTGGTCTCGGGAAAGACAATCCAGAGCAAAATTGTTTGTTTCTTTTTCCGTTAAAGCCGTACGCTGTCTGGGGGTGTCTGTTGTTGGCTCTGTGTCCGCTAATTAGGTTTTCAGTGTATGACTATGGTGCACGGGTACCTTTGAAATACCGATGCAAAACGATAGTCGTAAGCTGGAACAGCAAATAAAGCAAAATTTGTTCATTTCATGTGCAACCATCACAATGAGTCAACCACAAACATGAGCTGGGGACCACGCAAAATTGTTGTTTCATGAAAGGGATTATTAGATCGTTTTTGCCAAAACCTTTAAATTAATGTTAGAGTGTTTTGTTCCATCACCAAATAAAAGAAACATAAGCTAAAAAAAAGGAAATTGCTATATTGCTCAGATCCAATTTTCTTCTTCACTTTTTCCTTATCAATACTATCAAGATAAAATAAGGAACTTGATAGTGTTAAGCTAATGAAAAACCCTTTGATGAGTTTGCGTCGCATCACATATCAAACGTGATTACCTCTCATTTGAGATTGATTAAGTGTTTAACTCTAAGATGAAGTAGAGAAGAAGATGAATAGAGGAACTTTTCTGCATCATTTGTTACTACTGTCTACCTAATCGAAGATTAACTTATCTAATCGAAGACTCTGAGTCTGCGCGCAAGCTAAATTTATCGAAGAACATAATATTGGGGGGGATGTTTCATCCCCTACCCTGGCTACCAGACTCACTTTAAATTATTCTATATATAGTGAGTCTGGTACTCAAGTATTCATCCCAATACCCCCCTGGTAAATCCCCAATGTATGGAATATATGCGCTGCCAGCGGATCATAACATTCCTGGGTTTTCATATCATACATCTCGCCCCATCGTCGCTTTGCAAAAAATTTTTGACTCAAAGAAAAACAATGATCAGAACACCGCACTTGTCGAAAGACGGCTACCCTGGTTTTCTAGGTTTCTAGAGAGTCAAAGGCTGACCGAGAAAGAGGGGTGCGGGGTATGTGGAGGAGGGCTGCGGGGGTGTGTGGAGGAGGGGGAAGAGAGACCCTTTTTTCTTTCCTCCATCGGATCACTCAGCTAAACGACCTGTTCTCTGCAACACGTCTAAACTACGCCTGGAGCGGGCTTGTTGCTTAAAGAGTATTATATCGACAAGTGGTGCTGTGGCGTACCCTATATGAAATGGAGAAAACCCAACTCTATAATTATAAGAATAATCGCCTTAGAGGTTCGAATTCTTTATTATTGTAACTCTGCAAAATACGAGCAGCGTGTTTACTTCAATGTTACTGTAACACCTATTTATGTTTACGGAAAAAACAAACCTGCGTTGCGTTTGTCTGTGTACTGCTGAGTGGTCCCGTACACCATAAACATCAGCTGCTAGAAAACAAACTTTGTCTGTTACTTTCAGTCGCACAATCTTTGCATTTATTATTCAAGGCAAGATTGGCCTTTGAAATTTGCGAAATATAGCAAGATTTTATTTACAATATCGCCTCAACTTCAATAAATTAACATTATAAGCTCAACCATTTGACGGCTTCAGGACCGAAACGACGATATCACTTTTAGGTGATTTTTTATGAATGAGAGACGTTGAATATCTAGATGATATCTTTTTATCGATCCTAGGCTAGACAAGGTTGAAAACTTGGAGTGAGACTTATGTTTATAATGATAAGATAATACTTATATAGGGTTAACCATGTCAGTACTACGAGTACTATTATCGATAAAAGCCCTGTTTAAAACTAAAATTAAAACTTTGAGCAAATTGAAGAAAAGTGTTTAGCCTAAAATGTTTTTCGATATTTTTATCTATAGTTTGAAAATGAGCATGATGTTAGCAATTTATTAGTTTCTAAATATTTGGAATAATTAGTTTTAATTTATTAGCTAGCTATTTGTTCATAGGCAAATATTTCTATTCTTTGGATATTTTGTTATAAGCAACCTTAGTACATGAGTTAACGCGAGTTAACTTTGTTTTGATATTCCCTATACAATTCCCAGTTTTTTTTTTATTTTACCTTATTCTTAGTTTTTGTTAGATGGAAATCTTTTGATTTTATTAGTCATACGATCTCTGGAGTTCGCCAGGGACAGTGCAAGCCACAAACCTTTTTCTGCGTTATTGGAGCAAAATAAGGGAAGCTAGGGATTTCTGGTGGTGGGGTGAATATCTGCTGAATCCCAAATAATTTCTTCATTTAGAAAATTGTATTGCGATTGGCGCTTCCTGGACTGATATTTTACAGCTTTTTGCATCTATAGCATGACAAATATCAAAGTCAAATATCAATGGAATTATAAAAGATACAAATATATCATTGCAATAATGAAAATATTGCAAGGCTTTTGCCAACAAAATATGTAAAGGAAAATATCTGTTAAATTAAAGAATAGAAAAGCATAAAGCAAACAGCACTGTACTTGACTCAGTATCAGAATAACGTCCTAGCTTTTTATGTCGAGAACAGCTTTTGAAGCTCTCTTATGGTAAGATCAGGTACCGTACAACCTCTCTATTTATTGCGACTGTTGCCAGATCTGAAAGGTGGCTTTCCGATATTGCGCTTCGCAGATATGTCTCGACTCGTTATAAGCAGCTAAAGGCTCTCTCATCATTTGCAAAGAAAAACAGACAGTGTTAAAGATATCTGCAGCAGCGTGACAGTGCTCTCAGATTAATTTGTTAAACTATGTTTTATTAAAAAACAAGTACATTTTCATGATCACCACACGGAATCATTTCCCCTTCAAAGAATTCCCAAGCATTAAGATTGGTTCCCACTAGGCGACTAAGTGCGTTCAAGTGCGTTCATCTCTGAGCGTTCAAGTTTAACGCCAAGTGGGAATGCTCCGAGCGCTTAACTTGGAGGAGATGAACACACTTAAACGCTCAGAAAAGTTAAACGCCAAGATCAAAAAATTTCATCTCAGCGTTTAGACATAAAAGAAGCCCAAAAATTTAAGGAATGTTTCGTTCATCAACCAACAAGTAAGATTCAAATGTTAAGCCAAAACAAGGCAATTTCAACCGTAGCAACGCATGAAGTCGATTTTGTGACTCTCCCCAGAAGCCAAGAACCTTAAGCTAGCCTTTCTTTGGCCTAAATTGGTTTTCTGAACGTGGCTTCGGATTTTTTGATTACCGGTTATACCAGATCCAACTCTGGCTATATCTAGCTCTGACTAGGCTAAATCTCTCTGGACTCATGCGCAAATACCGAAAAAAATACTCTTGATCACTTTAAAGTTCGCCGAAAAGTGTATTAAAAAGCAAAGTTCTTGTCGTTTTCTATAAATTTCACATTCCCAGAACTTGCTTTTTGATTTTGTTTTCAAAACTTGAAGCCTTCTTAGACATGAAAAGTTCAACAAATTATCTTTTTCAAAGTTTCGCGGTTCATTTTGACTTGTCTTCATACAGCTAGTTGAACGTTTAAGTTTTGCAAGTGGGAATGTCTCGGTAGTTTATCTGTTATCTTTAATTCATTTCAAGGATTAAGAGATGAACGCACTTATTCGCCTAGTGGGAACCAAGCTTTAAGAAGTGCATGCACATTTCGATGCTGCTTCAAAAGAATTTCGTTTGATTCGATATCATCATCATAAAAGTTTGACAAATCGTTCAAGTCATCGAAAAATATTTTTGCATTCTTGCCAATGGTGTTAACGGGAGACACACAATCTACTTCCTATCTTCTTCGCATTCTTGTCCTGAGTATTTAGTTTCGTCTGACTCTTTTGACGTTGATGGTGAAATTTCAATTCGATTTTTTCTTTGCCAAAATTGACAGGGTCTTTACTTTCAATGTTACAATGACAGAGCCATCATTTCACGGTGGTATTTTTTGTTGTGCTTTTTCTATAATCTTTATCGAAAGACATCTTACAAACCAAGCAATCAATTTTCTGTCTTTCTGCTTTACCATGACCAAACATTGTCGCTTTTGTTCTAGCTTCCGTCCTTAGCACACACCAACAGGCAACTACGCCATCCCAAAACACAAAGTTAAGTCAATATAAAAAGATCAAGGTTAAATGGAAAATAAAATATCATGACGCGAAGCTATTTTTTTACAGAAAATTCTGATAAGGCTTTGCTGGGTATTCATGAAATCTCCGACAACACCAGCTTGATACTAAGTGAGGGGCACTGGTGAAGGGGCGTTGGCCCTGCCCCCTCCCCCCACCGTTAATCTACGCCACTGACAAAGTTTCGTTGTTCTCTGAGCAGACATTAGAAAGCATGTCATTGATTCTGTCATTGAAATCTTCAGGTAGATACAAGCACTGCGCAGCCATTGGGCTAGCTAGGGCTTGCCCCCCCCCCCCCTACATTTTAATGCAATAATAGGCTAGAAAAGTTTTAAAAAGGTTACTCTAAGGCAACATTGAAAAGTTTACTTTTCTGATTTGGTTAGCTTGATGTTTAATGATCTTCAAGCTAGTTTTATCCATTTTTATGGTAAATGATATCTCTGAGTCGGACCGTTTTTAATAAAAGAAAGTATTTTCAAAAAGGGGCGTTTTCCGGTGTTCTAGATGGCGTGGTCTCAAAAACTTTCTGTCGCGCCTTTTTCAGCCCACCCGTTTTTAGACTGGTGCATAGTGCTTTGGTAGATAAAACGTGCTTCTCAAAGACTTTCTCGCAACCTTATTGGTTTAGTTTGATGACGATTCCCATGGCGGTTATTCCTTTCTAGCCAATCAAGATTTGACGCTTATGCTTTTCTGCGGTGACTGGTCCGAGATCTTTAAAGAATCCAGAAAAAATGTTAACCTTCCTCCGGCCAAAAAAGTCTTACTATAAAACCTTCCTCATTTTAATGGGTTTGAAATGGGAGTGGTCAGAAAAGGAGGTACACGACCAGTCTTGATCTCCTCTCCTCGTAACTCTGTTTTTTCAAAATCTTCCTATAAATTTGTAAATTGTTTTCAATTATAAATTTTTGCTTACTTTACTTACCGATTGTAAGTAAAATACTTATATCGATTAGCAAAAAATCGTATAATTCAAATATCTAAATTTTAAGACGTTAATGCCTAAATTTCACAGTGCAAACTAGTTCAGCAAACATATTCATAATAAAAAACCTCCAGTTTTTTAAATTTAGTTTTGATTCTTTTCTTTTTTATGGCTGTATTTTGAAAATTTTAAGGCTATAGAGATTTGTCAACTTCCTCAAGTTTCCAAATTTTTGGCCACCTTCCTCAATTTCTCTTTGTTTCTACAATCTTCCTCCGTATTCGTGACTCTGAATTTTTGCACGTAAACAGCAACTCCCCCATCAGCAACCTCGGCACGATCCTTTTTACACAGATCAAACCCAGCAATCTCAATTTCACTGTCTTGTACATTAGTATGCTTTTGCTTCGGATCTGAGCTGCATAGCAGTTCCTCTGAATTTGCTTTTTGGCAAATTAAACCGCAATTGGTGCAAAACTTTCATACCTCGTGTTCGGAGCAAAACATCTAATTTTTGAGAAATGGTTGGACTTTGACGAGGATTGAGTCCAATTTCTCCACCATGTCGTCTGCATCTTGGGTGTGCCATTTCCATGTTCTGCATGCTGGGAGGGGCGGAGTAGAGGGACAATTCTTTTAAAATATAAGTATACCCAAATAAGTTCTTGATACCGAAAATGTGTCGCCTACTCCCCAGTCCACAAATGCTGCCACATACTTACTTAGGTACTTTTCGTTCGACATTCTTCAAAGTAAAAATGTCGGATAATGACCGGATACCAGGTGTGGATAAGGCTATTTTGCTTTTACCAATCAGCGACCGCTAACCTCCCGAGTCATTTTATTTGGGGACTTTGGTTTTTGCAAATACGTCGTGTTTGTTCAGTTTTTACATTTCTGTCCAGTAAACAAGTTTTGTTGCCTGATGCTCGCGGGAACATAGGCAGGGCATTCCTCTCAACCATCGACCGCATTGCCTAACCTTTGTTTTCTCGACTGATTATGGAACAATATGGTATAACGAATAATTTAAGCCCTTCCAACATTTCCAACAATAGGCAAGCGGCACTGATTGGTCAACCTCGACAGTCATGTGCTCGCGTTTCTGATTGGTCAGCATAAGTTCCAGATCTTTGATTGGCTGAGCGACCTAAATTCTCCATACTCCATTAGCCAATCAGAATTCAAGAATATGACAACAAACGTGTTTCGCAGCTAGATTTAGGCCTATTTTGGACGTTTTTACCACTACCCACAAAAAAAACGTGTAAAATGTGCTGAAAGATAACCTACATTTTTTTTAAAAATTAAATCTTCAATAAATTTATGAAAAACTGCCGTTGTACTCAGTCAAAATTCTTCCTCGCCAATCTTTCTCTCAAAATACCTACAATTGTGCAATTTCTTTTGCACTCAGGTACTTTATATCTGCATTTTAAAGGCTTGAAGATCGATGAGAAGCTCATGTCCACTGATGTTCACTGCTACGGCCTTGTAAAAGCTGACGCAATTTGTGAAAAATGAAAAGGGCGGGAAAATGAAATATGTATCATTTACGAAAAATTATTTTGCTGTGCTAAACATTTCCTTTGCTTTACGTTTTCTTTGATCGGGTATCCTCTTGAATCTTTTTCAGAAAACCGGAAACGTTTTTTACGCAGAATAGGTAATTTCCATAATTCAATGTATTTTCATTTTCCCGCCCTTTTCATCGTTGACGAGTAGCGTCAGCTTTTACAAGGCCGTAGCAGTGAACATCAGTGGACGTGAGCAGCTCATCGATCTTCAAGCCTTTAAAATGCAGATATAAAGTACCTGAGCGCAAAAGAAATTGTACAATTGTAGTTATTTTGAGAGAAAGATGAACTGCATTTTCTCTCAGTCGAATTTAGCGATTTTTTCCGTCAGTAGCACAAGCATCAATGCCGACAAGAAAAGATTTCAAAAGTGGCTTGTAAAGGTAAGTTCATATTAGTTAATTAAGTGGATAAAACAACTTTCAAAGATAAAAAACTGTAATTTTTATGTTATCCCTCCCCCTAATTATTATAAGGGTTTGAAAGGGACAGTTTCAAGCCTAACTGACAATCGCGGAAGAATTTTGACTGAGTACAACGGAAGTTTTTTTATAAATTTATTAAAGATTTAATTTTTTAAAAAAAAATTAGGTTATCTTTCAGCACGTTTTACACGTTTATTTTTTTGTGGGTAGTGATAAAAACGTCCAAAATAGGCCTAAATCTAGCTGCGAGACACGTTTGTTGTCATATTCTTGAATTCTGATTGGCTAATGGAGTATGGAGAATTTAGGTCGCTCAGCCAATCAAAGATTTGGAACCTATACTTGATTGGTCTACTTCGATCCACAACTGGGTATATATATTTCCTAGCGTAGAATTTTCGATCTATGTTCTGGCGTTTTAAACTCTGAAGAGTATCAAACGAAAAGCTTTAGTTTATTCAAATGTCTGCTTTTTTCAAAGCCATTTTCAAATTTTTTACCACCAAAAGATTGTTTGTACTGACTTAGTTCACATTAGCTGATGCTTGAGGGCTTTTCGTGAGAATTTCGCAAAAAGAAGCCAGATGGTTGGCAAGATATTACTGATCGATATTGTGATAGGGTCCTTAGTTCGTATTCAGAGGATTTGCTGCTAATTTAAGCTTTCTTCTACGCAATCCGAGTTGTTGACAAATTATGATAGGTCAGTGTGTTATGAGATTATGGTGGGTGTACTTATGATGTCGGGAGCGAACAACATCTTGAACAGGATGACACAGATGCTAATATAACATAATTTTCATCTCTACCGTATCAATAGTAGATTGACTTGCAGTTCAGTTGAATTTATTGTATTTGGAAGTGAATTTCCAATCTTTTATCCCATAAAACTAAAATAATTTGTATTTTTTCAAATAACTTTTTCGAAGATTACAGCACTTGGATTCCGCAAGAAAATCAATTTTTTATAAGAATTATTTCGTGTACTTAAGATACCAGCTGCTTAGTAAAGTGGGCATGGAATTGAGTAGGTTCAGCTTTTGTATGAAGATGACAATATGATGATGAAGACTAATTTGAGAGTGCTAAACAAAGGGTTTTTGAGTTTCTTTCCATTAATGCAGAAGAACCAGTTAAGAGTAATGAGCACAAACACTTCCTTCTTTGGTACTAAGGAATCGAGCTAGTCTTCTAATGTACAAAGCGCCTGTTTTTTTGAAAATGTTGTCAGTATGCGAATAAAATTTTGGTTTTACGTCCATTTTAATTATAAGAAGATTTTTATTGTTTAAGTTATTCCTGAATCATTGTTAACTTGAAGTTTTTTATGATTAGCAATGTATGAAGTTAAAAATTGTGCTACCTTCTGCAAAATTACATAAATTACTCTTTTTAATGACGAGAAAGATGTCATTGATGGAAAGTTTAGAAAGCATCGGTCCAAGATTTGATCCTTGGGGCACACTTTAATTGAATGGACTCCGTGAACTACAAACCTATGGACCTTTACGATTTGTTTAATATCTGCAAGTTACCTTTTAAATAGGTTTTAGCATATGTATCTATACAAATTCGATAAGCATCTTACTTTGAATATGAAAGAAGGAAACTGGGCTTTTTGTTTTGTATAATTTTAAAAGCAAAAGGTTCACCACAAAAAATATTTTATGCCTTCCATCTGCAGATAAGAAACGGTCTTTTGCAAGAATTTTATTACGTAACATAAGCAATCTTACTTCTACTTCATGTTTATTATGGAATGTAGACGTGCGAATCAACTTGATATGCACTTGCTTTCGACAGCTGTGAAAAAACACAACAACAAACCAGCTCTTTATCCGTTATCAAATTTCGAGGTTTGCTTATAAAACTAGATATTTTCTATGAAATCGTATTGTTTGCTGATAAGTAAAAGCTTGATCGATATCTCTCTAATCCATAAAATCAGGTGGCATTTATGGCACTGTGTTTGCAGTTGTGATGCAAGCAGCTGTTTAGCCGAAGGGGTATATTTCCTTTTCTGAGAATAAAATGTTTAGGAATTATCAACATGTCTTCTTGGAAAAGATGAGTGGTAAGTTTCTGTTCATTATATCGGTGTGAAGACACGAGAGAAAGCATGTCACAGGTGTTTCGCGGTCAAACGCAATGAACTCTTGATCTCAGTGTAAACAGCCTTAAGCAAACACAGCAAATGCGAGTTGATGCGGAAAATTGATTTGTTATGGAAACTTTGTTGTACTGGTTAATCAGAGATGCCATCACAAGATTCGCTAAGGGTAGAGAGAAACGTCGTGTTTTTATCAATCAAACTATTATATTTTCATAATGGTACTAAATTTATTTGCTAACTATATTATCGTTGTTCTCGCCCTTTCTTTCAACAGGTTGATTTTGCCAAAGGCTTTAGTTGCATCTGTATCTATTCGATTACTGTCGTTTATTGTGAATCATATAATGCAATAACGTGTTGATGTCTATAATAATGTTTTTTAGAATTTTTAAAAGCTATATAATTTGGAATTAAAATATTTCAGGACGCATCCTGACAGCATACGAAAAAATATCTGTACAGTGCAAAACCAGTTTAAACTGTTGCAAATTGGCTGACACAAAGCAACTAAAAATTAGCTTTGCAAAGGAAATTTTGCTGTTAGCCTGGTAACTATGACAAGTGCTTTGTTTTGGAAGGGGGGGGGGGGGGGGGGTGCTCATCTGGTCACATCTCTCTAAATTTTTAAGGGAACCGATTTTACACATCAAGAAGCCATCTCAAAATGCTCTTTTGAATATGCAGCCAAAACTAGAAATTTTAAAATTCAAAGTTTACCATCAATAGTTAGTCTGATTATTCTATGATAAAATATGCCTTGGATCAAACGTCCAGTCATCTTAGATCTAATTTTGATTTTAGATAATGGAGCAAAATCGTTATTCTCACTGCTGGGACAAGCAAAAGGGCACACAAGATCATATAATCCATTTTTCTTCAATTGAGGGTTAGAGGGTTATCTTGTTATTAATACTCGCAATATTGAAAAATTTTGGCTCTTCAAATGAATCTCTATTTGTTTTCCTCTTACATTTTAAAAACTTCATGACTTGATAGTGCAAAAGCTATAAGACTTAATCGTAATTCGCGTAGAACATAAAGGGCCTAACTGGTTTCGAACCACACCTTTACGAAGCATGTCACTCACAGCTAAACCACAAGAAAAGAGCTTATTTAAAAATGTTACATGCTTCCATAACCCAGTCTACATTGAAATCGTTTCATAATGGAGGAAGAAATGGAGTTTTCGCAAGGTAAGCCAGCACTTTAAATTCACAAGAAACGCTTACAATTCAATGTTGATTGTGTCAATTTAACGTTAGATATTTCATACGATACTTTTGTATGCAAAATAACAAATTGATCATTGCGGTATAAGGTGAGAGGATGGCTCAGTTACTACGGCCGCAGACTACAGATCCCAGGGTTCAGGTCCCTGACATGACTAAGCATTCACCTAAAGTGAGTGTAGACATCCGCTCTCTGCATTTCCAGGCTTCGAAATCATGAAAGGCGGTCACATCGAGAGACAGGGCCACGGCCCTGCATGATAAACCTTTCTGAAGGAAAAAAGCATGCTCTCCAAATGTCAGCATGCATTTCGAAAGCTGCACAACACGTTGACCTCATTACTCAATGTTACTGAATCATGGTTCTCAAATGCCGATAAGCGAAAAATAAATATTAGCATCTTCCTTGATCTAAAGAAGGCATTTGACACTGTGAATCACAAAATTCTGCTCTCTAAGTTATCAAAGTATGGAATAGGAGGAACCCCTCATCAGTGGTTTACATCATACCTAACTGATAGGATACAATACTGCCAAATCAATGGTTCCAGTTCACAACAAAAGAAGGTTCAGTGCGGTATTCCCCAGGGTTCGTGCCTTGGGCCTCTCCTTTTCATACTATACGTAAATGATTTTGAGCGATGCTTAGAGAAAAGCTCAACAAATATGTATGCAGACGACACTAGCAGAACATGCTCTGCAAAAGACATTGAGGAACTGTGCAATGACTTAAAAACTGAGGGAAAGAACATTGCAGAGTGAATGCGGCAAAGTAAGCTTAGTCTGAACACCAATAAAACTGAATATATGGTCATTGGTCAAAAAAGACAAAAAAACCATATCCAGGGGGAGATAAGCTTGAAAATAAATGGAGAAAAAATCCAACGAGCCCATGAAGTAAAATATCTCGAAGTCACTATCGATGAAAACCTACCTTGGAACAAGCAGTACAAGAGGCTTAAGTGTAAACTTAAAAGTGGTCTTTTTTCGTTGAGGAAACTTAAAAACATACTCCCACAGTCGAAATTGGACCAGGTTTACAGGGCACTTTTCGAGAGCCATCTAAGATACGGTGATGAATTATGGGGAAGTCTGTCCGCTACAAAGCTGATAAGAGTAATGATAAGAGTTGTGAGTTTATCTGAGCTTCCAGAGCCAGGTAGCTCCTGTTCTTTTATTTGCACCCAGTGGGGTCATAATTTGATGCTTTTCTGAAAAATCACTACCTTTAGGTGTAGTAGTGTATTGGGAGAGGATAAAACAAAAATCTAGGTTACGTTCTTTTTGCTGTCAGAGAATGTCCTGTTAGCAACAGGGAGCGCCAGTGTTTCTTAAACCGTACTTACTTTTGGTTACGCAAAGACAGTTTCAAAATTATCACAATATAACTTCAGGTTGCCAAAATGTAACCTCATAATACATCAAAAACTTGGTAGGAAATGCGTCGTTCTAAACCCGAAAACCCACTCCGGAAAATGATCCGCGGATCGGCGGTCACATCATCTCTGGACCACGACCATGCATGATAAATGTCCTAATTTAGGACTCCGAAAAGCTACCTTCGAATGCTAGATAGAAATAAATACAAATAAAATGCAAGTACATAATGCAATGGTATAAGCACAACATGAGTGCAATAGATATTGTAATCAAGTCGGTATTAAAAATTCGTTTGCGATGTATTAATATTATCTTCCTTAAAGTTAACATTTAAAACCACAGGAATCAACTGTGCATAAAACAATTTGCTTTTAACTTCACTCAGTATGAAAAAGAGAATGGTAAATGTGAATGACCACAAAATTTTAGTACCTTTTTAAATAAAGACAAAATTGCGTGAATATTTCAAATGCGCATCTTTTTACATTTCTTACTAACTAGATTTAGAATTGCATTAACCTTCAACTTAAAAATTTTGGTTTATTTGTTGACATGAAGGATACCTCTTTACCGTTGTTGTCATTTGCGACATGCGCATTAGATAGTCGTTGCCCGTTTTCACGGCGGTTCTTGAAACCTCATAATACATCAGTCGTCCTAAAGCCGAAAACCCACTCCGGAAAATGATCAGCGGATCGGATCAGATTTTGTGTTGCGCATGCGCTGTTGATGCAAAAATGGTCACATGACTGAACCGCGACGGATCGAAACGGATCGAAAAAAAGTTTAATTCATTCCAACTTTTTTTGTACCGTTCTGTACAGTAGTTTTCTTTTGATCAAAATCGAAATAGAGCTTTTTAAATAATAGAGCACTTGCGCCATGAATTCCAATCTGAAACGATCCGCGAATCGAACGGAACTGATCGGAACAACACGATCTGATCCGATCCGCGGATCGTTTTCCAAAGTGAGTACTCGGCTTAAGTCCCAAGGTCCTCCCGTGGACCGCGAACGACTGTTGGTATACCTGTTACATCACTGGAGAAAACAAGTAACAATAAAACCCCTTTAGGAGTTTGTAGAAAGGTTTTTCAGCCAGAAATCTTATATCTTGCTTAAATTTTGAGAAGAAGCCCAATACAATTACGTCAATGTAGAAATTAGTAAAGGTACCGTGACCACTTGTGACGTTAAGGCACTGTAACTCTCTTAAGTATCCCCCCCCCTTTCTTTTTTTGACAAGTATGCATTAATTTTAATCAAAGATATGTTGCTTTGGAAAATAAAGATGTGGTCCTCGCGATAATTAGAAAAAACAATAGAATGGGTACCCCGAACCCCCCAGCTCTAGAACCCTGATCTCAATACTGTGGGTGCACTTACAGTCCGTAGACATTGGCTAGGATCTAAGAGCTTTGCTATCTATTTATAAATAGGATTCAACAAGCTAATGATGACATTTTTCATAGTTTATTTCTAATCCTGATTTTGAAGCATAAACAAGCAATTTATATTCAAACATGACGATTTGTTTCTAATTTCTGCGAATAGGATGTTTACTCCTCAACAAAAACAAAAAAGATTCACCCAGGTCATTGGATTTCTCAGGAAAACAACATAAGAAGAAAAACTTTAAACAGCATACCGTACCTTTCTGTACAGGTATTCGCTGGCAACTTGAATTTCTGGATGGTGGCTTATTGGAGAGGAGTGCTTATTCGAAGGGAGGGATTATGTAAGAGGGCTTATGAAACTGTTTAGTACATTCATAAGTGTCATGATAAGCAATACAAACTCCGTCTACCACCAAACCGGACGGTAGAGCAAAGATCAACATATACTGGAATAGAAATAAGTTATTTGAGAAAGGGAGGGGGAGGCAACCTGCCAGAAGTGATTTGGAGTTTGGGGCTTATTTGAGGAAGAGTTATTTGAAAGTGGGTGCTCAATTAAAGATTAATGGCTACTATATTGTATCATGTGTAAAAAGGAAGAATCGCAAGATAGACTGTCCGCTGGATTCTGTTAATCTTGCAATGATTATTAATACGACTTGGTAAGGGGGGCAACTGCCCCCATAAATCCACAAATGATCTATAACGTCATGGCATGGCCAGATTGCACACTATGGACGAGCGTTGAAGATAGTATGTCTTGAAGTAATAACTGCGCCAGTGGCGGACACTTGGTCAAATATTGGGGAGGGGCAAGCCTATTGTATGAATAAGATGACACATTTCCCATTGTTTTAGAACAAAATACCATTGTTCTCTAAAGTATTGGGGGGGTCGCCCCCCCCCTCGCCCCCCCCCAAGTGTCCGCCACTGAACTGCGCAAAACTTTGAGTCGCAAGTTTTCTCAGAATGGAAGGCAAAGTTGATGCAAAGAGGAGATATCACTGGTTTCTTGGAATGCAAAAAAAGTAAAGCAACTTCTGATAGCATTTTATATAAAATGGTTTTCGAACTGATAAAACTAAACGTTTTGAGAGAAATATCTTATCAAATCACGAAATTCAGACAGCAAACTAATTTAGCAGATGATTACCAAAATTTCAAGCGAACCTTCTTGTTTATGGTTCAGTGGGATACTTTTTTTCGTTAAATTGATTTATAGTGTTTTCTGTCTTCTTTGATTTTGACTTTTTATTAAGATTGGTCCTTTTGACGTTGGTATTCTGGATGTGCAGATAAACGAATGCAAGGGGAAGGGGCCCGAAATCTGTATGACTTGGAAGTCCAAATAAATGGACTGCTGGTTGATTAGTTTTTTGTGTTTTGTCTTTATTGTTTTACTAATGTTTATAATTGAGGGACCTCAAATTGAATCGCCCCTAGAAGCCTCGGTTGCCTTGGGCTTCCATGGCTACCTTGGACTTCCACGGGTGCCTTGGACTTCCACGGGTGCCTTGGACTTCCACGGCTGCTTTGGACTTCCATGGGTGCCTTGGGCCTCCACGGCTGCCTTGGACTTCCTCTGCTGCCTTGGACTTCCACGGCTGCCTTGGACTTCCACGGCTGCCTTGGACTTTCACAGCTGCCTTGGACTTTCACACCTGCCTTGGACTTCCACCGCTGCCTCCGCTATTTATAGTGTTGAATTTTACGGCCCAAGTTTTACAAGCAATAAGCCAAACAGATGGGCCAACCAAGCGAAAAAACATTAAAAATTGTAATTCTGTATGCGCTAAATCTCTCATTCAATCATTTCAAGAAATTGATATGTAAGCAGAATGGATGTCTATTTGACCTCGTGATGTAATCTCGTATTCACGTTTCGTAGGAAGGAGATTAATCCTTTTGTAAACAAACCAAGCCTCATGACCGAAAGTACAAACATGGTTAACAGTTCGAAAGGACTTTAAGCTAGCGCCTGTTTGCTCATTTAAGTTAGTTCCTTGAAAGACGAGAATAATCAACTGCTATAATAATTCTTTTGCTGTTTTGTAAATGGGATTTTGCTAAATTTCTTGAAGCTCTGTTAATTAGCCCGTATGCTGGAATTAGCATGCATGTCGTTCAATAAGATATTTTTGGCATTATTTATAAAAAAGACGGCGACTTAGGTGCTCGAACCAAACATTCTTTGAATTTACTCTTTAAAATAAAACTCTATAGAATAGCAAAATTGCTATAACTAAACTCAAAGTCAATTGGTATGAATCAAAATTATTTCGGTCATGGAAGAAATGCCGAAAAGGAATCGATAAAGAAAATTCTTTAAAAAGCTGGGCAAGTTCTCTAATTGAATTGTTTTGTAAAACAGCTACATTAGTTGTCTTGTAGTATACATACTATAAACAGTGGGTCGGTGGTTATAAAGTACAATAAATAAGTTTGTTTTGTCTACATAGTAAGGGAAATGGGACAGGGTAATATAGTGACCAAGATAGCAAGGGAAATGTTCGTCATTTCTTCTAGTCGTTTCATTTGATGATTCAATTTGAGAATTTTTGGATCTTTTTTGGTTGAAACAAGTCATTGCAGATACCACGTGCAAAATAGCTTTCACGTCATCCATTGGAAATCAATACAAGGTTCTGGCCTCGGTCAGGCTTTTGACAAAAGCCTCGAATTCGCTATCCTCATAAAATGCATCGTTTCCCTTGCTATCCGTAAATTCTGCGGTTTTAATGGCTTGTTCCAATGCTAAATCTCTATTGTCAGAAATACTAGCATGGGTTACAAATCCTTTCCTATTTGTTGTTTTTTTAAAACGCACAAGGAAAGCTGATGCTATGACAATTGCCAAAAATTTCTGCTAAAAAACTAATAACTTTTTGGATCATCATAGATAATATCTGTGACGTATTGATTGGATCGTTGGAAATGATTTAAAATTCTTTCAAAGTTTTCCTGCGAGTTTGCGTTTTCAAAAGAACTATCTGACATAATCCATTAAAATAAATTCATAGCTTTTCCAAAATGCGATCAACGGAGGCCATCGATTTAATTCCTTCATTGTCTTGATTGTGACTTGCATATTGTTGACTTTTCATAACCTGGTTTGAGCATAAATCGACATCAAATCCGCCTTTGCAGTATTCAACTCATATCTCGGGTATGATTACATTTGATAGACATCTAGGCTAGTCTACAGACATAATTCAGAACGCAATACGCTTTTTCGATTAGACTCACTCAGTTGTTTTCTTCGAACGATCCATCTTGCCTTCCTGTCAGTACCTGCTTTAGGAATATTGACAGAAAAGGCGTAGAGTACAAACTAGAGAAGGCAATCTTAAACTTAAACTATAAAACGTTTTCTGCAAGAAATCTAACCATTAGGGACTCGTAGTGGTGATCTGCAAAAATTTCAAACATCACAACTGGAAAGCATTGAAACTTTTTTCATTATGAAAGTGTATTATAATATTAGGATATAACGTCCTACAAATATTATCACATGAAGTATACCCGAAAAGTATTCCTTGGATATTTTAGAATTGTTTAAAATTTTATGAACAGAATTTCTGTCAAAAAATTAATAGATGGGCTGATGGAGTATTTATTCTCCAGACAAACCTCCATTACTAATATAGCCGATTTCCATAAGAAGTCCGTTAACTTACTTGCAACAATGGAGATATGATTTCCGTTTACAATGACCCTTTTTGTATCATATTATTTTGCCTCTGTCTGGATTTTTTGCAGCATGCTTTATATCAGAAATCAAACGAACTATATAAAAAAAATTGCAGAAATCCATAAGATTTTCCAACAATCCAGAATGCATCTAAGGAACATGATGGGCTAAAAAGAGAAAAAAATATGAAACAAGTTTACTGAGAGATCATCCTCTGTAGGATTTGAGGAGAATCAACGTCTGAAGTTTGAGAAAGCGAACAATAGGTCACGGTTGAATATAGTTCAAACAGAGCAATTCTTTGCTTGTTTACATCTGCCAGTTGCCGACTTCTTGTCTTTTGATACACAGACGTGGGGAGCGCGTACAATTTAAAGACATTACGAAACATTTATTAAAATGTACGCGTAAGAGAAGCATTATTTTCGTCATAGAAAGATATCATGTATTTTGACCTTGTCGGTAGGAGTTGCGATTCTGATCAAATCGTGGAAAAGTTGTTCAAACTTGTTTCTTTGGAAATAAATTATTGGTTGCCAAATTAGATCGATCTTACTGAGCTTGGAGGCTAAGATTTCAATTGGGAAAAAATTCTTAACGGCATCCCTGCAATTTGTAAAACTATACAAGATGTATAGTCACAGCGAGAGTGTTCGTGAAAAAGAAGTTGTCAAGAGTGTAGACTGGATTTTTGATTTTGGGGATGAGTTTTCTAACAGAGATATCTATAGGAAAGTTATGACTCACATGGCAGGTATGACCGTCTACTTTATTGATTCTTACCACTTCTTAAGCAAAAGCAATTTCGAAGTGTATTTATCAGAAGGTGTATCTTTACAAGCATATTTAAACGAAGTACAACTTTCCATACATTTGGAAGTGAAATGTATTTGTGTTTGGATTGACAAGGCATGAAATAGTGAGGGGTATCATGTTCACAATCGGGTGTGCATTACGCACCCGATTTGGCCATATTTTTGTAGTGGGAATGTGTGTAAAAGTTGGTGTCTCCTTGTTTACTGTTAAAAAAGACCATGTTTGTTATAAGGATTCCTGTCATAACAATTATATTTAGCTTTGAAATGTGTAAATCTGCATGCAGTCTGTATTCGCTACTGCAAGACAACACATTTTATTCAGTGGACAATTACAACCTTCTCCAGCAGAAATTATACTTCATATCTATATATTTTGTTTATTATTTCAATTAAACCGGAAGTCCATGTAATTAACTTGAACTTAACAGATCCAAGCAGTTAATTGAATCTTACAAGAATGTGATTGATACACTGAAAAGCAATGGACTGAGATGCCACCCCTGCGCTTCGATCCCTAAGACTCAAATATTTTTTTCTTAGTTTTTTGGCATCAAATTTTGCGTTATTTTCGGCGCATGATTGCATGAAAGGCTCCCTAAATGTTTTCCTAGTCTCCTGATGCAACCATCTTTTTGAATTTGGCTTTCGATAAGCCAAGATTAAATTGTGTAATCAAAATTCCAATGGTATCAAGCAAACAAAAATAGGGTATGGGCAAGCCTTGTTGAACTTGCTAATGTCTTCCGTTTTCCCTTTATACACTGATAGGCCATACATGCAGACAGTGGCGTAGCCAATGTGGGACAAACCTGGAAGGAAAATAGCAAGGGGTGCCGGGGTTTTCCCCAGAAAATTTTGTAAGACCACCCCTTTTAGAATGCCAGGAAATGCCCTTTTATAGATGGCTTTTTTTTCTTTCTTTAATTAAAGTTATAATTTCTAGCTATGCATACTCAAGCTAATTGAAACCAACTGATTTAAATTACCAACGCTAAATATAATGTAAATCAAATATAACCGGTGTTGCTAACGTATTCCTTGCAAAGATTACAAGTACAATTAAACGATGTAAATTCTGAGATATTTTTCTTGAATATTTGTAAAGTAGGGAAGTACTTTATCTCGTTTGGAACTGAGTTCCATATTTGGCTACATCTGTATGATACGGTATTAAATCAATATATTTTGTAATGTGGCACCGCTGTTTTAAATTGGGAGTTTCTTAAGTAATATGGGCATTTATTTATGGAAAATATCTCATCCATATAAGGTGGATTCAAACCGTTAAATGTTTTTTAAATCTCTATCGCAAGATATTGTAAAGTTATTGTTTTATTCTTTGTTAAAAGTTGTTAAAAAGTTGATTCATAATCATCATGAGCTATTCTCATTGCTCTTTCATGAATCCGGTTTATCCGGCTATCACTTTTACTACTGCAAAACATCCAAATAAGAGGCGTTAAGGGTCAGCAGGTTAAGAAAACGTAGTTTAGTCAGGCTCAAGCCCTTTATCAAACACTCGAAGTAATATAGATTAAGAATCCGTTGCCTGGGCTTTTATCAAAACAGAGCATTACAAAGATTGATCTCAATGATATTTCGGACTTTTATGTGAATTGAAGATCTTGAGTATGAAACTCCGTTCTTCGTTTTGCAAAATTGCAGCTGCCTATCAAGCTCCCCCCTAGAAATCTTCGTAAACTAATAGAAGCATTTACAGTCGTTGTCCAAAAAAGGACGCCTATATATCTGCTGTCAATCCTTGATAAGAAAGGGCTAAGAATATTCCTTTTGGGGGATGGGAGGGGGCCTTAGGCCCATAGCTATTTCCTTTCTAGAAGGAACCGATACCCAATCGCTGGCTAATTTGCAAACTATTAAAAATATCTATACAACAGCAATTTTGCCTGTTGTTTGCATGGGTTCTCAGCAAGGTGATCGATTTTGCCACGAGTTTGATATGCAGTTTATAGTTCAAGTCTTTCTGCATTTCAATTTTCCTGTTGTTATTGCTAGAATTCTGAAGTATTTGCCAAATTTTACTTCATTTTGCTTCGCGAGGGATTAGCGAGAGTATATTGACCTTACTTTTCTGAAGTGTGAAGCACAAAAAGCTTGGGAAGCAAACAGCTTATTTTCTGATAACGTTTGTTTGTGGGAAACTCAAGATCGGAGAAGATCGTAGCATTTCTTGAAACCAAACAAAGACGAAATCAACTTTCTTTGAAAGCAAATTCTAAATAGATATAAGCTTTTTCTTATCACAAATCAAGACATTCAGTTTCAAGGAGTTTATTTGTCAGGCAGGTGACAAGTTTTCTTGAAGATTTCTAGCCAAGCAAACATATATGCAGTGTTGATTCTTGTGCTCTTCGTCAGCTAAGGGCAGTCAAGCAGTATTTAGCATAACGGTTGATTGTGTACTACGAGATGACAAGCAGAGCGGATGAAGTTGGACTGTTTAGAGGTGGGTATAACATGAATTAGAAGTGGGCGGGATGTGAGATCCGAAAATGTCAGACAGTGGACATCGAACGCTAAACATTTAAAGAAAATTAACAAAACTTTTCTATAATGCACTCTTTTTCTAAACAGGATAGGGTAATCTCTAAATCACATGGTAGGGTATGTTTCGTTTACGATATAGCCAACGTTTTTCCCAATTTTCTTTTAACTGAGCAGGGATTCGACACACAACTTAACAGAGACAAGTTTTCAGAGAAAATGTCCGAGGATACCTTTTCTTGCAAACAGTTTCCCAACGGCAGTTTTATTTGACCTTTAAACAAACATTTGTGTACCTATTTCTTAGTTATACGTTTGAATAATTTCATAGAGCGATTGCCTGTTATCTAATTATGAATTTAACTCAAGAATGACAAGAAACAATTTTGAAGACATTCTTCACTAGTATAAGGGTTTGGCTTTGGTTTTTTATAAATTGTTTTTCCTTTTTAATCAGAGAACGAGGCCTTGGACTATGTCTTCCACTACTCCAAGGGTGTATCATTATTTCCTGAAAGGTGCAGGGTAAAAACCTTATTCCTTGTTAATAACTGAGCTGCGGTAGAAACCCTCCGTCTGTCCCGTTCCGTCCCTAATTATCAGACTTTATGCACAAGCATATGCAAGACATTTGTTTTTGTTTGGCGTTTCTGCCTTTAGCTGTGGTATGTAACCGTTAATTGTTAGAATTGATGTCCTTGAGAAACTTTGTCGCTGTCTGGATGGAGGTTTTATCAAAGAAATATTCATTATTTATGTAGCAATCCCAAACGTTAGATACTAAGGATTTATCCTTAGATACTGCTACATTTGTTCATTGTCTGTTTTGTTTTTGATGTTGGTTTAGCACATAACACGCCCAAAGTATTCTTTATGCATTCCACAAAGCAAGGGGACGTCATAAAAGCAGTTTTGCTTTACTCAATGGCTTCTGTCTTCTGTTCCTATATGATACAGACATTTGATAAGTATATATGCAGATCAGTGGTGCCTATAAGGAGGCATAGGAGCGAACCCCCCCCCCCCCCTGAAGCCAGCAAACCTTTTGACAATGGCGGACTATAGTAAGCTACATAACATATAATGAGAAGCACGTAAGTAATAATTCCTAGGTATTTCCAATGGATTATCTGCTCTTTAAGGTTCCATACGAAAAAGTTCGATTGCCTGTTTTCGGACATTATAAAGTTATGCTTCTTGAGCATCACACTTCTCATTCCTCTCTTTTTCTTTCCAATCATAGATACCGCAAAAGCTCTATTAAGCTCCCTCTCTATTAAGCCCCCTCTCTATTAAGCCCCCTCTCTATTAAGCCCCTCTTTCTATTAAGCCCCCCTCTTTATTAAGCCCCCTCTCTATTAAGTCCCCCCTTCTCAAACAAAAACTTTAAATAAGCCCCTATCTCTATTAAGGCCCCCCCCCCTCTTAAGCCTATGATGTCAAACAAAGAAAACATGTGCATTTAGTGGCTCTCTTGACGGGTGTGATGATGATAAGACCGTGTGCATTAAATACGGCCTATGCGAGGACTAACTTGTGCGATTTAGTAGTCAATTGAAATTTGTTTTGAAGATATCCAAGGGTTACCTATTAATCCTGGTGATGTTGATGAAGATGAGGACCTTATAATTGATTGATTAAACTTTCGAAGCTGCTAGCAAAGTTTTTTGAGAACATTTCTATGACATTTTCATGACAAAAATGGCCTAGGGCATTTTTAAAACTTTTTTTGCTTCAAATTTTTAATAAGCCCCCTCGCTTTTAAGCCCCTATAGATATAAATAAGCCCCCCCTGCTGAAAAAATAAATAAGCCCCCTCCCCGGAGGGGGGCGGGTTAATAGAGCTTTTACGGTATTCAAACATCTTTACGTTATCCTTTTTCTTTGCAAACCACAAAATCTATGAAGTCATAAGTCGACATCTTCAGTACCACATGACACTGGTTTGCTTCCTGATTACCGAATTAATGATCCAGCTGATTCTGCAACTCTAGAGGAACGATTCTTAAAAAGCCAGAACATTTTAGTGCCCTTTAAGTTTTACACTTCACGTCATTGAAATTATCAAATGAATATTACTATACTTTTTAGTAACGATTCCACTTTTCTTTCATAACAACAGATTTGAAGTAATCTCCCTAGAAAGAAGTTCGAAATCTGTTATTTAAAAGTAATGCGGAAACATTTAAAGACGCTTTGCCTAGGTAGTGTAACATAAACAATTATACATAAACCATTAGTACTGGATAAATAGTAAAACGGATTAAATGTGCAATGTGTAGTGGAACATAATGATCAGGAATGCATACGATATAAAGGGAAACAAAACTGCACAGTTACCCAATGTGAAAGTGATTCACGTACTGGCAAAGTATCTATTTAGACAAATGTCTCGGAGACGCCATGTTTTACAAATGACAAACGAATGAGAAAGTGGGAAGACGATAATACGTCTTGGTGGTATCCATTGGCAAAGAAGTACTCCTGCTGTTCTACATTAGCATCAACCCTGCAAGGCGCTTTTCTATATCCTATTCAACTGTATTCTGTTTGGTTTCAAAAGCTCTGTGGAAGAAAAAAAACATTCTCTGCCTTTTCTCGAAAATAAAAGCCTAAGCAGGGCTTATATATGCTGATAAGCTAGGTTGTGTGCCATGGGACCCCCACTGTTCTGATGCCTGGAAGAATTACTTCGTTTATTTTATGCAGTGGGGGCTGCCTGATTGGAAGAGATAATATTAATAATTGTCAAAGCACATCCATACTTAGCCCGTACTTAGCCAATTATCCATAGACTGTGCATCGTTCTCATATTAAGAGCTCTGTAGAAGCTTTTATATAGAAGCAAGCATACTTGAATGTCAATGCATCCCCGCTGGTTTCACGCCTCTCGAATCGGATTTTACAGCAGGAGAAACCGTTATCTGGAAAAATGCATTGACTGTTTCCTTTTTTCTCTTTGTTTAACATACGTTACAGGCTAATGATGAATAAACCTGTGCTAACACAATGACCTCAATGCTGCGAGTAGTCTTGAAGAACTCAGATGTTCACTGAGGCTTCTCAAACTTTAATTTTTTTATCCCTGAGCCTGCTTTTACACGATACCGGATTGCTTTTCATATCGGCTTGGTCTTAGCAGTCCTTTGAAACAAAAGAAGTATGCTGCATAGTGAATAGCGGAGCAAGGACCGGGAAGCATATCCCAGATTAAGGGGGGGGGGGGGGGGCTATAACTAGCGGTATCGTGTAAACGCAGTCTAAACATGTTAATGCATTGCCACATTCACTCTTCCAATTTAGCAAGATTTCATTTTGTCAAACAAACCGGCAAAGTGATTTCACATTTGCAGAAAAAATGAGCCACTTGTTTTCTATGGTCCAATTACCCCTAACAAGTGTCGTTTTGCACTGACGTACACACAGTTGGATCATTTTCCCCCTTTCTTTTCTTTGCAACTAGCTACTTTACTAAAAGTGGCCTTCAAAGATAATCTTTTTTAATGCTTTACATAGTAATTACGTAGAATAGATCTTCGTATTAGATGCCCCAATTTCAAAAAGTACTCTTTGTTGTTCGAAAAGCAAAGAAAAATAAAAGTAATTCAATACTGAAAGATGAATCAATACATAGGAATGTCGTATACTTTTGATCAAATTCGTTTTTCATCTTACAATCCCTAGAAGCTCTTTTGATTTCGTGAAAATCTCGTACGCTTTTTGCAAAAGAATTGTCCCTCGTGCGATAGAGCGGTGAAATTCACTTTGTATTTGAAAGAAATTGGTAATGTCTCTATGCTAAATTGGTAAAAGCCTCTTATGGAAATTTTATCTGAACTTCTGTTCAATATTCAAAAAATGAAACCGAGGTTTTATGTAAACGAGTCTGTACTATAAGCTTTATCGTTTGTGGTTCGTTCTGGCTTTAATCTATAATTTGAAAGCTTCTTTTTCATTTGCTTGTTTTGATTTTTCACTTTATTTTAAAATCATGCTGTGTTTGTCAATTTTTTTGGGCTAGAAATCCTTGATGATTGTTTTGCAGCTGATTTATTTCTTTCGATTGTTCATATGTTACTACACCTTTCGAATTTATCACTGCCTATTAGAAACTGTCAAAACTATAACACTCAATAAACATTGGAATACAAGTGAGCATAATTAATTGGAACATAGGAAAGTCTCTGTGGTGTATCGAAATGTAAGAATCAAAGGCTATTTTTTAAACATTTTCCATAACATCTTTCTTTCCCGAATTGACACATCTTTAGCAAATGTCCATTGTTTGATGACTTGTGTAATATACACGTCATCGTTAGTACTTTACTGATGGATGTCATAAAGCACTTTGTTACGTGAATGCGCACTGAATTCATTCGCATAGCATAGCACGTCATACTCTAGTCCTGGCTGTATATGAATCACAAATTAGTTATAAGATTATAACCTAATAGGTTTCAGGCAAAAAATAAGATGGCCAATGGGGTGTTTGCTATAAACATTTAGATTTAGATTATGCAGCAAACAAATCCTCTTTATTGATAGTCAAGAGGGCTTAAAAGTTCAATGACATGGCAATGCTGGAGAGCTTAAAAGCCGCAAAGTCGGTTTAAACAAATTTCAAAATTCCTTTCCTTATTCCCAAATATTAATCTCATGAGTATGCACAAAGGTGAGCTTGCAAGGCCTAAAGCGAAAACAATTGCTTACATAATCCTTAAGACAGGCTTATGTTCATTAAATATTCGTTGATTTTCTTAATTAAAACTTTCGAATCGCTAGACCAACAACGAAGCAGTGTCTTTGATCAATATACTTTAATTGACATTTTGTGCCTGTTCCTATGCCATGGGTAGCGTGAAATGACTGTTTTGCGATTTTTTTGACGACGTTAATGGCCAGTGGCGTAGCTTGAATTCCAGACTAGGTGGTGGAGGGTTATTGGTGAGAAAACTTACCAACAAAAACAAAAATTAAGAGAAATTTAGAAGCTATTTCACCTACCAATAGACGCTTTTACCGACAAACAAGGCCGCTAGCTGCGCCCTGTTAATGGCGATAGTTTTTCTCGATTTCATTTAATTCTAGATCCTTGGCTTAATACATCGAATTCGGAACAGCTCAACATCTTTTCATAACTGCTTTACTTAAAAGGAAAGTTAATAGTAAAGGCAAAACTTTGCCAAAAGATGACTATGGAAAGAAACTAGAAGCCGACCAGTTCTATGGGCTGAACTGATTACGTAATTGTATAGGGTGTTTTCGATATCTGGAAGTCCTGCACTTGCCCACTCAGCATGAATTGGGTGGAAACTAATCAATCCCATAAGCCTTCATCACTTTACCAATGGCACGACCGTGGTCTAAAAAGAGCCACATAATTGTAACCTTTACAATAGTTTAGAAGAAGCAAAGTTGGTGACTTTCTTTGAAGCCTGCTAAGTGGACTTCCCTGTTTATTCCTATTCATTCTTGATTCCTTTTTTGGAACCCGTGTTCAATGAAGAATTTAATAAATAGCTTTGAAAAAAGGAAATATTTTTCAGCAAAATTAAAGCTATTTCGTCTGACACTAATCCGAGTATTAAACATCAGCATAAGATTCCAAAGTTTTCAAATTTTGTGTCGCCTGTCGAAGAATGAGCAGAGTTCTTTTTCAGACTTTGAAGAGTTGCTCAAAACATCGTACTTATCTCTTATTCGTGTACAAAGTCGTTATTTAATTGCATCAATTTTTGCTCATTTCTTGACTTACAACACGCTGAACCTTTTTATTTTGCTCATATAAAATCTAGCGCTAGATTTTAAAAGTGAATACTTGGGCTATCCCAAAATTTGTTGTCCAACTGTGGATATTTCTTTATCAATAAACGTATAACACCACTTTTTATGTTAGTCATTATTTCTGCATTTCTTATTTAGTGAAACCTGATGAACCTTTCAAAGCTTTCTGTTTTTGGCCATGTTTGTTGAGAACATTATTTACATTCTTCATTCTCTAGATGCTGAATTGCTAGACCTGAGAAAGGAGAAGGAAGTAAGAAGACAGAAAGTCAAACAGCATTTCGATGATCTTGTGTCCAACTCGACGCTTCATGGTCTGCACTTCTGCTTTGACAAACAGCATTTTTTCAGACGCATTTTTTGGACTTTGTTAATCCTTGTTGCCCTTGGATTGCTTGTGCAGAAGTTATACGAGAGCACGACGTACTTTTTCAGTTATCCTTTCAGCACAACAACAACTGTTAAATACGTCAACCAAATGGTTTTCCCGGCAGTGTCAATTTGCAACTTGAATGACTTTCGCCTTTCAGTGATGAATGGTACAAAGCTGCATAAAGCTATTCAAGAAAGAGGCAATATTCTCGCACTAGATGGAAAGGAGTACACAGATACAATTAGGAAAGCAAACCACCGACTACAGGATATGTTGCAAGGATGCACAATGAATAATAAAATATGTACACACAAGAACTTTACAGAGTTCTTCCATAATCAGGGTGATAGATGCTTCACTTTTAATTCTGGGATGAATGGACAGCCTCTTATCACTGTGAACAACACAGGGTTGAGCCAAGCTCTCACCTTTCTTATCAATATCGAGCATCATGATTATTATGTAGACTCGCAGCATTCAGGAATTCATTTGATATTGCATGGGCAGGACGAGACACCGGTCAAAATGCAAGGTGTAATATTGTCCCCAGGATTTGTGTCGTACATTGAGATTAAAAAACGCAAGGTAAGATTCAATTCATTTAAGTATCTTCAGGGACATATTTTACAGGTTGTGGCAGTAGCGGTTGTGGCAACCAAATCTTTTATGAGCTGTATAAATGCTTATAAGTTAATTTAAGACGGGAAACGGATCACTTTATTTCATCGAAAGGGTTCTAGTAGAGACCACATCCTTTGCTAAACAGAGGCAATCATTTCATGGGAAATTTCGCTGTTCGACTTTGAAGATGAGTACTTCTATGTCGTATCACGATAAATTCCTTTGCTTTCCAGCTCCTTTTCAGGGAAGAAGTCTAGTTTAATGTCCCATACACAGTAAAAGTTAATTAACATAATTGATCGTGTTAACCATTTATTACTTATTCTAACGAAAAATCCATCTTATTTATGAACTTTTTTATTGGGTCTCTCGAGCTCAAAGAGCTACAAATGATGAAAACGAACTCGAAGAGTGAGTAATTAAATGGAGAATTAAAATGCCAATTTGTTCTAATAGAAAATCATCATTGAAAATCTTATCAATTTGAACAAAGAGCTCGCTAATTGCTTTGTTAGGATAATAATTCACTTTTTAGACATTTTGTCAAATAATTTTGTAATTTTGTCAAGGGTAAATGGAAAAAGAAACATATCGCGGTAAAGCCAGAGAGGGTGCGTGGGTGCATATGCCCTCCTTGGCATGGGCGTGGTAGATACTTAAAGTTTTAGGGGGCTTAGTTCGGATCCTGCCCGTACATTTCTGCATCATTAAGGTAGAAATGCCCAAATGGGGCCTAAAATGCGATAATTTCTGCCTGATTACGAGGGCTGCAGCCCCCACTTCTCACGTCTCTAACGCCTAGGCCCCTTAGCAATTCTATGATTTTTATCAGAAAATGATCTGCCGTGGAAAGCTTTCTCTTACCAATTACTGATAGTAACATATTTCAGTTTGATGCTAAAAATTTCCCATAACTTAAATCAAATTGCAGTTTTTGGAAAACAATTTTATGGTTTTTCGTTTTCTTAAATTTGTCGCACCTCGTCAGGATATTGGTAGACTTTTGAACACATCACCTAGAAAAAAGCTACAAATTTTTCTAAAAATATGGAAGCTGGGTTAAATTTCCTAAAAGTTGTGTACGATATGGCCTTTGAAAGATTTTAAGTTTCCTAACAAATTGCTGTTGTTGTCGCTTGGTACATAATGGTATTACAAATTACAATGATTTGATAAGCAAAAGCCTGTGGTTAGGTATCCGTATTTCAGCCAATTTATAACACACATAGCTGATTTCGCATTTTTAGAGGTAATCCTTGATGCTCTTTTAAGTTATGCATCCAAATTCAAATATTTTAAACCAGGAACTCAGTTGCCTTACAAATAATTATTAACAGTACATGTACTGCAAATATACGCTTCATCTTCATTTGAACAGAACACAACTGACACAGGCTTTCTCTTTAAAGGTGAAGAATCTTCCACATCCGTATGAAACTAATTGTGGAAAGCTAAAGCTGAAGTATTTCCGTAGCTATTCAAAGCATCTTTGCTGGCTCGAAAAGCTGACTGACCATGTTGTTAATCTTTGTGGGTGCAAAGATTGGTTCATGCCTGGTATGTGTCTTACTACTTCTTGTTCATTGAAGCAATATAGCAAATTTGAAATATGTACGAACAATAAGTACATATAACGATGGTCTTTACAGTTGACAGAATTCCGATGAATAATTAAATGTCGCTTTAAAGTATCAATGCAAATTAACTGTACATCCTTGAATTAGGCCTCCTTCCTCGCGCAAGCCTCCCATTCCCAATAGACACCTACCCCTGATTGAATGCTGTTAACGAACCTTCACCCGCAAATAAGCCCCATGTTTTGCCATTCAACGGACTACTCTGCATATGCAATACAATATTGTGTCAAAAAATATACTGTGCTATATCTACGTCACAGGTTCTATTTCTATTCTTTCTATTATTCTATTTCTATTTATCATTTTCTATTCCTCCGCATCCAGGTGATCACAGAGTTTGCACCTTGAATGAATCAATGAACTGTATGTGGATTCATTGGTGTAAGTATTCCTGACAGAATTGCTTTGACAATATCATCAGGTTTCACTAAACTACAATTTATATGATGGATTATTATCTATGGCTATTGCTCTGTCCTTTAACATGATAAACAAGTCAAGTAACTGGCAACGTTATATATTCCCATCTTTCTCTGTTATCTTATACAGTAGACTCCCAAAACTCAACCTCTTATACAGGGACCAATGAAATGCTCGAGATAACGAATGCTCGATCTATGTTGACATTCTTATATGAATGTATTGTGCAAGGGGAATGCAATACCAGTTCAACTGAGCAAATGTTCGGGTCGTCGAGGGTGCAAGTTAACGGGAATTTTTATTAGAAAAATATTTTTATGAAAACTCGGAAGATTAGTTCATCTAGTGTAGACTACACCAATCCCAATGCTATTTGCTAAAGCTTTGCAAAGATTTAAACCTTATGTTGTATATAATCCTGATTTTCTTTCAGCTCAATTCGACTTGACGCAAAATTACAGCTGTCCGCTACCATGTATTATAGACTCATATACCCCAACATTGTCATTCGCAAGATTTCCAGCAAACAACCTCGCAGACAAGATGGCAAAAAGATTGAACATCTCTGGGACGAAAGCAGAACAGCGCGGATGGATTAGGTATAGCGCTTACCAAAGCCTAAAAAGAAAAATAGCCAACATAATTTACCCATGACAGAATTTGTGCTTTCTTAGTTCTGGGATAAACAAAGCAGATTTTTCGAGCTTTTCTTCTTAGACTAGCCTTGTCAATTTTATTTATGCAAAAAATATTGAGTTTGGATCATAAATATTTCAACATTTATTTTTCAAATTGATATTGATATTAAATTGATATTGATATTTTTTATATTTCAACATTTATTTTTCAAACGTTTACATACTATAAATTGTTTCTTAGGCTATGAGATTTTTCTATGAAATTTTCAGTAGCTCAGAAAATTAGTTGATAAAATCCCTTTTTTGTTAACACGAGAGAAAATTTTCAAAAACATTGTTTTTCATCTTCAAATGTTCAATCTGGGTTTGGACATGATCTTACATTGTTCTTATATGTTTCCAGCAAATCGAGCCTCGGTCTTCCTTTAAGGTTTTTCTTATAAAAACAGAGTGCAATGTCAAATTAAAATGGCCAATGAAGAGTGGATGCCACTATCCTGATAAATTAGCTCGATAGTTAAAACAATCTTGTCAATCAAGAGACAGCTAATCGAAGGAAGTATTCAAAGACAGTTTTGTTTCTCTTCTTGCCTGACAATTTGCAGTTACAATCACAACATATATCTGCCTCTTTTTCAGAGATAATTTCTTAAAGGTGGTTATATATTATGGAGACCTTAATTACGAATACATGGAACAAATTCCAAGCTACGATTTAATGGTGCTACTGGGTGAGTGCCTTCTTATTTTTATGAACTCCACTAGAAAGGTGCCTCGAATCTCAAGGGGGCTCTTTTAGAGAGGGCTCAGTCAACTCATGCAGCTTTCTACCTTCTAGTGCAGAAAGGTTTTTTGAGATTTGCCAAGTACAGTTCATTTTCTCTATTTAAAGCAGTCGAAATTCTCTATTCAGGTATCCTACTTGATAAAGTGAGATCGGAATGCACATTCCATTTTATTACAACATATTTTCATTTCGAATTTTGAGATAAAGTCCCTAAGGAAAAAAAAACACGTTGTCTAAGATCACAAGGCTGGTACACTGATTTCAAAATGCCTTGCTTTTAGATCAGTAACTTCGTAACATTACAGAAGATATTTCAACATAAATTGTTCAGGATTTGTTACTGTAACCAGGAAGCAAATCGATGATAAAAGTTAACTGTTTTCTTTTAATGAGTAACTGGTAGCAACTTCATGAAGAAGGCAGCAAATTTGGGGCAACCCTTTTCCAGCCTGAAATTAAAATTTTACTAATATTGCATGCAATATTTCTCTGATTACTATCTATGGATTACTATCTATCTATGGATCGTGGTGAATTCATTAATAATATCTATTAATCAATTCACTACGAATCTTTCAACTTTTACTTCGCATTATGTTGTTTTACAATAAAGCATAGGTTTTTTGTTTTACAATAAAACTGTTTGCAACCATGATTTTAAACCTCTTGCATCTGGAATTTAAATCTAGTTTTCTTACAGTACATATTCATAAAAAATCACATTAATATTTTCTTAATTTCTCAATGAAATTGAAAACTGGATGTATTAACTCTATTCTTCTCTCTGTTTGCTTGATTTGAATTTCCTTGTCTCTGTGTTATTGAAATTTTTCAAGTGTAATTTTCTATAATTTCTTTTGATGATATTTCTGAAATAATGCCATCCTTTGCTTTTTTCAGGTGATATTGGTGGTCAATTAGGGCTTTTTCTTGGTTCCAGTGTCCTTACATACATCGAGTTCTTTGATTTTTTCGCAATGGTCATATACACAAGATTTTTTGAAGTATTCAAAAGGTCACCATCCCGGGTCTGATGCTGCATATTGAGACCCTGGCATCTACCACAAACGCTTAAAGGTTGACTCAACTGGCAAGCGGAGCTCCTATATTTTATAACATTTGCTCGGCTATAATTCTATTTTTTTGCTAAATTTTTGACGATATAAAAAAGAATAGATTTAGTAATTTTTGTAAACTGGTTTTGTACTCTTGCTAAAGGAAACTTCCTTTGTAATTTTTGTAGTAATTCAGTCACGTATCTCTTATTGAGATGTCTGGTACACTTCTCTACTGTAGTAAAATAGTCGTTTACGCCTGAAAATATTTGTTGAAAGGTTCAGAAATTTCTGTTTTGACATTTCTAGATGGTTATTATGATTTTAATTCAATTATTCAGGAAACCTTTCAGTTAAACTGTGGTATTATAAATCTTATCATGAGGTGGAACTAAATCATCTGGCGTGTGGGTTAAGTTACTCAAATTTTTCTAATTAATTTGAGCTTTATCAAACTGCGTGAAATTTGGTCTCCTGGTCCTTACTGTATCTAATAACATTCAACTTTGATATTGTGTGAAAAAACTCTACCTTAATTTGAATGAAGTCTCAGATTTCTGCACAAATATCGATTAGAGCAATTCTAAGGACGAAACAGGATGATTTCTAGGAGTTGAGTGAATTTAAATCAACCGGCCAAGATAAAATCGGTTTCATACAACTTCTTGATGCTCAAAAATATATCTTTGCGATGATCTTACAAAAGGAATACATTACAGCTTAATCACGGATTTTTCTATAAAGTTTTTATCTACCTGCTAAAAATATTGTAATTTCGTAGTCAATTTAGAGTGAGATTATTAACTTTCGTGGTAAAGAATATTTTCCTGTTACCACTGGCAAGAGTAACTCCAGTGCCAAGCTTGTTAGTTTGATAAAATGAATGATTTGCTTTTGCAGTGAATTTTTGTCTGATTTTTTTTGTTTTTAAAGCTTGAAAACAAAGCAAACGGTAATTCATTCTTATAGCAAGAATTATTATCTGATGTGGTATTCTAAGCAGATTACAGATTGGAGCATCTTCTAAAATTCATTTAACATCCTGTTGTTGAATTTCTTTGTCATTGAGACATGAGATTTGCCTTTAGTTTTGAAGTCATGTCACTAACCTTTTTAAAAAGAACGTTGTCTATGATCTTATAATTATTTTTTTGGGTAATTTTTTCTGATCAACTCAAGTTCGGCAAAATGCAAGAGATATCTTCAGCTGTCCCTAACCATGACGAGGAAAGCATTCTAAACATCCCCAGAGTTTCAGCCTGCAAGAAATTTGAAGGCAATCCAACCGATATGCCAAACTAAAAGAAAAGGGTGCCTCGTCAAAAGCACGTAGCAAAAAGTTACTTGCCATTTTTTCGAATTTAATAAAACATGTCATATGATTAGCTTCATCATGTAAGGCAGCTTCATACTTTGAAAAAAACACCGAAAGCCCTACATGGTTATAAAGTGTCCTTCTTAGCCTTAGTACCATATGTTTACTATTATACCTATCAATCTTTATTGTCATAAAGAAAACTGCATACACTTGGTGAGCAAAAGTATTGCTTTACCCGCCACAAATTGGCAGCACCGCCGCAAAAGTTTTATAGCAAACCAAACATCAAATTGCTTTAGCAAGATAAAAAAAAGTTTTGAGATCAAGGTATAGTAATGAAACTGAAAAATGCAAAATTTGTATAATGCTTTTGAAAACCGCAGGTGAGGCATTCGCAAAAATTTCCAAAAGCAATTCTAAAAAATATAAGAATATTGGTCTTGGGCATTAAAATGAGAGGTCAGGCTCAATGAGGCCCCAACCTTATTCGTCGCCACTGAGTGATTCCGTTATAGTCCAGGGCCCGCGTTACTGGGGGGAGGGGAGGGGTAGCCATGGCCCCGCCACTTTTTGCGAAGCTAGTAGTTTCAAAGCTGCAGTAAAAGAGGTAAGAAGCCTTGGCCCCCAACTTTTTTAGCCTTGGGCCCCTCACTTTCAAATTCATGGCGCGGGCCCTGTAGTCTGGATCATTTCAAAAGAAGGGTCTCAATAATAATCTTTATCTGACACTTCATGTCAACTGCAGAAAATGAGTTGGTTAGAGCATTTCTTATCAGTAATACAAGACTTTTCTCTTTCTATCACAGGCTTTGATTTACTACAGCTTTATTCTTTCTTTCTAATGTTTATGATATAATAACGATTCGAGTAGAATAAAAAAATGTTCTGTTATTGATGCCCTTTTGCCTGCCTATGATTCCAAATAGAGGCTAGAACAACAGGATAAGAAAGCACTAGAAAAGTCCAGAACGAAATTTGCGATGAAGCATTTATCTATATGTTTCAACAATGTGCAGTTATCTGCTGACACAAAAATCGAATAGCAGCATTAGACAGGATCTTTCTAAAGCCTTTTGGTTTTAGAAACTGAAAATTTTCTGCATTGAAAGGTAAGATTAACAGTTTACATGAAAGGGCCGAGCTAGGCCTATTATGTGTTTTTGTTATGTTTGTCACTGTTAGTTTTTTCAATATGCAGTAGTTTTTTATTTATGTATATTGTAGTTACAATTAAAAAACTTAGACGCCCCTGCGAGTGAACCGAACAGAAAATTTTTGCAGCTTCACCCTTAAATTAGCTTAAAAGTGCATTTCATGATGTTTCTTGTGCACAGGTCATTTTCATGTAATCGTGTTAAATGTTTTACTAGTCTACTTTTAGGCACATTTTGGTTACCTTTGGTTAATTCCATTCTAAAAATGCAATTTATTACTTTTTGAGGCCCTTCACCTCGAAGCCCAGATGCGATTTGCCCCCTCTGCCTCCTCTTGGCTGTCTTGGGTGTTTGTTGAAATTCTGTTATGATCTGATGCCTACTTGTTTGATAGAAGAAAGAAACAAATAATAATTTTTACATTCAGGGTAGTGTCTTGTTGTCTTTATAATGACAGCAAGTGTGAATAATGTTTCAGCCAATCAGTGTCAACCTTCCGACCAACTGTCATCAACTTTCTTCAAAATTTTCATGCAATGTTTTTGCACCAAAACACAGTGAAACAGGTTGAAAGTTCAAGCCTGCTGTGTAAAAGCATGTTGAAAAGTTAATCCTGCCTCTCTGATAATCCGACCTCTTTTTTCGTGCAATATATTTGGAGGTTTAATCAATAAGCCCGCAATAGAAATACAAAAAAGAATATGGTATGTGCCCTGGCAGGAATATACATAGCACATTAAGTTATTAATCTTTTTCTGATCCGTCACTGATTTTTAAGCCATCTTGTTATAATAGCTAAAATATACTTTGATATTTCAGGAACCTTGTAATCAGCTTCAATCTGGGATTAATTGAACACATGCTAGTTGAATTGCTTTTTTCTCTAGATAAAATCATTCTTTAGTGCTAATAAAATTTCATAATTTATTTCAGTTAATCTGACTTTCAAGTCAAAGTTAATAATTTGTACCATGGATATCTCAATGAAACTGAATGTCTCAGAAGGCTGCCTGAGTGAACAGGTTAGCAATGATGTTTTTGCTTCATGATGTTTGTGTAAATATCTTTATGCATAATATTTGGGTTGTTAAAAAACGTGGCCTTAGGCCATTGGCCTACCTTTTGGGGGTGTCAATGGTGTCAATTTGGCATAACAATGGCGTAGCACAGAGCAATTTGGTATAGTAATGGCTTACCACAGATCAATTTGCCATGCCAATAGTGTAGGCTTACTGTACCTCTGCACTACCACAAAAGGCTTAAAAAAGAAAATTTGCATTAGAATTGTCTTCAACACAAAAGCGTAAAGATTATTTTAAGATTGAATTTGATTTGAGTGATATTAGTTTAATAGTAGGCAAATTGCTTAAACTCTTCATTTTTTTATAAGCACTTTTTTGACATTTCCTCATGATAAATCAATTTTTCAGCAGTCTGATGTATCATCTACTGCAGTCATTAAGTTTAAAGAGCCAGCCCTCCCAGTGCCATTCAGAAAGCTTGATGAAGTAAGTACATATTTGTTTATTGTGATCACTGTGACTCAAGCTGCTAACTGACAATAAGAATTATCAATATCATTTATACATCTCAATTCTCAAGCATAACACATTTTGTGTTTATTACAGGACAGTTTTAAGTTGCCTAAACAGGTTGATGGAAAAGTGATTTTCAAGGATCATACAATTTTGTACTAACTACTTTCAATCTATATTGTTCCATGACTCAATTTTCATAAAAGTTCTACACCTTGAAAAGTTTCATCCTTCTTGTAGATATTCTAGAACTTGAAAGCTTTTACAGCAATAACCGTTATTCAAAATGGGCAAACAACAATTTAACAACAATTTATTAACAATCAATGTTTAGCACAGGTACCAGCATGGGATAGCTATTTTTGCAAGATTTAAATTATTTATTGATTGTCTGCATGGTAGATCAATTGAAGGATTGACTGATTGGCAGAAATGAAAGCTTTCCAGGCCTTTTTGTAAAAAAAGTAGCCCATGCAAGTGGCCAAGTTTGCCGTTTTTGTTTGCCTTAGTGCTGACATGACACAAGTGATCATTTCTATCACACAGAAAACATATTGAATAAGTTTACGTTATTCATAAAGTGACAGTACTGATTCAATGTCTGTCAAAACAGCTCAGATGTTTCATGATTAACTACAGGTAGAATTGTTTGCCATTATCATGTGTCAATCTTTTTAATAAGGAAATGTTTACCTTATGTCCATAACCTTTGCGGCTAGGATTAAATCCATTACAATTCAATTTGTGTTTTTATCTTTGTAATATATAGTACTTCCATTGAATATTATGGAATTCTTCTTGATTAATAGTTTCTGAAATTGCCGTTACAGGATACAAATTTGAATTTTCCACCAAAAAATTGGCTGAGAAGTAACCTTTCTCAGAAATTCTTTGAGGGAGGCATGGATAAAAGGAGGCCAATCAATTTGTCAAGGTTTGATTTTCTCTTAGTTTCAGGAATTTGTTTGATGTGACCAGTGATGGAAATTTAAGTTTTTGAGTGATGGGGACAGCAGAGTGAATTATTTCTGACAAGAGACATTGGAGTTTGCTGTTTGAGAGTTATTTCCCCTTTGATTTCTTTGGCCAAAAAATAAAGATATTCCGAGTAAATTTTCCAAGGCACATCCAAGAAAGTTGCCACCTTTCACCCCTTCCTTTATCTCCACCACTTTTTCGTATCCATTATATACTGCAATTCCAACAAATACTATTTCATTCTAAAACTTTCATAGTCCTGCATGTGAGAAAAAACTAAAATGTTTTAACAAGAATCGTTTTGTATCTCTTGTCATAAAGAAAAGCCTTGCCTGTTTTTGTTTGATTTTAATGTTATCCAATGTTTTTATATGTTCATTGCAAAGATTTTACTTGAGATTTAATTGTGTTTCTAGTTTCAAAATGGCAAATAAATATCTAGAGCATGTTGGAAATGTTGATGTCATTTCAGATGCAGAGGTATGGTTTTATATTCTCTGCATGAAGGCTTTTTGTGTAGCATATTATGAAAGTATTCTTGTTAAGGGTATTTTTATGCAAAACTACTACCATAAGTATTTACTGAGTAAAACTAGTGAATTTCCATTATAACAAATTGTAAGCTTTTTAAAATGATGAATCTTTGGTAAAGGTAATAAATTTTTAACCACAGAAATGTTATTCAAAGTTTTAAAGTAGGCATATGATGCATGTAGTTCACGATGAACAATTAGTTGCCCAATGATTGTATGAATCGTAAAACTTTGAGTGGCAACTTACAACCAACCTGTTATATGCACAAATGGCATGTACAGCACATATTTTATAGAGCACTTTATGACAGGCCGGTAAACAGAAATTTTGATTTGAATTTATGTTTAAACATTAAAACATTTTACATTACACATTTAGATTATGCATTTTACATTTATACTTTTAGAATATCAAGCGACTCCTGAAAAGTCCATACAGGTAAGAATTTGATTATTTATCAAAGACTGGCGTTTCTTTTGCATCGAGATAAGATTTATTCTTCAAATTGAGTTTTACATTAAAAGTTATCATGCTATTATTAGTTAATTAGTTTTGTTATTGTAATGAATAAATTGTCAATAAAAATTGCTTGCGTTCTTTTGAACTTGCCGATTCTTTTCGACTTGAGCAGACTTATTTGCTAAAGGGAGTTTTGATCAACTTATCAAGGTTTTAGACTAAAATTGAGGTTGCCCATAAATTATCTGTTCTGAATCATCTTTAAACGTTTATGAATGGCAGTAAAGGTGCGTTCCTAAATCCCCTTTAGGGCCCTGTGATGTCTGCCATGCTGTCTGCTATTTAAAGCAATCTCAAACCAGAAACCTGTATCTAGTTCAGGCTCTAGAAAAGATCTTTTAAAGTTTCTATTTTTTTTAATCGAACTAAAATAAGAACTTTTCGGATAAAGCTTTCCTAAAAGTTTATTCAAAAACACCACGTCAATCAACTCCAGACAGGTTTGTGCTTCTTAAAACTTTCAATTTAAAGGCAAATTTCTACCGGATGATTCTTTAAAAATACTTTTGATTTTTTTCGTAGTGATGGAGGCTTGAGTATGGCCGTTCATAGGATTCAAAATACATTGCTTATTAGTGAACTGGATATTCCAAAAATCATATCTGCTGCTTCGTCGGTACTTCAAAGATTTTAAATCTATAATTATTGTAGAGTAGTAGACACATTTATGTGGAGACTTGTTTTATGTGTAGAGACCTGGACATGTAAGGAAAAGTGATTTGAAGGGCATCGGCTATTACTAAAACAATGAACGGGGAATATGGGAGTGGGGGAATATCGAGCCCAAAAAGCCAATTTACCAGTTTAATACCTTTTTCGAAGAATTTTTGCGTAAATACTTCAGTTCTAAGACTAAAACGCACATTAGCGCAATACAGTTGGTTAGATTTTGAGAAATACCAACTCCGGCTAAAAAATGAAAATTGACATCCACGACTACCCCCATCCCAACTCATTAATTTGGCAGCGAGGCACTTTTTAAACCATATATCACGTCTTAACGAAACAGCTCAAGCAAACTACTATTTGGTATCTACTGAGACGGCTTTGAGGGACTGCATGGCATTTTCATGACCCTGAATACCGCATTTGTTTCTCATGTTCAAAGAGAATGGAAGTTATGTCGCAAAAATGAAATTTAAACGTTTATTATAAGAACACTTAATCAATTTTTCAGCCTGGCGTTTTTCATTTTTACGAATAGTTTCGCCCCTACGTGTTTTATGTCTTGACCAAGATGCTGGCGGCAATCTCCCATCGTATCGAAATAATTTATTTTTATTGACCGATCAACTTAATTTAGAAAATTCAAGAGACCTTCAATAGCAAAATGAAGGACCTTGTGCAGTGATGAGGAGGACGATAAAAATGTTTTTGTTACCCTCGAAGGTGAAAGGGCGAAGGCTCAGCTTCTCTTTTCATTGAATCAGACGGGTGAATCATTCGATGGAAATCATATTTTTCTATCTGGAAAACCAAAGAAATTCTTTTGTTTTGATAAAAGTCTTGGCTAGAGTAGATTGTACCTTGAACAAATTAACGCATAAGAAAAGGGGCAATCTGTTCAACAGACTCGTGCTTTTTTCCTTTTTCATTCCAAACAAAAATAAACTCCCTTTATATAAAAGCCAGTAAATTGAGGCCCAGGTTGGATGTGTATTGGCAGAATATTGGCAGAACAATATTGGGAGAGAAAATCGACAATATTTTCATGCCCTCTCAATTCCTTCAGCAGCTTCGCTTCATTTATCATATCTTTTTCAAGCCATCAAATTGCAAAAGTTTAATTGTTACAGATCAATAAAGTGTGCCAAAACTTCCTCTACCAGCCTCTTCATCAAACAATCTTATTCCAGTCAGTTTCTAGTACAAAGTGCGGTTTGTCTCTTGCTTTTTAACGGGGACAGAGACCTTTCATCACCAGGGTCCAAGTTTCTTATCAATAGGTACTGTCTAGTCAAATCAACTCCAGCTATATGACAGTACAGTCCATAGACGTGTATTCAATGTTACTTGTAGTAGTGTATGATATATAAGCTACAATATAATTTTTCATACCAATAGAATACAAACACTACAACCATATCCTAGAGCATAAAGAGAAAATACTACTATTTATACTTGAAAATAAGAAACATTTGTATTTCCGGTCTCTCATTGTTTCCTATGAAGTGAGTCTCTTTTGAAGGACAAGAGGCCTGTTTCTTATACAATGGGGTTTTCTGTAACCTTGATTTTGGTTAATGGCAGTTTTATTTATCTCGATAAAGAGCAACCGTTTTAACAACTAAAAAAGGGGTATGGTCCAAAAACAACATCACTTGCTAAATGCTTTTCAGTGGTTGGGTTATAATTCTTATTATCCTTGGGTTGCAATTGATGTTCTGATTGTTCTTCTATTTCATACTGAGTGTTCTTCTTTTCTCACTAGAAGCCTGATCTTTGCCGGAGACTGGACTGGTTGAAAAGATTTTATTGCAATGTTGTCGGCGTCCCTCAGGTAGTGATTTTTCTTCCACTTACCTTTGCATGACATATGATTTGAAAACATTGCATACTGAAATATTCAGCTTCCCACTACTTCTGACTTCGTTCAAAGAGATCTTTGGTCCGCTCGTTTATTTTTCTGTAAAAACAAGCATATTCTTAGAGCGTTGAAGGACAAGACTTTGGCTCTTGATAAAAATATGTGCTACTGTTACTATTTTGTTCAAGCGTCACGCTCTCCTCTAGTTCACATATTAGAATGCCACTATTGCAAATATACTGTTAGCATATTGAATTTCATCATTTCGTCATTTTCAGGATAGTGAATTTCCGAAGAAAAAAAGGAACAGAGAATATGCTCGAGCGCAAAATATGCTATCAAAATTCCTTCACTATAGGTAAGAGTCTTTTTTAATTACTGTCAGTCGGAGGTTCACCGTGAAAATACTGATAAAAAATTATTATGTTAGCAAGGGCAGATGCTGACATACAGTATGATTTGTTTTTTAGATTCGTTGTTCTGGGGGTCACCACGGGAAAAGGGTTCAAAGACCAATACCCTTACAGGTTCCCTTATTCGAGTATGTTTTGCTGCAAAAGTAATCAACTTGTCCTCTTAAGGTAACTATTTTTTGCTAAAGTAACAACTTTGTTTTGTTTTTAGTATTGAAAATACCGCCTCCAGCAGTGAAGATATGCAAGCAGATCAGTTGAGTTTTCTTCAACAAATCAGCGATGAGCTTGATACTGATGCATTTGAAGTCATGTGTAAAGAAGAAACGTTTTTATCTCCTTTCTTTGATGGAAGAAGAAGTGAGCTCGAATCAGTGGTATCTAAACCTTCTCTAATTTGTAAATTCTTCAATCATACCACGCTGGTTTTAGTTCCTAACTGGTTGAGTCACTGTACATCTGAATGCTCAAAAGGCGCAACTTTACATGGCACTTTTTCTTGCTGCTTGTTTACAGTGCAGAAAATATTTGCTATCTGAACCGCGGTCCCAGAAAGAAAAAAATCCCCCCCCCCTCTTGTAGTTTATTTTCAGCAACCAAGTCAGTTTTTCGATTTTGGTTTTATGGCTAAAAGCAGCTACATGCAAGGCAAAGTAGCTATGTACTAGGTGCAAAGCTTCATCATCATGGAATGCTATTGAGGAAGGTTCTCTTCATCCTTCCTCGACTATCTTTTGTCAGTCATGTAGCACAATGGGTTGACTAACTCTATACATAGTGTGAAAAGTTGATCAATTCAAAATCTTGTGACCACAGATGCTTCAGCTCGAAATAAAATCAGCAGAATCAAAGACTTGCTTTCATCTGTCGCTCATGGAAACCTTGTGTTTCACAAAATCTTCAATTTTGCACATTGATATAACAATTGCTGGTGGACATTGAGTTTCCAAGTGGCTGTCTGTATTATTTCTTATTTTTCAATTAATCTTTATGCTGATATTTGCACGTGGACACCATCTACAAATTTGTGTGGAAAATCTTTCGGATCTTCGAAATCAGCGGATGTATCTTATAGTTTTGGTTGATTTTGAATCTGTAGCAGTAAAAGTAGAATCTGAAATAGGATTCTCTCATAGACCGAACTCTAGAACTGCTCGCCACCGTTTTGCCAATGTAATTTGTTTATCCTCTCTTTTGAACAGTCACCCTTCCAGCGAGATGTTGTTTGGTCTCTGGATGACATAACAATGCTTGTTGGCTCTGATATGCCGATTTTTGGAGGGGGATTGTTTCCAGCTGTTAGCCTAAAATTGAGGTAAAAATGGAAGATGGCTAGTTATGTGAACTATATTGGGGAGACAATAAATGCTGAAACTGTTTACGCTTTTATGTAGAATGTGTCAACCTGATTGACTGTGGCATATCTGCCAACCAATCAAATCGCTATGTATCATTGTATTGTGACAGCAGCTCTAGCAAATAAATTATTCTCACCCTGTTAAACTTCCACCGATGATTGAAATTCAGCATACTTTTATTGCAGTGCTTAGAATTCAGCCTACCTAAAGTTATCTTGACATCAAAATGTAATTCTTATAGTTTTATTTTGGCTATCTGAAAAATTTGCTTTGGAGGTACCTTAGTACTTTAGCCGTGCAAATGCAGGACCCTGTTCATTTAGTTGATATAAATCTAAAAATTAAAAAAATGATCTATATAAGAGGAGAGTACTTGAAACGGAAAGTGTCAATAAAGGTGCACCTTCAAATTTGTAAACGGTTTGTTTTTGCTTTACCTTACACAAGTGCTAAATGCTAGGGGCTAACAACGAGATGTTATCATGAATCGTTAATGCTTTTTGTACTTGCTTTCTAGAGACGCAACAAAACCTATCAATATTCTCACTGGTCTTGACTACTGGCTTGATAACTTAATATGCAATGTTCCTGAACTCGCTATGTGCTATCATACGGAAGGAATAGTGCAGGTTTTTGTCATATTTACTGATTTAAGTGCAGAAATTATCTCGAGAAATCAATTCACAAGATTCTATAAATTTATATCAATTTTGCTTAATCACTCCTTGTCAAAGTCTATCGATTTGCAAAGCTTAAAAGCATTATGTCATGATAAAAGAAAAGTATATACCAAAATTTTCTGCGTCGTTATTTTCATGCTTCAATATTATTGGTGGACCTGTGACTGATTACAGACCTACCAAGTCGTGCATTTTGCGTGTGACACGCGCATTTTGATCTTTTTTCACGCTCACACGCATCAAAGCAAATTAATATTTTCTCGAGAGTGATGTTTCGGGTAGCAGTTGAACAGTAGCGCCGAAAGGGGGGTTCAGCTAGGGCAACGACCAAACATTTTCCCTTCATTTTCAAAGAACTCACTCATTTTCAAAACTAAAACTTGACACAAAGCTACCGCGTACTGATTCTAGAAGCAGATTCTGTCAAGCACCATGTTTTCTGAAAAATGGCTGCCAAGATCACATAGAATTGTTCTGAGCATATCAAAAGCAGATCCCCGCCTCCTGCAGAGAATGCAATCACTATAAATCAACACTTAAAGTTTTTTGGCATTTGACATTAGATCTAATTCAAATGTTTGACTTCTTTTGACATAGCAATTTACTTATGCATGATAAATATCCGTGATTGTTGTTGGAAATATTTCGGTGCTGTTATTGTTGTCCATTTGTTGTTGGAATTAGTTTTGTTCTTAAAGTTGTTGTTGTTGTTCCACTTTGCTGTTGTTATTGTTGTTTCTGTGTTGTTGTTGATGTTTGTTGTTGTGTTTAAGTGATGTTGTTGTTGTTGTTGTTGTTGTTGCAGTTTTGCTATTATTGATAGAATGATGAAACAAATCCATGTATAATCGTGGGTGTCCTTCAATGATATAAATTGTGATAATCTGCCTCGGTTCGGTTTTTCGAAGATCATTTCACTTGCATATTATCCAATCCTTCCTTTAAAACAATATCTCCGAATTTTTGCAGAAATATGAAATGGTTTTAACAGAAGACCTGCCAAAACTGGAAGACTGCAAATTTTCACCCAAGGTAATCACTTGATGCAAATTTTAAGCTTCTTCATATATCAAGCTTTGGACAATTTTTTGGCGGTACTAAATTGCTTTATCGTCCAACATAGACCAATAAAACGTCAGAATAAGATTCCGAAAGAACAAGATTGAAACGTTATATCCAGTTGTGTGTCGAAATAGACCAATCAGAAAAAGGCAAGCACATGACCGGTACAGTTGTCCAATCAGTACTGTGTGCCTATAGAAAATTACCAATGGAGTCCAAGAAAGAAAACGAACTCCTTCTGTCTACACAAAAGCGGCTTTTTCGTTTGTCTGTAGATCAATTCGAAAACTTTTAGATGAAAACTGCTATATTTTTCATATCAAGCTTTGTAAATCTTTATTTGTTTATCATATAAGCGTTCTTTTTTTATTTACAATCACTCAAATTCCTCTACCAATGCTTATCGTATAAACTTTATGATTTAGTGTGAGCCTATGATTTTTGCTTTTGTTAACAAGAAATTCAATATTGTAAATTGATCATTTCCCGATAGAATGGATCAAAATGCTAAAAATGTATAAGAGTCACTTTGTTCTTAGTCCTTTGTACTCTTTCATAGGTAGTCAAAAGTATCGCCCAAGATATTCTGTCTTTTCTGAAATCGAAGTGTACAAAAGAAGGGCATACTTATTGGCTTTTCAAAGGTAACAAGATTGATTTATTTTCATTCAGAGGCTGTGAAAACGATTTGGACGCAAAGAGATTTAATTATCGGCTCTGCATGAGTTTTCGTGTAGCATTAAATTATGTCAGTACATTGATAACATATAGCATTAAATTATTTGGAAACCGAAACCCATATCCCCTTTCTTTTGTCTAATTTCAGGTTACCCTATCCCTTGCTTTATATCTCTTAAGATTTTATCAAACTGGAGAATTGCTGCATATATTGCGCATGCCTATTGGTGGGGGACCGGTTATAGAAGATTTTTGAAATCCCATTCTCGCAAAAGTCGGTCTACTCCTCTTTCTCTTTGTTGGTTTTAAAGTCTCAGATCGCTTTGCAATTTTGTGGTCTTGACATTTCCAAATTAAAATAACTTAATTTATAACTTTGAAAAACTTGTCGCTTTGCCCTATGACCTTCCACTCACTTAGTCATTCCATTTTTCAAGGCAGCGAAAGTGACATCGTCAAATTATATGATCTGACGTCAATTTGCAATGAGGTTGGTACTTACGAAAATGCAAATGCTCATTTTCTTTGGAAAATTGTCATTATAAATTTGTCAATCTCAAATTTTTTAAAATTGTTTTTTGGAAATTTGAAGTTTTCATTAGAATGAGACATTTTTTAGCTTTCGATAACAAGACTATGTGAAAAATCCCTTTGTCGTGATTTGTGATTTGCAAAATGCCAATATGAAGTTTTAATTTATACATATCTAGGAAGCCGATGATAGTTCGCTGAACCCATTCACGTTGCCAGTCGCAAGTCTTTTGTTTCGGTGAGTAGCTCCGCGTGGTTATTTTGGCAATTTGACTCTGTCTTCAGCCAAGAGTTTCAATATGATAATTTTTTTCTGGCGCATTTTTTTGAAATCAGAAAATCTAGTGCAATGAATAAAGAGCTTTTATAGGCATTATATTTTTAGCAGTATCCATTCGTAGCAAAGAGTTTACAGACGAATAAAGTGAGTCTTTTTGTTACCTGGTTTCTCATGTGTTTTAGGATTGCAAATAACATGATCGCCAGTGGAATCAACCGCAAGAAGTGAGTTCACAACTTATTTGTCTTACTAAGCTGTAGGTTATTTTAGTAGCAACAATACGCTCATATTGAATGATATGGCAGGGCTTGACACGACATGTCATGACACGATACGTCTCGACACGACATAACAAGATGTGAAACGACATGACATTAAACGACATGACATAGTGCGACACTACACGACCAAACCTTAACTGACATCACATTACATGCCATTGCATTGCATTAAAGATTCGAATGACATAATTTTTATAGATTCTAGGTGTTGAATTTTTTCATTACCCTCGCAAAAGAACATTTAGTCGTGCTTTTTCTAAGTAATGCTTTTGCTGAAGCTATGGCTTCCAAAGAGGCGAATATTGTCTTCATTTTAGTCATCTCAGTCGTGTTTGTTGGTTAAAACAGGCCAACTTTTATTTTCATCAGCAAGTCAAAAGCAGGGTTCTGAGATAATCTTTAAATAATCTTTTTGCGGTACAAAATTTAGAAATGCCTTTGAGATAAACAAACATTTGGAATCATACTTTAGCTTTTCGTCTGACACTCTATAACCCTAACCCTAGGAGTATATCAGACAAAAGGGTGTCAGACGAAATGCTCAAGTACGAATCTAATTGTTTGCTTTATTCAAAGCAATTTTCAAATAGTGAATTAGCTATTTCAAGGTTATTGGAGTGCATATGAGGGTGTCAGGACAGGTTATCTTGTTGCCAGGACAAGAAATGTATATGCTGAAAAATCCAGGAGGCAGGAGTTTTTAATGAAAGATATTATTCCAGAATTAATGCCTTTTTTTGCATACCTCAGGGATGCCGTTGCTGCCTCATGCTTGCTACAAAATTGCATTTTGCTACTGGAGAATTCAAATCAATCCGAAGTAAGTTGCTCCTGATTGAAACCTCTATGACACTGGGCGTAAAATATTTCGATGAAAAGTTAGAATAGTCAAGCCAAATTTTCAAAAACAGAGAAATCGAGATAATTTAAAATTTATATTACAGGCTTAGGCTAATGTCAGGGCTTTATATTATACTAATGATCTGTATATCTCTTTACTCTTTTAATCCATGAAATTAAAATACATTGGCTCTTTCACTTTGTTCGAAACGACTTCAACTTGATCACTGCTCATAATTATCATTCATAATGATAATAATTGATTTTGGAAAACAATAAAAACCACATAAACTGCAGAATATTTGGGTTTTTTAATTCAGGTTTTAGCTATAAAAACATATCGTCCTAAATATCAGCGCTAATAATTTTCCAACCTTGATATAGACTTGTCGTAACAGCAACTTTGTTTTTGTATAACATTCGCTAAAAACACTTGAAGATGTAAATCTCGATGTTTCTGTTTTCATTTCCAGCTTACATTGGCTGCGCACTACTTACTTGCTCAATTATACATGCAAGATTTCTTTTCTGCTGATGACGATTCTAATGATGGAAAACCAAGCTTCGAGGAAGAGGGTTTTGATGACAACTTTGCAAACGAGGCCGAAGGTTTCACGCGGGCTTCTGACGATGAAAAGGTGAGATTTCAACCTTTTGTTAATATGTCATCAAGTTTAAAGTCTTTTTAAAGGCTACTTTATCACTAGCAGAGTATGTCTGAACTTAATTTAAAGATTATTTAATTGCTCCTATTGTATATGTTCGGAGAATACTTTTCAACATGACAAACCTCAAAAACAGAGAATTTTTGTGTGAACTGTGTATGCCAGCAACAAAGACTGCAATTCAAAAGTGATATATACTTGGGTCTTTATTGAAGTATGAAGTTTTTAATTACATATTCAAAATGGAGATTCGATGTTCTACATGAGGTTCTTACGGTGTATACGGCATCTATAATCTAATTTTGATTCACATAAGATTTATTGTATGTGCTGTATGTGCGAAAAGGTCCGTCTAAAGCTACTTTATTCCAAGATTTGGTTCATTTTCAAAGTATAAAGTAACTTTATAGTTATCCCAACACATTGTCTAAAGTATTTTTTAGTTAAGCCTTGATTTGCCATAACTACAAATAACAGTTTAACATAAAGCTTTAATAGAATACAAAATGGTAAAGGACGATCAATACCAGGACAGATTTTAGTCACAAATTGTTACTGTATGCTTTTAAAAGCGATGACCATGAATATTTTTGCAATGTGTATGCAAGTGCGTTTTGTGTTATTGTTGCTTAGTCATTATGTCGCATTGCTAGAGCTACAGGCAACTTACATGGTCATTCGTTTACTCATTTTCTCAGTTTTGTGAATTTTCTGTTATCCGTAAATGTAATTATCTCCAACTCACTCTTGACACTTTTCCAGCTGCATATCGTTTTTGACTGCTGGACAAACAATTCTTTATTTTTTTTACTTTCCCGAAGGTTAATGAAGGCTTTCGTGTGCTTGTAGATGCTATGAAACAAAATTACCAGGTAGCCTTTGACAGTACTTTATGTTAACCTTTATTACCCATTCGTAAGGTACAAATTAAATCTGCAATACAGGTTTTACACCAAAGCCCCCATGTTCAATGTTCATATCTCTGCTATTAAAATGAATACGTGCAAATTCAAAGTCAGTCTTGATTGCTGCAAACAATATATTTTTATCTACTTGCTAGCTGTGATATGAAAATTTTAGTCCTTTCCAATCAAGAGCGGGTCCAATCTGAAGCCTATCTTCAAAGATATTTGTTATTTGCGCCCTTATCTCCAGAACAACTTTCCATCAAATGCCATACCCCTTCCAGATGCCAGTATGCTCCTTTACACGAAGTTTTTATGTACTGTGTACTTGAAAAATTCGGGATGGTTATGAAAAATTTGGCCAGATATTTTCTGGAATCGTTAGTTGCTGCAATAAATAACTTGTACAGATTTTTGAGACTGATAAAAAACTACACCTTGTTTTGTAGGCTAACGCGTGGTTAAATGCCACTAAGGAGGAGAAATGCAGAATGACAATCAAGTTCATTGTCAAGGTAACAATCAAGCTAATTAGTTCAGAACTTTTATTTTTGCAGATAATCTAATTTTGAAGTCGTAAGATTTTAGCAATTTTGTAATAATCTGAAATAGCTACCTATTTTGAAACCCGGCAAGCTTAGGGTGCAATGCTGCTCTGGGATGAGTTGCTTTAGTTTCAAAGTTTATATCGTTGTTGGAAGAATTCCCTATCACGTCATGGATACAACCATTGCCCGGCGTAGACCCAAACCAGGCAAAAACGGTCACAAAATGGGAAAAGACAGGGTATTTGTTAAGATAAAAAAGTATAGCGCGATTCAATCTTCTGTTGGCAATTTCAACAAAATCTAGAGTGCGCCAAAACGTATAGTGACGACGATTTCAAAATCACTGGACAGGCAAGGTCGTATTTCAATTTAAGTGCCTTGGAATTTGCCTTCATCAAAGCAGAGGATCCCGATTTGTGTAGACAGAAAGAGTTTATCTTTTTGAGTCTTCAGCTAGTAAGGAGGTAGCGGCTGGTGACACTATTTTCCATGTTACTTTACTTTCGACCTGCATATCTCCGCTTACCTATGGCCATTATACGACACTTTTCTGACATTGTCAGATGAAGAGTTCTCTAGTATGCAATCGGTCTTCCCACGTTTTCTTCAAATTTTGCAGGCCAAACGCCTTACTTACTTCATTGTGTAAGACAGATGCTTATTTTTAAGCCCTTGTGGCGGTACAGTACCTAACTCAGAGAGGCCACACTCATTTTATTTTCCGTTCTTTGGATAAAATGGGTATGTTTTTATTCTCTTTAACCCACTCAAGCTAAGGTAAAATAAAACAATAACATTTGAATAGGGTTATATTAAGTTATTCAAAATGACATCCTTTGTTTCACAGGCACTTCAGTCTTATAACGTTGTCTCAAGCAGAGCTGGAAAACGTCTGACGTATGGGGACTTCGAAGGCGCCACTTCCTCTTCGTCTGCAAGCAACGAGCAAAGTGGGTCAATTATTTCGCTCAGAGACACGCAAACTGGTCATACAGTGGAAGATCGCATATACAGTAACTATGGTTTGCACGATATGCAAAACCCGGAAAATGGCCGGATAATACGGAATCTCAATATCGCCGCAGTTAATGCATATTCTTCACTTGCTGAGCTTAGTATATCCAAAGAGAAATATGGAAGGGCACTGCGATTTCTCAAGATCGCTCTTCAGGCCATTGGTAGGTTTAACTCCTGTTTGTGTTTGTGCTGTTTCGCCGTACTTTATCTTTTCTATTTCTTAATGCCAGTGTTAGCAAGTCGTAGGCCCATTCCGTTGGAGTGACAACCCTAGATCTTTTCTGCTATGATATTCCGCATGATATACCAGATATGTTGTTGGTAAGTCTAATACGGTAGTAGCCGTTGCCTGTCATGCTTGAGTAACAATGTACTGACACGAAAGGCCAACAAAGGCTAACACGAAGAAGATTATGATAGATTATAATTCAACTAAAGTTTAAAACATCTTACATGGTAATATTACAATACATCTTATCATTATACAATACATCTTACATAGTAATATTACAACGTTCCCTGACGATCGCATTAAGCGTGAAACTCGGAGGGTAACCGTCCTATTCTATACACCAAAGCGTGTACAGCTCTGCCTATACGGCTTTGAGATCTTAATGACAGACCAATAAACAGTCGAGTTGCGTAACTTTTTGGGGATGGAGTCCCAGCTCCAATGGCAGAAACCAGCTACCAAAAAACTGAGCAGAGTGCTTGCTTTACGTAAAGGTCTTTATTTCGCTACTTTCTATTTTCATTGCTGTGCCATTTACGAAACGTTGAAAATATTTGATCGCTTTGATATGCTTGTTTGTTACAGGAAAGATCCCATCTCCGCAACCAGACACAGTATTACGCAAACATGCCAAAGTCAACATGTTGCTAGGTGACGTATGTCTTGTTCTTGCACGAACGAAAACAGTATCTAGAGAAGACTACTTCTCATTGAGCGAGGATGATACTGAGTTTATCAGGCTTTGTGATTCGTATGCTGCTGCTTGCATGCCTGAGAATGAGCTTGCGAGAGGTAGCAACATCGACGAAATATTCATGTTGTCATCGGAAGAGCTACTCATCAAAGCTGTTTCTTGGTACGAAGAGAGTGTTGCAGTTAGTCCTTCGGACGAGACGGATCTTGAAAACGTGGAGCAGGTTGGTTTTTTGGAAATTTCATCAAAATAAGCGCTCTATCTAAGATCAGCCTGCATTTAACCAACTAAACGAATCTTAATAATGCCCTCGCCTTATATTGATAGCTATATGCTGCAAGATTTCAGATTTGATATTTGAAGCTTTTTTGATAAAGGGCACTGTTAAGCCTTCAAGACACAGTTGTATACCTGAATAAAGCTTTTAGCACCATTAACAAGCATATTCAGTGTTGTTATTGGACTCCCATGTTCTGAATATCTATAATTTTTTCGATTGTCAGCAAAGTTTTGTGAATAATTAGAAAGTATTTAGTACAAGATGTCACAATTCCATTTTAATATTGAGCATTTTAAGTATTTCAGTTAATTTATTTCACGCTTTCACTACAATGAAATTCATTTCGATTATTTGAAGTAAGAATCGTTAGTAAACGTTCTAATTCCCACAATAAGTGATTAATACTTTATAAAATTCCAAAATGACATCTATATTTATCAAATCACGACCAAAAGCTAAAGAGGATGGGGTATTTTCCATTGAATGCATTGATAATAATGTTATAAAGATAATAGAACATTGCTGGAGAAAAAGTAAGGGGTTAGGTGTAACCAGCTCCTTGTCTCTTTCTAAGGCTTTGCAAAAGTCATAGTGAAATGAAACCTTGCGTCTGATCGCGTTATAGTGATCTGAACTTTGAGTTCCCGTAATTGGTAAAATCGCTGCCGTGGTGGTCCAAGAGGTGATCCTTAATCCAGGGGCGCTGGATTTCTAAAACCGAAGAAACATTACGAGCCCGAATCCGGGCCCTCAGCAAAATGAGTTTTTAACATATACCTAAAATTCTTCACCGACTATTTGGGGAATAATGAGAATTTTCCTATCTGGTTAATAACTTCGATATGTTTGCCTGAAACTCTGTGTTATTATTTACATTTCAAGGTTTCTGCAGTGACTGGCAGGCTTGGCAATGTGCGCAATGAACTCGGAGTCTTCTACATGAACGTTGCTTCTTCTTTATTAAAAAGCCACGGAGATCCAACAGCCGAAGAGCAGAGCATTTGGAAAAAGAGTTACCAGTATTTTGAAACCGGAATTGAAGCATTTTTGGTTGTATCTGACAAGTAAGTCTACGATTATTTATATAAGTACTTCTTTTGAAAGAAAGCCTCTGCTTATAGCACGGTCGTCTTATAGCAAATGGTACGTTAAATTATACGTGTAGGTCAACTGAGTTATATCTTAGTCACCCATTTGAAGATCCAGGAGGCTCTTCATATATTTTAGAATAGGGATGCTCAGGTTACCTTTTTGGATCTTGTATTTGATCAAAAGTCATTTTTTAGGTCAATCAATTTTACAATTCCTTTTTTCTGTACATGAAAATCTGAATTATTTTTTTGGACTCGAATGTGAAAAAAGTTTAAAAATAGAGACAATTTGAAAATTTTTTTGATGGAGACTCCTTTTTTGAATTGATGGTTTGTACCCCCAGCCTGTGCATTTAAAAGTTGGTAAAAGGGTGCAGAGAAGGAATGTTGAAGGGAAATATCGAACTGGGCTATACATACAAACTGGGAAACCGGGCAAGCTAAAGTGGCATCTCTAAGTAGGGTAAAGTTTGGGCTATGTGCCTCTTGCGCCCCTGCTTTTGACGTCTCTGCATAAAATCTTGGTGCTTGGTAGACTAACATCTTGAAAATTTTCCTTAAAGATCATATAATTGTATTGAAGACGCATTCTTTTACAAAATTGCGTGGCATTAGTTTCTTATAAAATCTTATTCTCTATATTTGTAAATTTCATGTTGTTTCCCATGTTATAGTTCTTCTAAAAATTACTTCTAAAAAATTTTTTTTACTCCAAAAAAAGGTCAAATGTAGCGCTGTTACATTCGAATAGAGCAAGGTTGATGCGTCTCTGTGCCACTGCCTATGGCAACAGTACAAGGCAAAATGAAGAGGAGGAGCGAGGTGAATTCACGCACCAAGAAAGGCTGTACTTCAATAAGGTAATTAATGCATTTTTGCAACCTGGTCGAATGCTTGATTCTGAAAGTGGAAGATAAGCCACTGTTCCAGATTAAGCATCCTGATTTTGCGGACTTTAAACTGCTTGAGCAAAGAAAATTCTAGAAACACTTGAAAAAAAACCCATTTTTTTTCATTGAAAGTAACAGAAATAATAACCCTTAAGCGTTGAAAATGTAAGATGTTTGTTGAGGAGTTTGTCACCAAAATTTCCCAGAAGGGTCTCACTAAGCAATATAAATTCTCTGGAATTTTCCCTTATTGATATTTCTTGACAGGCCAAGGGGTATGTGTAGAATATTCTAAAGTATGTTTAATGTAGCGCAGCGAAGAATTTCTGTAGTTAAGCATAAGCACGAATTTATTGATTCAATTTGAGCTCAGGCTTATAACTTCTGTCTACCAGTGGCTAGCTGTTGTTCCCTCTTCTAAGCACTTAAAATAGATTCTAATCATTTCACTGTTTACATTTTAATGATACTCTTTACATTGTCTCCAGGCCTTCGAGTTCTACCAAAAAGCGCTCTCATGCTTGGGAAGTAAAGATAAAAGCCAAGATATCTGGAATCAAATATCATTTGATTTGTCTGGAGCATATTTCGCAATGGCCTGTTTACTACAAGACTACGCTCCATTGAATACGGTGTCATTTGAGGAGGTAAGCGTCTTCGATACTCAATCCCTTGCATCTCAGTTTTTAGATCGCTTCTTTAATTCGTCAGAAAAAGTAGAAGCGCAGATGGGAACTTGGCTGCTCGTACTGAGTCTCTTGCAAAGATCTAAAGTCAGTGGATACAGAAAACATTCAGGTTGGTCGAAAACAAAGGCTAGCTATTTTTGGTTTGCTATGGTTGCTAATATGAAGCAGAAGTCATGAATCGAATTGTATTTACATTCAATGGACAATTTGTGAAGATAGAGACACTCAAAGGAGAATGTTTTATATTAAGCTGTTTCATTGACTTTCGGCAGAGCAGTTTTCATCCACATCCAGGCTCAAAGGACACAGCGAAAAACTACAATCAGCCTTGAACGAATCATTCAGCATCGAAAATATTACTTAGCTTCAAGAAACAGATCAAGTTCTAAGATTTTTTTCAAATTATCTTGCAGACTAAAGTTCCCGAATTTGCTTCAAAATATTCTTCAGCTTAAGTAACCAGACGCATAGTTTTTATTCAAAAAGAGGACCAAGGACCTGTTATTGGTGGATTGTTGGTTTTCAATATTTTCCTTCAATTCTTTGACTTCGAATCTTTTTGCACACTGACAGTCTATAACCAACTTTTGATTCCCAAACAAATATGCATTTTTCTGCCAGTTTAATAATAACCAGCACGCCAGACAACTTTTTTTCTAACGAATTGACTATCAATATCTTCTTTACACTTTGACAGGTTTCTAAAGAAGTCCAGAATCTTATGATGAAGTCGTTGCACTATTGTCAAGACGAGGAATGCGATGCAAAATCTCCAAGAACTAAAAGCATTAGATTGAGAATAGGCACCATTCACCACCGCATTGCATCATTGTACCACCATGCTCTTCGTAACAAGGTATGTCTTGGAGCTAAAGATCTCGTTGCAATTTTTGATCGTAGACACAGCTTTTGAAATGAATGCTCTTTAAGACTTACTGGGCAAATCAATTGCGAAATGCATCCCCTCTATACATCAAAAGGTTTGGACCTGTGTATCTTTCTAACAAAGGTATCAGCATTCAACTGGCAGCGAGGGGCAGTTTGGTAAACGAAAAAATTTGTCTTGGATTGTCTCAAAGAATTTGTCTGAATTTATTTATTTAAAGATATGCTTCTTTCTAGCTGCATTAATACCGAAAATCTTTGTCAGTTAATAAAGTGACCTCCTTGTCCTAACTGTTTTACTCATTCATTTCAAAGCTTGCTATGTCCAGGAAATAGTAGATGTTTTGTATTGATTTCAGTTACTTTCAAAAAAAACAAAATAATGAATTAAGGATTTTGTTTTTCCTTATTTGTAACTTTGTTTTCGTCACCCTCTCTTTACAACGTGAAAATGGAATTTCTGTATCGCTCCGTATTTTCCTTTCTGTTGTTACGCATAAATATAATTTAAGTATGGTAAATGAAAGAATTATCTTATTAGTACGACTATATTTTAGAAAGTAATAAGAGATTCAAGCCTATTATATTTGAAATTTCACTACATGAAACGTTTTTTCTCTTCTAGGACCAAACCGCTTCGGCCAAAAAGTTAAAATCACTAGCTGATTTACATTATGAAAAGGCCTACTGTCACCTTACAGATGAACAAGGCCTCTTGGAGTACCTTTCAACTTTAACAGAGCACATTGCATTGCATTCGCAGTTAGAAAGCAAGGCTTCTAGTAGTTTCACGAATGTTAAAAGACTCAAAGCAGCATTGACTATAGTTCTCAAGAAATCAAATATTGATGTCCTCAGAAAAGGTGCCTGTATCTTGGAGAGTGAAGAAATGGGAGAGAATTGCGAGTGTGCATATGTTGGCCATGCGGAGGAGAAGCTAATAGAAGGAAAGAAAGGGATTTCATCAACCTCAGAAAAAATCAATAGCAACTTTTCTTTAGAAACCCTATATAGAACTTTATTGCTTTTGAACACACAGTTACGAGACATTCTAAAAGACCTTGTTTTGCTTTTCTCAGCTAAAGGATCAAAGTTAAAAAGTTTTGAGAACCTTGACTTAGCCGAGGTAAAGAAAATATATGAAATTTATCTTCGAAGATCACCCAGCGTTGATGAAAAAGACAATGATACCGGAAAAAAGTCTGTACATATGCTAAAATGTATTGCAGATATTGTAGAGAAAATAAGGTCAGAAAGTAATTTATAGAAAAGTAAGATTATACAGTTAGAATATTTATTAGTATCGTCATTCAAATTCACGCACCATGTAACAAGTGTTATTCATTTAATCATTACTGCGGATAAAATGTTTATTTTGGAATCGAACAGGTGGAGGTTAGAAAGAAAGTATCTTTTTCAGTCTTATCTTGATAGTATCTCATCAAACGTGTAGATTGATATACGATTCTTGAGTGCTAGGAGCGTTCAAGGATTGACAGAATCTTTGAAAAGACCTGCCGTACACTACTATAGCCTTGGCTTTGAACTTCTTCAAAATCTTAGGCCAAGTTGATATGAATGCCAATGAAGTTCAAAACTGGCCGTGTCGAGAAAGGGCATCATTTTGCCCAAAACTTCATTCCCTGCTGTCTGTGATGTGAGAATGATGCCTGCGGACATTGCCCTAATCATAGTTTTATTCTGTCTCAAATATATGAAAAGTTTGCCTTGATTGCATTTTTCTTGAAAGTACAGATAGATTGTACTTTGCAGGAAGGAAATTTTTTTATAATGACCAAATATTTTTTAAACAAGTTGTGCACGAAAAGTTTCATACGACAACGAGTTTTCTGTCGGCAGTGTGAATTGTCAGTGAATAAAATACTGAGTTCTGTTATGGAAGCGCGTTTTGTTCCCTTTGATATCCATCACTTTGCAATAATTTAGCAAAAGCAATAGGAAATGTTGCTTCTTCGCCTTTGAGTCATACGATTTCCATTCTCTGCAATTAAGAACTTTGATCTTAGACTGAGAATAAAGTTTTTACTTATGCATAAGTTACAGCAAGTTTTACACCGTCCCTGGAATACTGTATAAATGAAAGTCAAAGACTTCAATTAACAGCTATATCTGTAGCTATTTTCAAACATTGTATCTTACTTCTCACTCAGAGTATGCATGTATTGTTTTTCCTTTTCGATTATTTTCCTGTTCTTTTAGTTTTTGACTGTCCAGGGCTTTTTTGCGAAATACTTTGTTCTCCATAATTTCAGCCATTTCCTAATCACATTTTGATGGACTTAACAGTTCAATACGAGCATTGAAGTCTACATTCTCAAATAGTTAATTTCTATTGTTTATTTGATTCAAATTTATTTAAGGAAGAGAATATGAAAGTTTTAAAATTCTTTTTACTGACAAATTTGCCCCCTCCCCTTATCACAAAAATGTGTAGCTTGAAGGCTTATTGTAAGCAACTAGTGGTGTCAGTGACCAACAGGTTTGGGGCAATATCAGTTCAGCATGACCTGTGCTCTAGATCTTTCTTATTTCAAGTTAGGGGTCTGGAACACGGCCTAATACTCGTTAAAACACCAGGCTCTGGCCTAAAAATTAACACAATTAAGTTATTGTTCTTTATCAATCAATTATTGGAGTGATGGGGATGTCAGTAGTATATCTATAGATCTGGTAAAATCAATGATATAATCCGGGAGACCATTCCAATGGTTTGTTACTCTTAAAATGGGGAAATTCTTCCTGATAGCAGTGTTAAACTGTTGTTTCGTCAATTGCTGGTTGTTTTCTCGAGTCTTCGAATCCAAATTGGGATATTTTGTACAAGAATCACAAGGTCACTCTAACATGAAACTCGGAAAATTAAGTGTGTCTGTCCCAACGCTCGAAAGGTCTGTGTTTTTGGGAATTATCTTAATTACGGTGCAACGAGGAAGGTACGTAACTCTTTAAAGTTGCATTGAATTTCGCTGCAAAAATAAATTCTAAAGAGGATGACGGGTGGGACCAGTTTTACTTTGATACTATAGCTGTATTAATTTCTGCAGTGAGCGTACAATAGGCATCCTCTCACAGCCATAGAATAACTGTGTCAAATTTTATTCCGTCCATCATCGAAGATGTCTCCGACTGCTAGACTTACTCCATGAGCCTCTGTTTCGCTACTGCCTCACTTGACGGACGCTACAACAGAGGATGCCGTACAACGGAACGAGCAACCAGCATGGTGCTCTTGGACGATGACACTTCTGTTGTAGCGTCCGTCAAGTGAGGCAGTAGCGAAACAGAGGCTCATGGAGTAAGTCTATGCGACTGCTGCGAAGAATCATTGTCTACGAACGAGTCTCAGCCTCGACTCCAGCCTTTCACGTGAGCGGTTAAAGGTCCAAAGTTCATTTTTGCAATTGTTGTTTGCGCGTAAAATTGAGAGCGTGGTGTCGTTCTGTTGTTGTTTTCTTGGAACGTTCCAGGAATCCATGGATTTGAAAAACTAAGAAGATTTAGACAATTACCAGTTCGCATTCATTTGTATATACATTTTCCTTGAGTGATTTCAAGTATTGGGACAAGACGCTACAACGAGACGCCGTACAACGGAACGAGCAACCAGCATGGTGCTCTTGGACGATGACACTTCTGTTTGGGCGGAAAGTTACCCAAACTTCCTTCGGTTAGCTGCGGCCACAAAAGCTTCACTTAAAGTTCCGCTAAAAAGGATGAAGCCTAAAGAAAATATGCCACCAAGATTCAACGTTAAAGGGATGTCTGTAGCAGTGCGTGTTTTAGGGCACGAAATCCGCCATGTTACTTACAAAACAACTGGAAAAGATTTGGCGGACTTACGTAATTCTTGTCCAGATATATTGAAGAAAATAGGCCAGGCAGCAAAAGATAGAAAAATCCCATTTGCGAAATTTACTGTTCCTTTGTTTGATTTTCCTCAGAGGAATCTGCATGAATTTGATTTTAATGGACACTCAGTTGTTTCAAAATGGGAGCCTTTCTGTGCCCAAAACTTGCCGAATGTGGAGACTGATCCGGATCCAGACCTATGTAGTTGCGGGCTTGATCAGTGGGGTTCTGAGTGGAAAAGTCAAACGATAAAAGAAACGATAAAAGAAACTGAAATGCAAAGGTTAATATATTTTAATGACCATCTCATTACAAAATTACAAGGTCTGACAAATATTCACAGCGACCTGATGAAAGTGAAATGCTCAGTTTTGATATATATTTCCAGAATAAATTTCCAGAATTTAGGAATAATTTTCTGTGCATTCATAGAACTGCGATTGCAAATTCTATTTACTATTGTCCTGAAGTGCTGTCCCAAGTTTCCCAAACGCCAAGGCGCATTCCATGTACTTAGGCCCAAAGATCTTCGGCGATCAGCCAAACTGCAACAACTGCAATTAGCAAAAATTTCATCTAAAAATGGAGAATGTGCCAGTGCTGTCAACTTTTCCAGTGCATAATAGATCTAGTTTTTAGCTGCCCAAGAAACTCTGTTGCCCATCAGCACACACACCTGCTCGCTTTTGCATATCGGCCATGCAAAATCCTTAGATAATAACATTTAACATTATTAACTCTAAAAATAACTAAGACTGTATGATTTCTTGCACGCAATTTCAAATTTTCAAAAACTTCTGCGCAAGAAACACAGCATCTAAGGTCTGCAATTGCCATGCACTGCATATTGGAAAAGAGGCACCCCTTTAGAAGGACTGGTAGAGCGTGGTAGAAGGAATTGAATTAGCTTTTTCAGTCTTTTTCAATTTTGTTTTTCCATTTTTTTAAAAACATAATTATCCTGCCAAACCCAAGGTGCGAGTCAGTTGGTGCACCTAATATTTTGTCAAAATTGGCCATTATCTGTCATCTGCTGTCCCTCCCATTTTTAAGGGTACATGTACCCTTTTCCTGAGTATCTTCATTGAAGCATGAAAACCCAAAATTTTTATATTTAATCATTGATGATAAGTTTTACACTACAAGTTCTGTGTATTGGCCTTTTTGTAATAGCAAGGCTCTTCAAGTTCATTATATTTACATGTCAAGTTCCATTTTGAATGTTTCCAGCCACAACACAATTTCTGTCTGAATTGGTGCATTTGTTTTTTTGCTCCAAATCTCACCAACTTTTTTATGATAATCTTAAATTCTTCTCCTGGGCAGTAAAATTAAGCCCTCAGTTAGGGTAAAAAGTAAGTTGCTTTGGTGCCAGTGTTTTGGGAATTACTTACCAGATAAAAAGCAGTTGGTCCTCTGTTTTGGAATCTAACAGTAATCTTTCTTTTAGGATTGCTGCGCTGCTTTCATCGTCAAGTCTTAATGATGATTCAAGTGAAATGGCTTCTAGTAATAAGGATTCTTGGAAACTGTTTATGAAGTCAAAAATGTATCATGTATGGAGAAGAAAAGGAGATTCTGATGGAAAATATGAATACAAAAGTAAGCAGACCTGACCGTGGGCATTTTAGCACGGTACATCTTGGTAAAGTCAGGCGGGCGATTTTTAGTCTATTAAAAATCGTCAGTAAAATTATATAACAGTCTTTAACAGCTAAGTTTACAAAACAAGATTGCGATTCACCGACAGAAATAAAACAATAGTTTCATATATCAACAACAACAGTCAACAACATCAACAACAACATTCTCACTAACAAGGTTAGAACAGAACCAAAAAAAATCACTTAGTGTGATTTTGTTATAACATTAGTACAAACTAGCATTCATTCGAAAACTGTCATTTGGACGTTCAAATACTTGAAGGCTTGTTATTTTGGAGTTCCTTGTCACAGAAACATACACATATTTTATTAAGCGAAACTGATAAATTCAGCTAGTACTGGAAATTCAGAGATTAAAAAATTTTGAGAGATGACAGTTTCATACTGGTGCTCAAAAAGCTATCTATATCTATCAGTGGGGGTTTCCTGTATACTTTAATTAACATTATAGCCAGTTATTTAAAGTTATTTATTGCCAAGTTTGCACCAAGCGAACATCACCATGTTCTTTCCATCTATCTCCTCAATTTTTCTTCCAAAAACAGCTTCTTTGTCGTATTTTTGGAAAGTTCTTAGCTCAGCAGTTGATACTCGCCATGTTGAAACAATTCATGTTCCACGTGTTAGGAATATTATGAATACCTTAAAGGCAACCCTGTCAAGTGACATTACAATTGACCTTCGAAATAGCATTCTAGTGAAAATGAAACCATTCAAAGGATTCTCTTCCCTATTGCATTTAAAAATGCTTGGTTTGTTTTTCACGGACTTGTTAAGTAGTTTACCAGTTTACAGGAGTAGATGACTTTCTAATAGATTGAAAGGTGATAAATGTTATTTTGAAGTCAAAACATTGGGGATCAAGTTCCTATCAATACTTTAGTTTAACCTCGAAAGGTGTCGAGAAATGTAAGGAAGACCAAGGCGGGTGGTTAACTGACGATAAATAGCTCACCTCGCTAACCCAAGACGAGTGTGGAGGCGTGCGCATGATCGCCCACCTCAAATGGCCACGTCTGAGTAAGCATCTTGTTTTATGTATAATTAACATGTTAAGAAAATTTTTGTTTTGATAAGAGATACTGTACAAGCACTTTGCCTATCATTTTATGTTTATTTTGTAAGTATTTTAATCAAAATTTTCTTGCAGTTCAAGGTACATTTGATGATGTCTGTGCAAAGGCCTTTTATCAAACACAGGTATGCTCAAGTTATCCTGAAAAGTTACTTTACCACCATGTTTAGTATTAGTATCAAATGCATTTCAGTGTATGGGTGAATTGCTGTATTTTGCTGTGTAAAAGATGTACCCTTAATTCTATGTTTAAATTCTAAGAATATATATAGTTGTTACTTTGCTTTACCAAGTAAAGATGCACCCACTTTTGTTCATACTGGTAAAGTGTGTTTCAGTGAAAAAGTGAAATGACTGAAACTAACCCTTGGAGGGAAATTTATTCAAACCCAAGTTTTTTTGTACCATTACCTTTCAAAGTATCAACTAGAGATAACAGGTTTGAATATCCATAAAGTTCTTCTTTGCCATCATATTCAACAAAAAGGTCCTTGCAGTATTTTTCAGATAACCCAGCTATTGCTTATTAGTTTTTGCAAAATTCATGAAACACAACAAATTTCCCATAATTAGCAGGCTTTGACTTTAGGCAAGCTATAAATCATTCTTTGATTTCAGTCTTATGTTGAATGTGTCATCTGTGGTCAAACTATGTTCAATGAATGCAACTGATTTCTCAAGTTATGTTGAGATGTCACCTTTGGTTTGGTGGTCATCTTTGATTTATCCTGTTACATTCCCGAATCTAGGTATCTAACTATTGTACAGGGCAATACAACCCCACTACCTTTATTGAAGAGAACTTTTTAAAGTATGGTTTAGATATAAGTGGCCTGACCAGAGCCCAGGTAATAGCCAAGTTAATTTTATGTGTAAGAAGTTAAAACCACAGGATAGGCTGTCCACTGGATTCTATGATGCTTGCAATGAGTATAAATACAAAGATAAAATTCAGGAACAAAGCCAAACAGCGAGGAGAATCCAATGTAATTCAAAATAAATAAAATAAAATGAATACTCATGTTTCATCTGGCATGCAAGGCTTGTCTCATTTGTTTCATTCATGCTGATGAAGCCCTGTATGCCGGGGCAGTATATTAGTATTTCTTTTACTTAATTCATTTTGAACTACATTGGATTCCAGTTGATGTTTTGCTTTGTTCCTCATTTTTGTTTAGATTTATTTCACCATGTATAAGATGCAAACCCACATCAAAACCAATATTAGTTCAAAATATATGTCTTATTACCACTAAATATGGTGGTCCTTTTTGTTCCTTATTTAATGCTCCCAAAGATGCTCCCGAAGAAGTAAAACATCCTGCATTTATTACGAGTGTGTTTTAGGGAGCACCTTCATTTTGCTGAAAACAAGCTCTTTTGCACTTCCTTTTATCCTTTTCTTTACATGCCATGCAGATATTCAACTAAATCAATTTATTAGTGAGTCTGTTAGTCACACAGCATCCATAGAAATTAACTATGAAAAATGTGCTATATATTTTTCTGTGTATGATATTCCTCAATTACTGTCTTTCAATTACTTAGATTGACAACCAGTATAGATGTTCATGGGATTCATATGCATTGGCAATTGATGTTGTGTTGAAAGATCCACTTAGTGAGTCTGAAATTGTGCGTTGGACAACAAAGTGCCCAGTAAGTGACATCTCATGAAGCATACAATAGAGCATTATAAAAACTGATTAATTGGATAGACATATATTTTATTATTGAGCTATGGTTGATATTATTATTCTGCCAATTTATCTTTAACCCTTTTGTTTCATTTTTATTATAAATTACAAAATGTGTAGCATGCATAGAAAAAACATTGAATATTGATATTTTTTCTATGTGTATCTTATATATCTCAATTTTCTATTTATTTCTTTTAGTATCCTATGAAAAGCAGGGAGTACCTATTTTTAAGAAACTCAAAGGTAACACCAGCAGTTAATTTCTCAATTAATTGCATTTTCAAAGCAAGAAATATTTTTAAAGAATGAGAACTTGGATCTTAGATTGCAAGAGTCCTCTGGAAAAGTTTCTAGAGATTTGACATTACTGTTACCATTTTGGGTAATCATGTACTAAGTGAGTTTTGACATGTTCAAAAAGAAATGGGCATCATTATAAAAGGTAATGTATCCATATAAAAGAATTGCGTATACCCAGCTTGTCAAGTAACATAAAGATAACGGCTTGTGATTGGTCAGTGTTCTTGCCATGCAAAACTGTTCGCATGAAATGTTAGTCTCGCAGCAGGGTAGATAAACAGAACGGTTGTTACAGCTGGCGCAATGACATGAAAAATCACTTTTCTGAAAACCCCTGCAGAGTTGCTTGCTTAAGCTGGATACATTCCCTCTAAAATCTACATTTTGGGTGACCACTTTTTTGTATTTAGCAGTAAACAATAAAAATAAATTATGAATTGATGAAAAATAAAAGGAACGGAAACATGTTAATTAGCAATGACATTCATGTATCACGATATTTGATTTTTTGTTTGCATGCTAATTAAGTGTTTTATTAATGTTAAGGTTTATAAAGATGAAAACGTTGCTGTTGTCCTTTCAAGGTATTGTATACTAGTTTCAACTAGCTTGTCTTCCTTTTAGCATGCATATTTTGGCTAATCTAAATAACTTTTGTTTGGGCTATGATCAGCATGCCTGTGCAACTTGGCTTGAATGTGATGCTTATATTATAGCTAGCATTAGATTAGGGTTTTGTAGAGCATTTTGTTATTATCAGTTTTATATTAAATTTCTATAGACACAGTTATTTTTATTGATTTTAATACAACAATGCTTGTTACTGTTCTTCATGTAGGTCAACAGAACATCCTGACTATCCAGAAACAGATGACTTTGTTAGAGTTTGTGCTTATGAGTCAAAAATGGCAATTAAACCATTTACAAAGTTTGATCAGGTACGTTCTGTAGGACTTATTTGCATTATACACTTTCAAGTGTATTACTCAAGTGTTTGTACTCAAGAGTATTTGTAGGTATATATTTGGCCAAGACTTTGACTTTCAACTAAGGAGATTTTATGTGTTTGGTTGGTTGAATTAATGCCGGTTTCTTGACTATAGAAAATTTTTATGTGCCTACCTATTTTTGCCTTTATTGTGGGGTTGGGTTTAGATAATTTTGGTAGTTTGAATAGATCTGTCCTTTTGATAAAAATATGCACATCAATCATATCATTCTGGTATCCACCCTTTGTAATTGTTTTGTATTATCAAGCGTTATATGTCAAATCTTAAAATTATTGAGCCAAGACAAATTAACAATAATGTTGAAAAATTTATTATTGTGTTTGTAGGTTGGCTCCTAGAAGGGCTAGCTAACAATGTGGTGTGAAAAATCCCTTTTCCGTAGTACATGATTAAATAATACTCTTCACAATTGAATAAGGTTTTGATTAAATATTGGCCTTGTAAAAAACTCCAGACCAAGGTCACTGTCTTTTCAGTGATTGTGCTTGTTTCTAAGGGTCCGTTCACACTACTCTGTTTTCAAAAGAAAAATGGAGTCAAACTAATCCGTTTTTCCCTTGCGTTCACACTACTCTGCTATGAAAACTGAGTCGTTAAAAACGCAAATGAAAATGGATACTTTCGAAAACGGTGCGTATTGAATACGCTCCGTTTTCAGTGTGAACACCAAAGACAGAGACATTTGAATACACTAACAACGGCAACAAAATAAACGCTATCTAGCACACCAAATCTAAAAAATCTTGAAATATAGAATTCACAATAGACTGGTAGTTGTTACAACAAAGTTTTTCACGATTTGCTTTTATTTAATTTCATCATAATGTTGCCAATTTGTTGAGGATTTGTGAATGCCTCTTTTCAAAAATGAGGGCACCAACAGCGTTTTTGTTGGAGCAGTTTGAAGACATACAGTATTCAAATCCTATTCATTTGAAAATGGATAAGTGTGAACCAACAGTGTTTTCATCAACAAAAACTGAGCAAAATGAATACGGAGCAGAGTGAACGTAGCCTAAACTTTGTTTATATTGTTCTCTGGGTGTGTTATTAATTGATCCCATAGGGCATGTTCGATTCACAGCTTCTTCTTCCCAATATTTGTTTGATCTTTCATTGTGATCTCAAGTTTTGGCAGAATTTTTTGTATTAGAATGGATTAGATACTTTTTCTTTAAGCAGTTTTAGATGATTAATTTTTAGGTTCGCTATTTTTGCCATCAAAGAGCCCCAGAAGTGTGACTTTTATTCAATAACTAAATATATATGTTATGCCACAGCCACCTCTTGGAAACTGTAAGGATGATAAAGTTTTCACATACAAATAAATTTGTGTATTAATTTTTGCAGCAACAGGTGAAGAATTTGAAGTTTTCATATTTTAGCATCAAAATAATGTTTCCAGTCTTTGTAACAAAGTTTGTTTTTTCCAGAATGGAATGGAATTTGTACTTATTTATTCAGATGACCCTCAAACTGCCCTACCTTCCTATTTACTAGATATGATCACAAGTTCAGGTTAGTCTCATATTTGCAGTATTTCATATTTTGTTCATATATACTGGATGCGTTATACCAAAGGAAGTTGTGCGGAGACAGAATTCAAGGGGCCAGACATTTTTTGTCATACCGAAAAACTAGTTATACTTGTATCCGGGTTTCATAATATTGTGATTCCACTGTAGATTAGTCCTATGGTTTTTTCAAAATTTTTTATTTAATCCACAATCCTGATAAGGTGTTAAGCCTTTTTGAAGTGGCATAAAGTAATAGTGGCAAGGAAGGATGAATATTCTACCTCAATCTCAAAAACCAACAAAACCAATAATTATGAATTTTGCTTCCATAATAAAAGAAGGCGTGTGATATTTTGCACTCCTTGAAAGCAGTAGGTGTGCGTCAGGGTGTGTGCGTGCGATCGCACGCCTTTCCAATGAAAGCCTGTGCTATATAAGCAAAAATCAACAATAATGAAACAGTATGCACTTCTTTATCTATTTACATACAAAATTCTGATAATGTTTTACATATCCATTTCCTTAATTATTTTTGCAACTTTAGTTTGAAGGGGGCAATAAACTTCAAGGTTCCAATGTAGCAAGTAAATCATGTAATATGTACTTGAAGCCCTGTTTATGATAGAAGAAACAGCATTTAATTTTTTATTTCAAATTGAAGTTGGTTATTTCAAAAGGCTTCAACCTTTTGAGTTTGGTTTTTATGGACTGTCACTATAACAAAATTCATTGGGCTCCAAAAGCAACCTGGATATTCCCAGCATATACACATATTGCAAATGATTTTTTTCTTTGCCCTTCTCTAAGACATCCACCCCCTCCCCTCATCATTGGGTCCAAGTTTACTCACTATCTGTCTCGTTGTAGAATAGCAAACTAAATTCCTTAAGAAAATTGCTTTTTTCTCTAGGCATTTCAGAAATGATGTCAAAGCTTCATAAAGCTGCCAAAGAAATAAAAGAAAATGAAATATGCGAACCTTGAATATTTTGTATTCTTGGATCCATTTTGGAATCATTTTAGAGCCATGGTCAAACTTTGGTTTTTATACTTTTCAGTAGTTTGACAATCTGAACTCGATAATAATTTTTAGAAAAAAACAGTATATAGGTAAAACCAAACCTAGGTAAAACTAATCTCCCTTGTGTGATGTATTTGTTAACAGCTTTTTTGAGTCTCGAGTGACTTTAGAAGAACTAACAGTTGTTGTCATTTAATTTCGAGTGAAAATAATCTTCAGCAACAATCTATAGCAGCATAATATTTTAAAATCAACAGTGTTTAAGACTTTTCCATTTACTAACAAGTTCCTTAACAATATTTCTGTCTGTTACTTTGATAGCGTATTCTGAAGGGTAACAAGCAGCCCCCATATGAATTGTATTGGTCCTTGCTACCATTTCAGAGTCTTGGGTCTTTCTTGCAGAGCAATGAAACTCTTGTGCACCACAACCTTTCAATATTCTTTCTAAATTTCTTTTGTTGATGCCACCACCTAGACATGAGATGTTGTGATAAATAGCTTTTATATACTGTATCATGTAAAAGAATATAAAGGCTTGATAGGGTATCTAGAAAGTGAAACAATTAACATCTAGAAAAAGGACAGTTTGCTTCTGAGGTTTCTACTTATGAATAATTGAAAAACATTATTTTTCAAAAGATGATGAAAAGGCTTATATGCAGAAGTTTACCTCAATATTTTGGTCTTGATACAGAATCTATGGTTTTGTCACTTGTGTTTTGCTGTGAAGTTACCAGTTTTCACACAAATACTCTTGCCTCTCTGTTTTAGCCAAAGGTTGCTTTTCACATACTAGGAAAAACTAACAATACCCAGTAAGCTAAAAAAAGACTAATAATCTATACATACTGACCTGGCATGACCTGGATCCTTCCATTTGCCTAAGGAAAATAAGAATAACCAATTATTTATTATATATTCGTAAGGTTTCGTGCTATTAGCATTTCCCGCTAAATGAATTTCTGTTAAAACTATCTTTCTCAGTTGTTCAAGTACTTCTGTCAAAGGCAAGTAAGTAAAACTGATGAAAAAATTGATTTCTAGAAACATTATTTGTTTAATGAAGTTTTTGCTTTTTACTTTATTAAGATTCTAGTAACTGACCTGTTCAATTAAAGACTTCAATGTGTCAAGACCCTCAAGGGCTGTTGGTTCTAGACCACTTGTAAGCAATCTTTCACATCCTATACTAATGACCTCTTCCAAAGCTGTTTTGTAGTCTGAGACCATATCAAAAGCTAAAAGGAATTAAAAATATTCACATTGCATCGAAAGAAAATAATACTCAGTTGTTGAAAAATTGGATAATTTATTGCAGGCATGGCAAAGTATTAAATTTTTGCAAAAATATAGTGATTTACTCAGAAATATCCTGTTCTGCAGATTTTATTTGATATTTTACAAAATCAAAGTCTCTTACCCCTGTGGAATGTAACAGGCAAAGGAGAACACAAATCTACAAAAAAAATTCAGATTTTATTTTAATGACTGGAAAATAATAGCAAGAACAAAGGAAAATATGAAACAATAAGGTCGGGAAAACATCTTGTGGATATCAGCATAATTATGAGAGGAAAAATTTTAGTCTAGGATAGATGGCAATATAAACGAAAAGAGGATGCATTTTTATAGGGTCTGCTTTGTTGGAGGGCCAGTTTTGTGACTGACTCAGAACTATCATGATAATTGCTAATTGTTCAACCACATTACTAGTGGCTTTGGTTGCAGTTTCAAGCAATGTCCTGTAGCTTTCAAGTATTTCTGGTAACTCCATATGAGAGCAGGGGCATATTTCCAGCGGTTAGGACACATTTTGTTTTTTATGATAAGTAAATGGCTCTCAAAAAAGAAATACTTTCTATAAAATATTGTATTCAATTTAGCAAAGATAAAATAAAGAAATTAATATTGAATTTGGGTGTAAAGAGATAAAGTTTTACTTCACTTTTCAAGTTTATCACCTTCCCAGGGTCTTGGGGAAATTAATTTTTGCATAGCTTTTGTGAATTTTTTTTACAAAAATAGTCAGTTATCAATTTTTGCTAATGGGCCAAATTCGAATTCTTAATAGGAATCTATTAAATATCTGCCGATTTTCAATATTCTTAGGTTGGACATCTGGATAATTGATGAGACCTTTATTCCTCAAAATTGACTGTTTTGCGCAAGCGATCAAATGCTCGCTTGGTTGGGTTTGGGCGTAAAAGGGTTTGAGTAAGCCAGTTGAAACCTCTTACCTTTCAACAGTTGGCATCTTGTAACATCAATGGATCCATCTCTAAAAAACAAAGACTATCAAACGTTTTTTACCATTAGAAAAGGTAGCAGAAAAGGAAATCATTTTGTACTGTGATACCATGGTTGATATTTATTCCATGTTAGCAAGATTTGTTTAAGTTGTTTCTTTGAGATTTAAAATGCCTTTACCAGCACAGACCCACAGTGTCAAAAAAGTAGCAATAACTGTATTGCTGCATAGCATATCTCGAACTTGGTTTCCCCATTGTCAGTCTTTCTCTGTATAGTTTGCAATATGCTGTTCCATTCTTACTGAGACTCGAAAAAATGAACCAAAAGGGGAATAATAACTCAAAAGGACAAATAGGTGATCACAACAAGAATACCCATTTATGAATATTCCCATGTCATATTTTGAAGATCTTCTGGGTCTCCAAAAAGGTAACTACATAAAGAGAAAACCTTATAGAGTCCAAAAAAGCTTGAAGAAGAAACCTTGTAAGGATCCCGAAGACAAATCCATCAGCACCATGACTTTTAAAAATCGTTATTTCCTTTTTCATGACATCAAAATCAAGTCCACTATACAGAAAATCGCCACCTCTTGGTCTTATCATGACGAAAACTGGGATCTTCACTAGTTCTTTGATTTTTATAAACAACCCTGGAAATTGAGAATAACAAAGTTGCCAAGAAAGCTAGCCTGCAATGGTTCATTTCTTTAAACAACAGAAAGATAAGGAAAATTGGCTTTGCAGTGTATCAACTGTAAATAAAAATTTAATTAAAAACAGAGAATTTACTAGTACTCAACATCACAGATCAACACTTATAACAAACAAGGCCATTCAGTTCTGGTATAGATATTATTGCAAACTTTCTCAAATCCAAAGAAATTGCTTAATTTTTAAATAACTTCTTTTGAATGTAGTTTCAAAAATTGAATGTAGCTTTAAGAGCCCTGGAAGATCTGAATGAAAACTGACAAGCTTTTCGGGTCAGCAGAGTGAATGAATAAAAAGTGTGCATGTGCAATGGGTCATGGCACCACCAAGCAATTTATGGTATGTTATTGAAACAGTTTGAGGGGAAAACGACTTAGAAAACAAAAATCAAGATTATTGGATTTACTAAGAATTTTTCAGCTCTATAGAAGGTACTTACAGTTATCCCTTAAGACGTGACTTTCATAAAATTTGATGAATAACATTTTCAAAGACAGTGGCATGAAATTGAACCCAGGGTGTGAAGAATGAAGTTCAATGACATAGGAGGACCCACCATGGTTGGGTCTAATGCGAAAGAAAATTTTTGAAATCATACCACAGAATATCGTTCCTTCTAGAGAGGCAAAAAAGCATCTCCTAAGTTTAACAAAATTCTATACAGCTCAGGATAGACAATTTGATGTTTCTCAGAAGAACACAGATTATTGTTTCTCGGGAGAAATTAGGTAGGGGAGATGCTAAAACTCCAGTGACAGACATTGGGGGAGGGAAAAGGGGGATCTTTGGCTCAGAGTGCATATTTTCAGTAGTTGCTTTCTTCGCAATGTTGACTACAGAGAACCACAATACTGACATTATTCGCTTTTTCAAAACCTTTGCTTTCTATTCAAGAGCAAGCTTTTTTATTGAAACAGTATAGGATCAAAAAATAAAGAAAATTTCTTAATAACATTGAGGCTGGGCAAAATTCTTAGCATTCTAATAATAAAGAGTGTAGTCATTATGAAATGAAATGCAGTGCCTCTCTCTTTATGAAATGCAAAGGTACTTCTTTATTGGTGTAGTGCTTTTGTGCAAATCATTTTTATTTCTTGCCCTCTTTGTCTCTTGCCCTTTTTTCTAGCTACCGTTAAAAACAAAACACTGAGTTTCTTTTTTTTGTGTCTATGCTATTTTCACGTCACTAAATGTGCAGTTAAATTAAGAAGCTATTATGGAGATCTTGGTTCCACATTTAGACTAATAGAGGTCCATAAATGAGGAACCTTAAGAATTAGATTTTCAGTTAGGAACTTTAAAAAGAGGCGTGTAATGAATATCTGTGTAATTTGGATTTGTCAAGATTTATGGTGACCTAAATGGTTCTTTTCTTACATATTCTTTTTGATTAATTCAAGGGTTGACTGGTGTATAAGATATTTGGGGCAATTTTCCCTGTGAGCACAGTCATAAAAAATAGACCACTTGAACTTGACACCATGGCATAGTGGCTGAGGTTTGTTGCAATAACACAGAAAACTTAGTTTGGTTGTAACCCAGCTACCATAGTTCCCTTTCTTTAAAAGAAAATTACAATAATTTTTGAAAAAAAAATTTGCTCCAGATTTTTGGGGGTCTTGCCCCCCCCTTCCCCGTGGGACTTACAGCCCTGATCCAGGATACTTCTACATAGTTCATATGTAATAGAACGTAATAATTTTCACTCTTTTTATTCACCAATCTATCAAGTAACTTTCAATCTAACAAGTCATAATTCACCTAAGCTTGGGGTTGTTCCTCCTTCAGCCAAATTACTACAAAGTTCCACTCTTGCTGCACCTGGAAAAAATTGTTAAGGCTACATTTGAAATGAATAAATTTATTGTTGGATATAGTAAAGAATGTCTAATAAGGTGAGGGAAACCATGGAATACAATATTAGATGATTCATGGTTTTTTTTAAAATAACCACAATATAAGATTGATTGCTTCCATTCTCATCAAAATTATGACGAAGGGTTTTCATCATATTATTGACATTTTGTATAAAATTTCTTTTTGTCTGGTGTTTTGAAATGTCTGGCCTGTCAGCTTATTAGCTTGTCAAGTCCTGCTGGAACTTTTCAAAAATATCCTCGTGAGAATTCCATGTTGATGCTTATCTTCGATTAAAAAAGAAACGTGATTTAGTGAAAAAGCAGAAAGACAAAATGTTTCATTGGAACGGAATTGGCAACTGGTTTCCTGGTGACCTCACATTAGTAGAAAGAACTGAAGTAACTAACAAAAGAAATAAAGCAGCTCACCTCCTAGTTCTGCTTCAACAGCTGATATAACGCTATCAATACACACTTCCATGTTCATTTGATTGCTACCAGGAACATTGCATTGAGTTCACTGGAACATTGTACTGTCGAGCAGCAGCAACAGCCAAAGTGCCACGCCAGGGGGGTTACATGGGGGGGGGCAATCCTCCCTTTTTTCAAAACATTGTCTACCAAATTACTTTTGATACAGACCAAATGCATCGAATTAATACAACCATACAAACGTAAACTTAAAACAGTTTGAGAAAGGTACCATATAAATCATGTTGGCCTGAGTTTCAATGTGAACTTTTAAGGTAATCATAAATTTAATACCGTTCAGCATAGTTGCAGCCAATTTAACAAATGTGAGTACGTAAATACTTTCCTTATTATCTTTACTGGCTTTTTAGAATCTACTCTTGGGAATGTTGAATATTGGCCATTGATAATATCATCTACAAGCACCTATTTAATTAGTTGAATGCTCCTTCTTGTCTACTTTACAGCACATGCAGATTGCAGAGATATGTCTACCCTAGCTCATCCGAGAGATCTAAAAATACCGTTCCATCTGAATTATTTGTGAACTTTTAGTACCCTTTTTACTGAGATATAATACTTAGCCTATTAATAATTAACTACACGTGAGCAGGAGTTCCTGAGCCAAATGTTCTTGTAAAAATGTGTGTATGCGAAAAATGTACATGTTTGAGACTTCGACATCAAACCAGCAAGATTAACTTGGAATGATTATTTTGAAACATTTCTTCTTTGCTGAAATCAAGAGTGGAAATCCCCGGGGATTGGAAACCATGGCAATCCGCTGTCTTGAAATTGGGAACCATGGCCAAGTGCTACTAAGTGGGCAGCCCCGCCCTCTAGATATAAACTTTATCGTCCTGACGTTGACGACATGACTGTCGAGTTTTTTATTCTGGAAGCAAATGGTGAGTTGAAAAACAATAGTTATAGCCACAAAATGCGAAATTTTTCTTACAAATTTCTGTTTCTGCTTGATCTCCGATAATCACGTACTAGTTCAGGTTCTTTATCACGCCCATCTTCACTATTATAATCCATTTCCTTCATGTCTGGAATCCGCTTGAAATGCGAAACGTTTCGTGTAATACGATGTTTTTCTTTGTTTTCTGCCATACTTGTCGTGCCTTTACAAGCAAATACCTTCTATGAATAAATACAATGTACAGTCACAATTTTTTGAATGTTCACCTATTCATATATTTTTATATTTTATTTCTAGGGTGGCCCTTCAACAAAGTTGATTTACAAGGGGCCCTAACTAAAAGATAACAATTACAATTGATAACACTTTAAACAATCACAGATATAAAACCCTATTTATAGCAGTATAAATATTTACATAAAATAAAAAATAAGAGTTGGAATAGAAGTAAAAACAAATGTCCACTAAATAAAATGTTTAAAACTACTCTGTGCCCCACTAGAAAGAGCAACAACAACAATTATCTTTCGAACAGTGGTCGCGTTCAAAAGCAGTTCCTACTTGCTGCCGTGACGCCGTGACGTCCTCAAAGTTCAACGCCACAAAGATACCCTAGCTTTTGACTTAATAGTCTAACAGCAAGAACGTTGCTGGAAAACCGGTAGGTATCTATCAACTAAACTGTAATACAGTTAGTGTAATATACACTTGAGTCTTTCAAAGCAGGTCTTGTCAAATTGCCGAGTTGGTGGTTTTGAATTTCGGAGGCATCACTTTGTAATCGCATACCAAGGGATTGTGTTAACATACTGCATCTGAGTAGCCTAATATTGCAAAAATTCCAGTGTAGGCCAGGTTTACACGTTGAAAGTCAGTTATATTCTAGCGATTTACACGTGGTGGCATCGTTCAGATTCGTGCAGGTATCAATTATCGCGCAGCGGCATTACATGCCTTCTTTGACGAGAACTTGGTTGTGCCACAACTGAAATTTGATATTTGACAGCGCGGTATGTTGCATACAATGTGTGTTCTTAGCAGTATCAGCCACGTTGCTGCAGGGGGGCACGGGGCTGTCCCCCCTAAATGAAAATTTTGACAACAACTGGCCCCTTCTTGGTACAGTTTTCTCGAATGATATTTTGAAAAGTTTGCATAATTATAATTCCGTGAGCTTGATTTAGTCCAAATATATGTGTTTTTTATATATCTGTTTTCTTGTTTTAAGGCCTGCCCCCCTCATGTAAGGTTCTTACACGAGTTTGCCCACCCTAGCCGACATCTATGTGGTAGAGCAGTATGCGGCAAGTCAATATGCTACAAACTTTTTACGTTACCAAAAACGTTTTTAGTAAAAAATCTCATTAGATTGTTTAGTGTGTTTTGAATGGTCTCCACAAAAAGCCGCTCGAATGATGTGAAACCAAATGGGCAATATACTTGAATTTAATACACCAGGAAACTCATGGGAAATTTTCCATGCCTACCTCAAACTCATGGGAAATTTTCCATGCCTACCGTAAAACCTAGAACTACAAATTGTCAATAAACCCTTCTCCCGAATAAGCCCCCACTGCTACCATAAATTCTCAAATTGGTTCCCTCAGTTTAATGATTCTTGCCATCTGAGGTTGCCTATGGCGTTTCATTGAATTACCACAACAAATTCATGCTTTTGGTAGTAATTAATTAAATACTCATAGAGAAATTTCTACTAAAATAAACAAGGTCTTTTAATAATGTCTTCTTAATGTTTACAATAATTTTATAAGCCCCCTCCCCTCTCATATGAGCCCCCCTTCAAAAATATCAAGAATACATATGCCCCCAGGGGGCTAATTCAAGGATTTATGGTATCTATATTCCTATTATGAGTAACAAATTTAAACAGAAATGATTCCTTGAAACAATGGATGTCAAAAAACCAACAAAAGAGCAGATGGATTGAAGATTTGTCTTTACCAGCACGCAATTAAGTACAGTACTGTAAGCCTACATTTCCTTTGGTGTTTCAGTTTCTGGTAGATTAGAGGCCTAATGAGAGAATGGTTACAAAATAGTTTTCCAATCTTTCAATTCCCCTTATGATAACTCTTCAAGATATATGGTATTTGTTTGTTTCATTATTGCTTTTTTCTCCAAGGTCCCAATGTGCATTTATTGTTTTAATTGATTGCAAAGGCAGTGGCGATATTCTGCCTCTGCCAGACTCTGTATGAGTGCCTCTATGATATGTGACTTTTATATAGAGATGTCAGTTTCTGTTTCTTCCTCTACTCCTTCTTGCTTCCTTCTCATTAGCCTGGGTTGCCAGTGCAGATCCTCCTCCTCCACTCAGTTCTGTCAAGTGCCTCATCTCTGGAACTCTTTTCTCCTGAAGGAAAACTCTAAAATAGTTTTTTGTGACATCATCACTTGACAACTCCATTGACCAGAGAATGTGGGAATACAATACCTGAAGGAAAACAGAGCCACCTTTTAGGTAATTGGTCATTGTTTTCAAAACAAAAAGCTTTGAGTTTTCGACAGAATCTAAAAGCAGATGGTGAACTTTTTATATCAAAGTAATGCTATTCCGGCGCTTTGCTCCAAAGTATCACACAAACTTGAGACCATATTGAAAGGTCTTTTTCTATCCAACAAAGAGATCATCCTTGCTAGCTTCTTGTTTACCATATAACTAGTCATGTACCATGTCTAATTTTTTTTTGGTTTTAGAAACTATATTTTAAATCATGTTAGTTTTTTAAGCTTTTTAATTATCACTTACATGTTTAGTTTGGTTAAAGGGTCATTCAGGGGTGCACCTACTGATTAGCATTTTTTACTGGCCAACTTAGGATTTTAGGGCCCAACTGAAGATTTATTGCAGGAAGCTGACACACCCCTTACACCCTCCATCCCACTAGTTATATCCTTGGCAAAGGGGAATGTTATGATACAAATGTGGATACTTTTTTATCATATATATGTGAACTATAAAAGTCCACTAGCATTTTAAATTGTTAAAATCACTTGCAATTTTTATTTTCCTCGAAAAATCTTGGGTTTTCATTGAAACCCCTATGAATTCCCAGAGAGTACTCCAGGGAAGTGAAGCTCAGCCATGGGACATTAGTGCACAAACAGTTCAATAGCATACCTCCATTATATATTTTCATTACCAATGCTTCAATTTTCATGAAAAACTATCAATTTAGATACATCCTAGACCACACCATTCATCATAAACTACACAACAATTAGTAGTACATAGTTGAAAGGTTTTAATTTAATATTATTAGCCCCAAGTCCAACCACAACCCTGATGCTGGTGATAGTAGTTTGTCTATCATCCATTATATTAGGGAAGCTTTAAGTCCAAAGTCTAAAAGGTTTTTCTTACTTTGAGACAGCTCCATTCATCACATGGTCTTTGTTGTATCATTTTCTCATCCTGAAATTAGATTGAATCCAAGTTTTTTAATCTCTTTGATTTCCTATTTCCTTTCCTCGATGTTACCATGGTGTTATATTTTTTAGACTCTGAATTCAGCAATGTCAGCACCAGTTGGATACAATTCTGGAGGCATGCCCCCACAGCAAGGTGGATATCCTCCACAGCAGGGTGGATATCCCGAAAAGCAAAGTGGCTACCCTGCAGAGCAGGGAGGTATGCCACCACAACAGGGTGGATACCCTCCGCAGCAGGGAGGTTTGCCCCCACAGCAGGGTGGATATCCTCCACAGCAGGGAGGTATGGCCCCACAGCAGGGTGGGTACCCTCCACAGCAAGGAGCCTACCCTCAAGGGGGTTACCCTTCAGGTCAAGGTTCTCCCCCAGCCAATACTGGTAAGCTTTTGCTTTCATTCAAGTTCTTCATTTAGCTGAACCGTAAATCCTCGAGTTGCCCCACCCTCAAAAGAGCCCCCCTCGGAAAAGGCCCCCTCGAATAAGCCCCCACCCTAGAACTATCAATTGTCAATAAGCCCCACCTCCTCGAATAAGCCCCCACTGCTACCGTAAATTCTTGAATTGGACCCCTCCATCTGATGATTTTTGGCATCTGAGGTTGCCTATGTCGTTTTATTGAATTACCACAACAATTTCATACTTTTTGTAGTAATTAATTAAATGCTTATAAAGAAATTCCTACTAAAATAAACGAGGTCTTTTAATAATAATACACTTGATTTTTTATCGTAATTTTTCGTCATTAATTGTACTTTAACCCGTGTTTATTTATGAAATTTCTTGTAACACTGATTTTTGTGGCCTACGCTGCTCAAATTGCTGAATGGTCATTCAATTTTAGGCTCGTTTTCAACACAAAAACAGCATTTTTCTATTGCTCTAAAGAGTATTTTTTGAAACGTGAGTGATGACTGCGTTGTTCCCTTGCCTAATTTTCAAAAGAATAAACACAAAACATTGAAATGAAATTAGATATACATATTTGTGTTTTTTTTTATTTTCAAGGTACAGCTTTGCAAAATCTACTCACTGATATATATTGGAAGTTTTTTTCAAGACTTCTGTTCTTTTCTAGAACCCAGTGCACCGCCTTCCTTTGAGACAGTTGCTGGTTATGAAAATGCACAGGGATTTGATTTTGGTATGACAATAGATTTTGTTGTGTTACTTTGAATTGTTTTCTTTATGTCTGGGGTCTCAATTAGAAGTTGAGTTGTCAGAATGGGAAAGGTGCCTATCCTTGAAGAAAAGTTACTTGGTTTCCAGGGCACTGGCTAGATGCAGAATTGCTCGAAATAGCTCCCGGAACGTTCCAGAGCAAAGGGGTCAGAGAGTTCTTTGTAAAATCAGCCCACAACATGGGCAAAAGAAGGGAGAGGGGGTCAAAAGTCCTCTGCTCACCTCCAGTCTATGTCTGACCCCTTGTTGAGGTACTTTACATTCGTAAAGGACATTTATGCTTAAGAGCAAGATTGATAAGAAGCACATCTAATCTAAAGTATTGACCGAATAAGTGCTTTGAGCTGGCAATTGTTATCATTCAAGAAGACAAGTTTGGTTTCTATTAGCTTTTTGTCATTTTCATACGAGAAATAATGCCAATGCGAGGAATCATAAAGAATGAGAACATGCTGATACATAATTTTTCGGTGGTACAAGATTTAAGCTCTTTAAACCTCTATGTTTTAAATTGTTTGTTTTATTCAAAGCCATTTCAACAATATCTTTTTCTGTTTTTTCATATCGCTATGTTTTCTTCCTTGATGTTAAATACTTACTGATCATCCTTGTATTCTTCAAACATGTTAGCCAGTTGAGTCTTTCTGACGGTCGGACTCTTAGTTTCTGTCTGCAGAATCTGGAGTGGTTAGATTAGGAAAGGAAGAGTTCTTAGTCAGAGTTGGCCGTTTTTATTGGATAGTAAACAGTGACAATAATGTGGGGCTATAACATCAATTATGCAAATCATCTTATTGCTGTAATTAATTACTAAGTTGGAAAATTTGAAAAGGTGATAGAAACGTTATTAGTTATTCGAAATATCACTTTGTTCCAGGCGATTGCATAGATTTTGCAGCTCCTTAGCTTTTTGCTCCTTGTCTGCTTGCTGATTTTAATTATCGCTTAGAATATTAAGCAATTGTTTATTCACGCCATTACCTGGGATAGTGTACAACGATCTTCAATGAATGGCAATTGTCGCAGACGAGCTCTCCCTGTCCTTTTTTGAAATTTTGCAATAGTCTTTGAAGAATGCAGACGCTGACAATTGATTGCCGTGGGCTAGGCCTGTTTCAGGTATCTGTAATCCGTATAAATTTTTCTTTGCATAAGGATGCCAGCTCCCCAAATAAGTTATTCAGAGGTTATTGTTTTAGCTTGAAACGCTAGCAGACAAATTTGAAGATGTTGAAACTAAGTCAGTGCTCGTCACATAGATAAGCCTCTGTTTTATTAGATAAAATATTTTTTATTACAATTTGGTTATCACTTCTATTTTGCAGTGCCAGCAGGCCCACCCCCTGCCTACACGCCCGCGAATCAACCGCAAGAATGCCCCGCGGAGAATTTTAACGCGTATGTTTTAAAATTTCGTTGATATGAATTTATTGAATAATGAATATAATGAATAAGAATCGGTTCTATGAGGCTGTAAATAGAAATTAAGTGCAAAATAAACAAGAATGCAAGTTTATTCTCGTTAAGTAACCAGAATCCAGTTTACCAGAATCCCGTTTACCAGAATCCCGTTTACCAGAATCAGTTTGTCACAAAAACATTGTTCATTTGAATCATGAATTTTCCACTAGAAAAATTTGACATCAGCTTCATTGCGTACCTCGTTTAGGTGTGTAGAACAGGGCAGCTCTAAGCTGTCACGACCAGTTTCAAGCCTGCTGCAATTATCTAGCAACCTTTGATAGCAGCTGACAGAAACAACCGAGAACTGTCCTATTCTGTAAAACAAATCGTGTTCAGCTATGCCTTCACTGCATTAAGCACAATAAAACATACTAAATTATCTTCATTAATTGGCACACAATAAAATTCATTAATTCAAAAGGTATGCAAAGCAAGAGGAAATCAGAACACCACTTCACTTTCTGAATTTGATTCCCATAAGCACAACAAATCCTTAAAGCAAGGAATGTTATTTGTATCGATGTCTATATTTGATGGCAATATATACATGCATATTGTAATAATTTTCCTTGCTTATATCTCCCTGGTAATTATAGGGCTGGACACATAACCGACGCACAAGCGACGGACGCTTTGCTTCAGTTTGTTAGTGAACACTGCTGCTATGGAAAAGGTGCAGCAAATAATATGAACATCAAGGACATGAAAGCTTCAAATGCACTCCATGTATGTATTTGTCGTAGAATTGTTTAGCCCTCTGTTCTTCATGTATTTTGAAATTGTTTAAGAACTAGGCAGATCTTTCCATGCCATGAATCCTCGAGAGCCATACAAATAGTTTTTTTCAAAGCTTTCTCAACTGTTTCAAGTTCACTTTGCGAAACAAAATACTCTTCAAATCGATTTTGAAAACAAAAGGTTGAAAAAAAATTTTCTTTGCTATGGTTTTTCCATTTTCTGTTAAGTATGTGTTTCATTTAGGGCCACAATCATTATGGAGGTATATTTGGGAGTAGGGTTGTTATTAAGGAAAAAGCGAAACTTGAAACAAAAAGAAAGAAAATAAATTAAAAGAAATGCTGCAAGATCTAAGATAAATAACCTTTAAGATTATTGTGTGGGTAAGGCTAAAAGAGCCTCGGAAAGAAGGGAAACCGACATTACCCTTCTTTTGTATTATGTATTCAAAATGTGATTCTTTCTAGTACAAACTTGAATCATTTACGGAGACAAGAACATTTAACTGGCACCAAGAACCATACATCGGTAAGAACTAATTTAAAGTTGGGAGGTATTCAAGTTTTTTTTGTCTTTTCTCATCAGAAATTATTTTTTAGGTGTTTCAATAACACGACGTTTTCTAGCTGATGAATTTAGGAGAATCGCATTTCTGCTATTGATTATCTATTCAAAGGAAGAAGATACGCAAAAGAGATTAACAAGGCAGTGAAGCCTTTACATTAATGTAACAAACGTGGTTTTGCAAGTAAAATGAAATGCGCTTGCACAACCTGCATGCTCTGCTTTAGATTTTTTAAAAGAATATGAACTGTTTTTGGTATTTTCATGCGGTACGATATTGAGCCGGTTTTGAAAATGTGTTCGCAAATGTATTCAAGTCTCCGTGACAATAGGATATGGAATGTATTTGGTATTTTCATGCGGTACGATATTGAGCCGGTTTTGAAAATGTATTCTCAAAGCATGCCGATTGAGCAAGAGTCTTTATTGATGGAGAGTCATATAACGTTGGTAATTCTTTTATTTTCTGTCCCCTGATTTGATTTGTTTGCACCATATTGTAATATCTTGTAGAACAGTTAGTCCCGATTGAAGAGTGTTTTAGTATTACCGGAGTTTTGTAAACTATGTGCTTTTTACCTTTTTTCAAAGTTTTTTACTGATAATTAACATTTCTTGTGTTCGAAAAAGTCAGATTTTTGAACACCCACAAAGGCCTAATTCTTGTGGTTTTGATATCATCAAAATGTATTACTATCCCATGGGTATTCAAGAAAAAATCATTTGCAAACATGGTACTTGTGGATCACATTACCTTGTTGTATTAAGTAATGTATTAAAAATCACATTACCTTGTTTACAGGCCAGGTAATTGATGGGCCAATGAACGGACGCGCTCCAGGTGCATGGGAAATTCAAGTTCAACAGCCCCGATTTTTCGATCCAACAACTCTTTACCAAGAAATCCCACATACTGCCAGCGTTCAGGTAAGGCCTCGGTCAAACGAACTAAACATTTCATTGAACAACTCTCAACATGCCTGGTCACGCAAGTGTAATGTGTTTAACATTTTGGCAAATTTTATGTTTAGTCAAATGTACAAAATATTTTTGCTGATACGTGGAGAATGCGTATTCAATATGTTTCTTGTGGAGATTGCTTACTTGTAAAGACAGTATAAGTCATATGCTACTCAGGCTAAAATGTAATTGATAGGAGAGCAGGATTTGGGAAAATTTACTGAAAGAAATGTGAGCAAGTGGCGCGACCAGGACAGGACTTGAACCCGTGAACAGATCTATCTTTCATTTGCATGTTTAAAGTGAAATATACTTTTACATAACTTTGTGTAGTGACATGTCTGATTATATTTTTTTACTAGTTGTGCAACCATTGTGTTGGAACAGGACAAAACAAATGCAAGCATTGTCATGGCCGGGGAAAGGTATTTAGATATTCAGCTTTTTCTCAAATTTTCTTTATTTTCAAATTTCCCTCTTCTACTTATCAACATGGTACTAAAGAACCAAATAATACAATTTTCAAAGATCAGTGTTAAGTGATTTTTTAAGAGCAATTACAACAGATGGAAGTAGCGCCTGATTTTTTCTTTAGTATTACTCAAACCAGGTAAATACACTCTGATTTTTAGAAATGATATTTATGATATTATAGAATTGTGTATTTAGAAATGATTTTTAGAATTGTATACTATTCAAATTGTCGACACAGTCGCAAGCACCGCCGGCTCTTCTCTCTCTTCACCATCGCCGACTTCGTCACTTTTTCTATGACACCAATGTCACTTACACCGCAGCTTTTACTTTGCTACAGCTATTGCAGCAGAAAAGTCACAAAACGCAGTCATTGGCTGATCTAATAAGAAAACTTCTGTCATATTTTGTTTCTATTTTTTTGTTGATATCTCTATCCAGGAACGTTGCACAAGCTGTGGAGGAAGTGGCCACGTTAATCGTGCAGAGGGACGCGAAAATTGTGTATTTTGTCATGGACACGGAACAAGAAAGTGAGTAAACAGTAGAAGAGATGAGTATGATGGTCCAGGATATCTTTTTCCGCCATTCTTAAACAAATATGTAGTGGGGCGGGGCCGACTAGGTGGGTCCTGCATTTATGATTTACGTTCTGAAGTGTTCGATTTGGATCTCGGCAATAGCTTTTATCACCTAATAAAAAGAAAAATTCAGTAATCTCCGTTTACCCGGTAAAGAAAAGTACCCGGTCCCATCTAACCAGAGGTTCTACTAAGCACAGAGGCTAGGATTTTCAAATGCACGGGGGGCGGTGAAAGGGATGGTAGTGGAATCTCTAGAGAAGCATACAGAATGAATCTATATGATTCTTTGTGTGATTAGCAATTTAATTTGGTCAAGTAATAGAGTGAATTCATTATCGAATTATTAGCTTGCATATATTTTCGAAATGATATATTGGACACAAGGGGTTCTTAGAGCATACCATAAGAAAATAACTGAGCCCCCACCTTCCCCACTCTTGCCAGGAAATGTATGCACCTTTTTCTTCTCAGTAAGAAACTGGTGCACTGAAAACTGATTTCTGTTAATCGAATATGTTAGCGCTTATGATCGTACGAAGCTACTTTGAAAACATCTTTATAGATATAAGAAATAATTTTCTTTATTTTGTCACCCTTTGGCAATTTTAATCCTTTTATGATAACGGTTCTACGGCATTCGATGTCATGATACCAGAACAGTTCTTTTGATCCTGTTGCAGTAACATATAGTGACACAGCTCTTTTTATTATAGCTGCATGCATTGCCATGGTCGTGGACTGGTCACGTGCACAACATGTAACGGAAAGGGCAAATTGAAGCATTATCTTCGCCTTAAGGTTCAATGGTAAGCTATTGACATAATGTAGCTTTTTATCTCTCATATCGATCTATAAATGCTCGAATAATCGGTTTAGGAGAGGCAATGTGATTGAAATACCATTTACGATTTAACAAAAATCATTTCTGTGTTTTATTTAAGTGCACAGGACTAAAAAAAGGTCTGTAAACTGTACTCGATATGATTTTCTATGTATTCCGCAAGATTCGGTTCTCCAAACTGAGAATTTTTGAAGAGGCTAGGTGTAAGAGCAAAATTCCTTAGCCAGAATCACATAATTTAACTCGTTAAATCACCCAAGCGATTCTAATTGCCTGCTTAGGCACTCATGATCAGGTCTAAAAGGATTCATAATTTTCTGAGATATGAAGACTTCCCAATTATTGCTTCTCTGCTCCATCGATAAAAGTTAGCCTAATTAAACTAGTTACTGAACTCTGTTGTCAGATTTTGACAGAAAGTGTAGTTTGGCTGTAGAAAGGAATTTAAATTGTCAGTTTAGGAAGCTGTCGTAAAGACTGACCAAAAAGGCAGAAGCAAATTATCTAAAGTACCACAAAATTTCAAACCTAGTGAGAGAACTGTAAAAGATTCCACAACGCCATAAAAATATGCGAAGGTATTTAAAACCCCTCCTCTACAACTTCCCAACTATTGTTTTTCTTCTGTTGCTGTCCCAATTTGAAGTTTATTATTCCATTAAGAACTTGCCAGAAGACACTGGACACTTTTTCAAAAGAGACCACAGCCCAAGATAATTCGCTTTCAACATCAGCATCTTCTGATTTTGAGGAGCCGTAGAACATGAATGAGTTTGCTAAAAATTAGAGATATATTTTCAAAAATTTTAATGTGGTTTCATACCCATACTTTTTCCCAAAACTTCTCCAAAAAAGCTAGGAGAATCTTTAAAAAGTAAGTGGTATTTAAATGAAAAGGTTGGTAGACCTTCGAATCTTCTTATTTGCCCCTGCATCGCAACTTTCTTGGCCATTCCCTCGGTCGGTTTTTTAGCTAAAACAAAACGTATTTCTTCGTAAATACATTTTGTGAGGTAAAACATTCCCTCACAACGTATTTCTTCGTTTCTCAAAAAAGAATAATTGTTGAAACCCAAACAATAGTTTGCATAATTTTCATTCACGGGGGTTTTTTTTATCGGGTGCACCTTCATTGGCCTGGTGGCTTCTTGAATGGAACGGCGGGTTCTCTGTTGTGATGCTCGACAATTTATGAGTGGCTGAACGTGTGACACGTGTTTAAGTCTCATTCAAGTAAGAAAACCAAAGAGGGGTATCTTTTTTCTTTCTGTACTCTGAATTTTCAACGAATGGCTCAACGAAAGTCTGATATGATATCGATGAATGATAAAGGTAGAGGGAAACAAGGCATATGTTAATTCCAGGTTTTTCTCCATTGTGTGCTTTTCTGCATGCCTAAATTTGAGTCATTTCATAAGGGACGATGGCCTAAGTTTTTCACGGAGCAAAGCGGCCTGCAGTAATGTTGCTCGTGTATAAAGAGAGAAGAGCCGATAAAACCGACTTTATACAAGCATCTAGATTATACAACAAATTGTTTGTAGTACGTTGATTGTATTAGGGAGTACTAAAAGGTGAGGAAAATAATTTTTACTGAAATCGTTCCATAGGGGCGACGTGACTCTAGTGTTCTTGTTATGCTTTCTGGTTGTTTTTTATTGTGACTTTGAATCAGTACTTGATTATCTTTTCAGGGAGATTAAAGCCAGTGATCACGTGGTTGAGAAAACAGATATGCCTGATGAGCTAGTGACTCAAGTTTCTGGCGTTGAACTTTTTGCTCAGGAGTTTCCAAGGGTACGGTTGATTTTATCTTATTATTAAACATAAATATATAGTGAAGGCAATATAACAGCAGTACGTCAGAATTAGACTCATGATCGTTTGTCAGTCATTGCAAATTTGGATTGCCTTGGGATATTTTATAATAGGTAACTACTTGTGCCGATGACTTAAAAAATTATTGGGCAGTAGTGTTGGTTTTCTGCCAATTTGTAGAAGACATGCAAAAGCACCCTTCAAGTTAAGCATGCGCCATTTGCATTTTTGAAGAGATTCTACGTAGCAACTAATTTTAACTGGTAACTAAGAAAATACGAGTGAATAGGTGTCGTATCAAGTGTATAGGTGACTGAGGAAGAACGGTCCCAGTTGATTAGCTCTATGCTTTATATGGGCTGCATCGTGGTATCATCAACTACAGTTTTCAAATGCTTCTAATATCCTGTCCTGTGCTGTACAATATAAGGTTTCTGAAGTTACCATTGCAAATTTTATTACCCATAAATAAAACTTTGCACTTTCTCTGCCTTACCACTTTTTATCATGCTTAACGTGTATGACATTTATAATTGAAGACAACAGTGAAAATGGCAGTATTCCTTAAATTGACATGGTCTTTCCTCCTAACCTTGTCTTGTCTTTCCAGGTCTTTCCACTGATATCCTTTTATGAGCAGGAAATAAACACTGCCTCGCAGCAACTGGTCAATCAGCATGCAGGCTTTGCGCAATCTTCAGTCCTTCACCGTCAGGTAAGCGGGAAGTTGGATAGCATTTTAATAAGATCTATGTCCTTTAGGATCGTAGCGAAAAATTTACGTTATCTTATTTTTACTAACAATTTTATTCTTTGTTGCTTTTCCTTCTTACTTTCATTCATTCATTTTTCATTCATTTATTCTTTGATTTGTTATTTCATTCATTTATTTATTCATTCCTTTTTCCATTCATTCATTTATTTATTCCTGCCTCCATTCATTCATTTATTTATTCCTGCCTCCATTAATTTATTCATTCATTCATTCATTCATTCATTCATTCATTCATTCATTCATTCATTCATTCATTCATTCATTCATTCATTCATTCATTCAGATTCATTTATTATTTTATTCTTTCATTTATCTTTTAAATCCACTTTCTCACTTCCATTTTATCTTTTTGTAATTCTTGTCACTAATTTCTCACTTTCTTTGTTACTTTACTTTTTTCATCGCGATTCATTTTGTACCTGATTTGTTTGATGTCAGAAAAATTGCGACAAGGTTGTATGTTGATAGAAATCTTACCAAGCGGCAAGCAGAGGTTTAATATCAGCTTAAATGAAATTACAATTAAGGAGAAGCCTTGAATTTGTTCCCATTACCAGAAATTCCATCAAAATAGTTTCTGACTTTGAAAAAAGCAAACATTTTGTAACATATTGGATAAAAGCTTTTCGTCTGACACTCCTGAGAGCATAAAACGTCAGAACAAGGGTTCACAGGAACACTATGAAAAATATATACCCATTGTATAATATATACGAAAAATTATATTTAAAAAGCCGCCATTGTGTAGACAGAAGAAGTACGTTCTCTCTCTTGGACTCTAGTGGTATTTTTCTTTAGGCACGCGGCACCGATTGGACAACTATACCGGTCTTGTGCTTGCGTTTTTCTGATTAGCCTATTTCGATCCACAATTGGGTGTATATTTTTCATCGTGATCTTTCGGACCTTTATTCTGACATTTTATGCTCTGAGGAGTGTCAAACGAAAGAGCTTTTAGCCAATATTTTAGAAAATGTTTGTTTTTATCAAAGCCATTCTCAAGTTCGGTACCGCCAAAAAACTGTTCAAAATAGGTTCCTAGAATTTTAAAAGCCATTGTTGTGGACTGGCACAAGAAATTACGCATGTCATTTCCTTCTTTCTTACCTTTATTCACTAATCATCATAAAAGACTTCTAATAATCCGAAACTTGTTGACAATATTAAAAATGGACAATGTGGCTGGACACTTACTTCTGGCCTAGCTCTTTGGTATCTTGCTTGGAATTGTGAACCTTCACGTTTGTATGAAAATCAAGACAAACGAATACAGGCTACAGACGTTATGTGTTATTATATCTCCGTTTTTGCAGAGACACAATTTGCGCTCAGTGCCAGTGAGCGAAGTTCATGTTTTATGGGAAGACAAGCCATATCGCTTCTGGGTTTATGGAATGGAGCACAAGGTCCACTGCCCTGATTATCCTCAGCAGTGTTGTTGTGGTTGCACAATCCTGTAGATCAATAAGCTCCAGGTGGAAGAAGACATTCATTGTTATAATCTTATAGTGTTTTATGATTGTAACTTGTTTTTCAAAGTTAGGTTGTCATATGGTTACTTCTTCCACGTTTCGCGTTGAAGCAGTTTTTTAAATGTAGGCATTCTTTTTAGGGTGATTTTTAAATTCTTGGGTATTTCTATCTCTATACATGCTAATGAATTATAGAGAAAGCCTAATCACTTGAAGCATTTAGTAGCTGGCTTTCTGCTTCTGAAACAGTTAAAAGACCCTGAGAAGCTAACAATCTAACAACCAATGAACAATGTTACCGCCTTACAAGAACCTTCTTTTGCGGCCCAGTTACAGATTTTGCAGACTGTATTCCCGAAAGGCAATTACATTTGTGCTATGCCTTCAATTTAGTAGTAGAACGCAGTTCCGAGAAATGCATTTAAATCTTCTCCATTTTAAAAGGATTTAGCCTTGTATTTTTATTGTAATTTCTGGCCTACTCGTAAAGCAGTTTCCAAAGTTAAGTATACTTTTTACAGCCTGAGCCAACCCTAATCTGCCCAATGTCCTTCTCCTCGAATCATTGATAGATTTTGGCTACGCCTGTATATCTTATTGTGAGAGCAATAATTGCCTTTTGGGATGTTCCATAAGTTTGAGCATTGAAAAAAACCTGCCAACATTTTCGAATGCTGGTTCGATTAAGCTTTGCTTGCTTTCAATGGACAGCTCTAAGCAAGTGTGTAAGTGGCATTTCGCTTTAACTAACTTTTGAAATACGTCACACACTTTGTGATTATATGACTCAACAGCAAGCGTCAGTAATGTTGCTACCCGACTGTTACAACAAATGTTACCTTTTGCTGGTACTTCTCGTTTGGCATCTCAACACAGCGCGCATTTATATACCTGTTTTGGCCACAACCTTGTGAGGCAAACTTGATGCTATTAGACCAGATGCTCAAGCTGCATCTGAACTAGGATCGACTGTACTTCAATGTTTTTCGAAGTCTTTTATGCAGATGATATGTAAACTACAGGCATGCATTTTGCTAAAGCATAAGATGATTATAATTGATTTTTGAGATCTTAGATTTTATGAATGTATGCATTGCGCCCATTTTATGCTAGCAATAATTCGGGTATAGATAATTTATTTCATTCCGTATATATTTTTATATACAAAATTAATATTGAGATTATTTTAATCAATTATATGTATACTCGTATTATCATATACAGAGAGAACAATCAAGCTTTTTGTCATTTTTTCTACCTCTTATTCTAACCGTAACGGAACTTCTTTAAACCGTAAAAAGGAATCGACTGTTGGTAGAAGAAGAGACACATGCTATTTTAGAAAAATTAAGTCTTGAAATTGAATTTGTTAGCTTGTTGAGAACAAGGATAACGATTTGATATAAATTCTTAAAAAACTAGAAACCAAGCACTCCTAAATTCCAAGGTTAATAACATCAAAAATTGAAGGAAATGCAATTGCCCATTCAGTTTTTCTAAAACAGCGCTTTTCAAGTTTGCAACTAATAGTAGCTCCTGTTAAAGACACATCCGTTTACAGTCGCCAATATGTATAACTGTTCAATTAAGCTCCTTTTACTGTTACACTACGCTTACTGTCATAGATTTACAAGCAACATTTGTTATGACTATAATCGGAATTGCCCGGAATGACATCTCCTCAATCCTAGCCTCTTAACTGATTGCAGTCTCGATTTCACTTTTCTTCCAACTTTTTGACCCCTGTCCTATCCTGTCCTATAAGTGGTATCGTCTTTTCTTGTTGGCATCTGGGACATCAAGGTATGTTTCGTTTGCAGATTTTTTAAATAGCGACAGAGATATTTAGTAGCAATATTTGGTGGCAGGTTTCTCTGTTTTTTTAATTTCTGATTTCCATTGCTACGAGGGAATAAGACAGAATGATGCTGTCCCTCAATCAAGACGACAGACCCACCCACCCCCGTTGTAGTTAGTACATACAAATACGTTTTTATCTATCAGGGGGTGTAAAACTCAATCACACAGAGATCAAAACGTAAAATATGCGGTGAATCAAAGGCCAGGGAGAATTAAAATCTATCGAATAGGCCAAAACAGAAAGTGCCTTTAAACATAAAATGATTTTAGATGCTCCTGTTTAATAAGTTGCTCAGTGTAATAAGTTTCAGAGAATTAGGTAAAAAATTGGGATTTTTCCTGTAGATAAATGATGTGTGCAATAACCTGTATGCCCACGGATTACCCAGTTTATACAAACATTTGATAATTCTGATGAAATGTTTGTACAAACATTGCCATGTCCATAAGGAAATGAAAAGAGCCATTCCAATGGCTAACTCCCAACTTCTGAGACACCAGAAATGCAAGAGTTCTGATAGAAAACAGTAAATACCTCTGGTTTGGTTTAAAACGGATAGAAATAAATTCTGAAAAAAGAAAATAGTGTGGAAAATTATGAACAAGGTCCTGAATATGGCAACAAACTTGCATGTTCCCCCTACCATCATGAAGCAAGGTAAAAACAAAGTTACCATTAACCTTGAGAATAGCAGAGGTATTTAAAAACTGACCAACAGGTGTTTGAATTTTTATTCTAAACCCACATTATATGTACATATTCTGATGACAGTTTCATGCTGAACAATTCTTTAACATACAGACCTTAGAATGTGCAAATAGGAAGCTCTTGAGTAAGTACATAAGTTTACAAAGACTTTTCTTGATGAATCTGCTGCGCCTTCACTATGACAGAAAACAACAGGAAACAACAAGAAAAGAATACAAACCAGGAGAAATGATAAGGAAACAACATGAATCGATATATGACTTAGCAGAAATGACTAGATCCCCAAAAGGAGGCAAGTATATCCATCCACGTAGGTTGTTCCATGTTAATCCCAATGCCAGTGAGATTTGCTCTTACTTTGCTGGCACTTCATATCAGGCTTTCATAGATTAATTCCTCTTATAACAACACCATATTAACATCTATGGGCGGCAATCAAAATTTTCCCAAGTCGTTTACTACTTGTTTTTGCTTGTTTCCTAGTTGTTTCCCACTTGCTTGCTTTTACTTGTTTCTTGTTTACTTGTTACTTGCCAGTTGTTTTTACTTGTTTCTTCATGTTTCCTAGCCGTTTCTACTCATTTCCCATTATAGTAACCACATATCTGCTGGAAATTATACATAATTTATATTTGATTAACTTTGCTTTAAAAGAGGATACTTTGGGGTAAAGAAAATATAAAATATATAAAGAAAGGCTTTATGACACATAATCAAAATTTTCCAACTATTGGCAAATGTTTTTTTGTTCCAGCCAGTCTAGACAACTCCCCATTGATTTTGATGGAACTTCACTCATTGCAAAACAGGAATATTATAAAAATTTACCTTACCCAGGCATTAGAATTATTTTATTTTCCACACACAATACAGAAAATAGTCCAAACTTTAAGGGTATGTTTGTAAAAGAAAAGTTGTTCATATGAAATTGTCTTTCAGATTGCTTACATATTGTGTGGTTTTAGTGATATAAATATTCTAAACCCTGCTGATTGGTGTGGCATTGTGGGATCTGCCCAAAAAGGAGCTGTAAATGTCCAATCGATTGGTTTTTTCTGGTTATTTTCAATTAAGTATGGAACATCTGTGCCAAATTTCAGCAAAATATGATTTTTGTCCAGTTTAGTGTGTTTTCATTTTCAATTCCACATTCCGCTTTATCTCTGATAAATATGAACTGAAAGCTTGTTCTTTAGGAGAGGCAAAACATGGCAGGTCAGAAAGTCTGCCTAATTGTTATTGATGGTTGGGGAATGTCTGATGTCACAGAAGGTATATTCTTATCATCTTCAAATAAGTTTAATATTCTTTTGATACACTTTAATTTTATTCTCTAATAAGGAATTTGCTTTTTGTAGAAGACCTGAAAAATTCATACAGTCACAGGCCTGGCCGTTTGAGGCGAGCGATAGCTCGTGCTCGCCTCCACGCTCCCCTCGCAACCTGAGGAGAGCTATGAATTGCTCCCCTAAACAGAACATGAAGGGAGAATCGCTCCCCCAAAATTTTCATTCATTTGCCCTTTTACTATTCAGAGAACCCTGAAAACGGGTTAATTGGCTTATTTTTGTAACAGCGATTTCTCCCGTCACTGCATTTTTTGCAATTAACTTTTTGCTTGTTGGGCGGTTTTTGTTATGATAGGCATAAACTTCGATCTATTTGGAAAAGGATAGTTAACCGAAAGGTACGTTTGTAGCGATTAGAACCTTTCAATCTTAAGAAAACAGGAATATTTTTGGAAGGAAAGTCGAAGAAATTGGTAGGAATTGTAGATTGGGGATATAATCAGACAGCAGGTCCCTTCCAGCAATAGAAACAAAACTATCCCTCAAAGAGAACAGGGTACTCTGTCTTGCAGATCAAAAACGACAACCAAAACATGGAATTCCACTATCCAGCAGCATTTACTGAAAAACCCAGATTGGGTAAAAACTATAACGGCGACATGTTTCGCATTATTGCCAAAGCCTGATCATCGTTCCATCTATGTAGCAGTTTGTGAATCTATCTACTATATAAACATGGCCGACTGCTTTTGTATTTCGATCCAAAACTGGGTATTTTAGCGTAGAGTTTTCCATCTATGTTCTGACGTTTTATTCTCTGAAGAGTGCTAGACGTATAATTAAGTTTGTTTCAAAATTTGTTTTTTAAAGCCATTTTCAAATTCTGTGCAACAAAAAGATTGTTTTGCAAGAGAATTGTTGTTTTTGTGTTATGCCAGCTTTACATAAAACGGAGAGAGTCTGTTCTTTTAAATACTTCAAGTAAAGGGGGTGCCTAAGTCACTGTTAAAGCAAATGCTAATTGAAAGAAGTAAAACAGCACACTCCTGACTGAGGCTATTAAAGGCAACCGACAGATACTAAAGGGGCTTATTAAATCATCTGTCGATTGTCTTTAAAGTATATTCTATGTGTTACTGATTTAGCTCGCCTCAGAAAATGAGGGGAGCGATACACAGCTCACCTATAAAAATACAAACGGCCAGGCCTGCAGTCAGCACTCAAACTGATAACAAGCTTATTAATCGATTTCTACAGCAAAAACTGCATACCCTACAAATATATGAAATCCTCGAAACAAGACAATTCAAAGATCAATGATCCATTGTTTAGATTTTATAAATTTTTCATGACATTTTTCGCAATTTATTGACTTTTTTCACCAAGATGTGTGTTACCTTCCTTGCAAAAGATTTTTTAAGCCAAAAATAGGATAATTATAAGTATGACACAGAACTGAAATAACCAGGCCAACTTTATTGATTTCAGGCTTGATGAATCTTTAAAGCCAATTGAAAATTGAGACTTGTTTGATGTACATAGTTGCATTTCAGGCAATGCCATTCATCATGGAAAGACACCAGTTATGGATGGGCTGTGCCAGGGTGATGGGTATACAACTTTAGATGCCTCTGGCCTTTCTGTTGGCCTGCCTGCAGGGCTTATGGGTAACAGTGAAGTTGGTCACTTGAATATTGGAGCAGGAAGAGTTGTTTATCAGGATATTGTGAGAATAAATATGACATCAGAGAACAAAGAATTTCAAAAGAATGAGTTCTTTGCAAAAGCATGTGCTGGTGCTAAGGCAGGAAATGGTCGATTGCATTTTCTGGGACTGGTATGTATTTATGCCTATATATTTTAAAACACAACCTTTTTACTGAAGGCTTGGTTTTGAGAATTTCAGCCAGGTAGTGATTGATCAACCTCGTGTTATCAAGTAATTAGGCATTTTTGAATTTTCTGACATTGCATAAGAAGGTGCTGAGGTTGAGACTATTACCATTTTGGTGTCTCATTACAGAAATTTAAACTTCAGAGTAATCTGGTCCTAAATCTTCTAAATTTGATTCAATATACTTTTTTAAAGATGGACTGCTATGCTTTGCATTGATATGTGGTTTCTTTGTGTCATGCTCTGACACATTTAATGTAAACTTACATCATTTATTATTGCTCACAAAAATATTTCCAATTTAACAAATAGTTTAACACATAGTTTAACAGTCGGACCTTTTAATTGCTTGCCTTCTCATGTTGTATGCTTGTGATGACTGAATCAATAATAGATAGCAGAAACACAGTAACCTTAAAGGCAGACAATTTCTCAACATAAAGACTTTTAAGCTGATGTTTATGTTTTGTCCTATGGGTTTTAGGAGGTTGCTAAAAGCAAATTCAGCTAATGATACAAAGCCTTCAGAATGCCATACCAATGATATATACCCTCAAACCAACCATCTGTATGGATGTGTCTGTGGCTGTCATTTTTCTGTTGAGTCAATTTCTTAATACCCTCTTTAGGTAAGCGACGGTGGAGTGCACTCCCACATCAATCATTTATTTTCAATGATTGAAGCAGCAAAGGTTCTTGGCGTGCCAAAATGCTTTATCCAGTTTTTCTCTGATGGCAGAGATACAAGACCCAGTAGTGGAGGTAGAAATGACAAAATTTATTAAATAGTTTGTGAATGAATTCACTTGAATTTACATTTTAATCTGCTTATCATGGCCGACAGATAATTTCAGGGGATTGGCACTATTTTTCTAATGGCAATGTTGGTCCCCTTTTGTTTTTTAGCGACGTTTTAATGATCACTGTTTCATTTTTATTTGTTTTAGCCACTCCTTCAAATTATGTTATCTGTCAAGCTTGGTTAAGGTCATATATTGATTGACAAATTACTTTTTACAGGAATTACTTTTGAATTAAAAGTCTTCAATGCCAGAAGCTTCTTCCAATTTTTCTTCATTTTGATGGAAAACAATTTGCTCTTTTCAGTTGAATTTGTGCAACAAGTTATTGACAAGCTAAAAGAGTTACAATATGGTTCTTTGGCCAGTGTCACTGGAAGATATTATGCTATGGATAGGGACAAGAGGTTTGAAAGAAATAAGATTGCATTTGAGGGACTGGTGCAAGGGGCAGGAGAAGAGACGACTCTTGATAATCTTATCAAGGTTTGTTACTTTTCATCAGAAGTTTCAATTTTGGAGAGCACTTTGACAAAAATATCAAAATTTATTAGCCTCTATTTATCTGCTCTACAGATCTTATGTTGGCATAAGTATTTGGAATCAGAGGTTTTCAATTGATATGTTTTGAGATCCTATCATATTTTATTTTGTTACTAAAAATATAAATTGAGGCTTTTATTAACTTTTTTTCTCTGAGTTTTGTTGTCAGTTGTCTAATGATGGAATTAGAACACTGTTGTATTTTGTCTAGACAATTGAAGCAAGATATGCTAACAAAGAAACAGATGAATTTCTGAAACCAATTAGAGTTGATAAAGAAGGAACCATTCAAGGTAAATAGTGATTTTATAATATATGGTATACCCAGTATCAACCACTACTTGTGTCACTGGCGTTATGTGAATTTTATTTCCTACTTGGAGAAATAAGGAATTCTGAGGCGGTTTAAGGCCTGTAGCATGTATTTCTGTGGAAGCCACCAAATCTTGGAAGACTTTTGTGTGAGAATCAATGATTCGTTGATTGCAATTTGGAATTTTTTGGATGATGAAGTTTCTCTAACATTTTTCAAGATGGCGATACAATGGTGTTCATCGACTTCAGAGCAGACAGAATGCGGCAAATTGTGGAAGCATTTGGCGTGCAGAGGCATTTCGAGACTGACGTCGTCCCAAAGGATTTGGTAGGTAATTTTTTCAACCGCGATCTTTCTTTAACCTCAGCTTTTAATAAATGTAGATAAAGATTTAAATGATCAAATTTTTTAGAAAATTAGGCCATGAGTCTTTCTGTTCTAATAATATTTTTTAACCAACGTGGCCTGTTTTTGTAGATTTATATAGGTAGGTGTGGTACTGTTTTTATTTGATATTTAAAATTGTTAGTTACTTTAGAAAGCTAAAGTTGTTTTTAAGCTGTTTGCTGCTTAGGAATCAACTTGCACCCCTTATCTCAACATAAATAGGATCGTGTTTAAGTTAAGTTAGACGAGTAGGTAAGGTAAGCCTTGAGGATTTTCTAAATGTTTGAATAAAGCTGAAGAAAATACATTAAATATTCTTATATATTCGCAGGCAGAGGACATCGTTTGTTCAATGAGCCTCTCTGTATTTGTCTAGTTTAAGAATAGGTATCTGATACATACCTAATGATTGCAAAGCGTTGACCTTTATTTTGGAAGTTGATCGTGATTTTTGAATTATCTTGGTGGCGGATAAGGTATTTTTATGAAAATTAGTGATACATTCATTTTTATTTGTAACACAGAAAATATTTTGTATGACCCAATACAAAGCTGAGTTTCCGTTTGATGTCCTTTTCCCACCTGTCACGCCAAAGAACGTTTTAGCAGAGTGGCTCGCAGAGAAGAAAACTCCACAGTTTCACACTGCAGGTAGCCAATTATGTTTTTTAGTCGATGAATATCTGCTAAAAGACTTTCTTGCTTTTCATCTTTTTTGATTGTTTAGAAAATTCAGAAATACTTTGTAATTTATTTGCAAAAATGGAAATAGCAGGTCACAGATTATTTGTCACTTGAAGGTATGGTTTTTTAAGGGACGCATCATGTAGACACTGATATCCTTAATTCATCTATATTTTTTCAATATTGCTTGTATTCCTCTTCTAACATTGCAATATTCCAGTCACGCAAGATACAATTTTATGTTGGATATTCTATCGTACGGCAAATGGAAAGTTGGAATACGAATTCGGAGTATTAGTGCAGTGTCTGCTAGCAACGTGCTTTGCAAAACCTGGTCACACAACCTGTTTGATATGCTCTTTATGTTCCTTAGTGATTCCTGGGAGCCCATGATAGTCAAAACCATTCTGAAAACTCATTTTCTTACTTTCTTGGAGACTATGGTGTTATTGTCAGAGTAACGAAACGAGCATGCGATGATTAGGAAAAAATTTGAAGTCAAGGCTGCCAAAATCATAAAAGCTGACAACCGTCTCTATTTCGCCGTCGTTTTCCCTTTCTTCTCACAATTCAGTGACAAGTTATGTTCACTTCAATGCTATGTTTTTGCCTCGTTTAATCTAACCTTAAGTTAAGATTTCATTCTTAAACACGCTATGCTATAACTGCTCAATAACGTTCCTTCGACACATCTCTTTCTCTACAGAAACCGAGAAATATGCTCATGTTACTTTCTTCTTCAATGGGGGTGTCGAAAAGCAGTTTGACCTTGAAGACAGAAAATTAATCCCATCGCCTAAAGTACCAACATATGACCTTCAGCCAGAAATGAGCTGCCTCAGCGTCGCCGATGAGGTAACTGTTTGTTTATATTCAAACATTTTCTTTTATTTTCTTAAAGGCATTGAGTCATGGTAAATAGGCCTTCTTTATAGGGGGTCAATTGGTTTTAGCGTGATCGCTGCTGTTTCATGTGATATTGGCATCCGTTGTAGACAACATGAAAATAGTTTTGTCAATCAGGACGAGGTGAGTTCATGTGACCAGTTCAAGGTCAACCAATAGCATTGCAGTCATGAAAATCATGACTCAGCGGATTAGGATGCCTGACTCAATGCCTTTAAGATGTGATTGGTTCTGTGGTGATAGAGATCACCTGATATTTCATTCTTTCCCCATTTAATGTTTAAGTCATATGTCTAATGTTTAATGTTTAAGTCATAAGACACGTTAAAGACATATTTTCGTTATTTATTCCGGGATAGGCATTTTCTATATTCAAATATACACTTTCTTTTTTTTTATTAAGTTGTAAGATTCTAAGAACTTTCTTCTTCTTAGAGATTTATTGAGAAAAAATATGTCCGAATTCGTTCAAAAGTGTTCTTAAATTTTCACATTCAATGAAGATTTCACTACTGTATCCTTTTATTGAGTATCATTAGGAATCCTTGAAGTTACCTGCTTAAGTTGAAAGAATTTTTTGAGGCGCTCATTATACTAATCTTAAAGTAAACTTGAAAACTTAGAGACTGAAAAGTACACTTACTAGAGTTGAAGTGCACTGTGTCTTGTTTAGATATGTATGTCCAATGTTTTTTTTAACTGCAAGCTCACAACCAATGAGTGAAATCACATTTTTCCCCAAACGTATTTCATTGAAAGAAAAGATGAGGGGTCCTCAAAAGACAATAATGGAGAAATTGCCTCCTTCGTTAGAAGAGACAAAAAATATTAATTCATGATGATGCAGTTTCATGAATTTTCTTGTTTTAAATACTACGAAAGCCCATTTAGCATTTTCGCAGATCAGCTCAATTCTGGCAACCGGAATTCATCCAGGAATGGATAATGCACCAGCAGCGTCAGACCAGGCACCGCTGAGTGCTCCCAATAAACTTGTTTAATCTAAGGGGTATTTGTGAAATCAGTCTTGATTTGATTAGCAACTGCCTGCCTCTCTTATAACTCAATTCAAACAAATTGAATAATAACATTTCATCCCCCCGCAGATGGCAAAGACAATTGCTACCCAGAAATACCCGTTCGTTATGTTGAATTTCGCTCCTCCTGATATGGTTGGACATACAGGCGTATACGAGGCAGCCGTAAAGGCATGCGAGGCTACAGGTACACCATTTATGTAGAAATGAATTTATTACTGATTTCTTGGGCATAATCTATTAATCTGAAAAATTGGTGCTTGATGAAAATGAACATTTTATTGGTTAAAAAATTTTGAAAGTATTATAACCATTTAAATTCAGAATTCAGGTGATAATCCTTTTGAGCTTCAACCTAAGCTGAAACAGTTTGATATAGAATTGAAATAGTCTCATTGATGTTTTACCATACTCAAATTGGTTAATTTTGTGAAGAACAGACTTGTTCATAAACCGAAAAACAACTTGATTTGTTTTCTACATGTGATAAAATGTATGCATGTTCAGTCTCCTTTTGCAGACGAGGCTATTGGTCGAGTAAAGAAGGCTTGTGATGAGCATGGCTATGTTATGATGGTGACCGCTGACCATGGTAATGCTGAACAAATGATAAGTGAGAAAGGGGGGCCACACACAGCACACACCACGTATAGAGGTAAGTCAGGCTTTCTGCATGATAACTGTTGTATACTGTAAGAATTGCCATGAATCTTGAAAGCCTACATTTGAGTATGATATAGATTATTGGGGCTCGATGTACTGTAGTATTTTTCAGTTGAGTAAGCTCTCTGTTTTATTATTTATACTTTCGGATGAAAGTCTAGTCCTTTAGTCAGTCAGTTGCTGGTCAATCAGTCAGTTTTGGTGTCTTTGGTGGCGAGGCTCGCTGTCTGTCGAATGGTCCTCAAAGTTTAGTATTGTAAACAAATGACAAGGATGGGAAAGTTTAGCTGAAAAAAGAAAAAAAGGCAAAGTTCATCATAATGTTTAAGATTGATAACAGCTTAATAGATATCCATGGATACCGTATAATTTTTTTTCTATTACCATACTGTAAGTCAGATACATTTAGATTATCTTTTAAACCAAGTGCAACTAACACTTGGGTCTCGTTATATCAAAATATCAGAGCCCGGAACTCACTGGACTCCTTGAAAAAGACGATTGATAGTCTTAATTGTTTTTTCGAGTATTTAGCACTTCTTTTTTGCAAGCATTTTAGCAATGTGACCGTATCACACACAATTACATAACATTCATCGACAACCTTGCTTCCTAATTTTCTCTCAACCTCTTCAATTTGCTAAAAGGATTAGGGTTAGGGTTAGGGTTAGGGCTGGGGTTGGGGTTGGGGTTGGGGTTGGGTTTTGGGTTAGGGTTGGGGTTGGGGTTGGGGTTGAGGTTAGGGTCAGTGGCTTTAGACAGACAATCAGCCTAAAGACAAGAACATACCATAAGAGCAATCAGCGAACTTCCCAATTAACCCCTTATTAGGGGTCAAGCTGCTAGAATATCTTTTTCATCTTTGTTTAATTCAGTTGATAGTTTCACTTTTCCTTAGTTTTGCTAACCATTCTACGTAATACCCAAATGCGGGTTAATGTATAGTGTAATTGGATAGATAAATGGGCCTGGATTGCATTTTAGAATGTTTGAGCATGGTAATTGTTACTGTTACTGATGAATAAATAGTGCTATGTAACTGAGTGCGTATTCCTGGAGTTTTGAAACATCTTGAAAGCAATTTCGTATTTTATGAAATTAAGCTATATTTGACTACGATACAATGAATTATAGAAAAAATATAACTGTAGAAAATTCTTACAAAAGTAACTCAAAAGCAATATCTGTAGGAAAGTTCTCATTTGCTTATGTTAGATCATTTGCTTCTTTTGAAGGACTGTTGACGTCTGCATTTACTTTTTTTAAATGTAGCAGTATGATCTGTTTAGAATTACGGGCAGTGGCCTTTTGATTTCTTGAGGATTCAATTTTGATTAACGTCAGCCATTACCTTAAAGAGCTGTTGTCTTATTATGGAGCACGTCTTTGTTTCAGTATGAGGCCTGCTCGTAGCGTTTTGCACAGTATGCAGAACCTTAATCATTAGGATAAACTTCTATAAACGACAGTGCTTTTATTCTCAATCTCTATTAAGGATACTCGTTAGAGGTCTCTTGGTATGCATTTGCTAGCTATTTTAGGCACCTCAACGCCATACAGTTTTGCACCTGTGCTTTTTACCTTATTATATTCGAGAAAACATGGGCGATGTTCCTGCCTGTCAGGGTGTGTCCAGAATGTTGCTTAGATAAATAAACCAGTTGTCACCTGCAGCTCGCCAACGCAGTATTCAAAGTCCTGAAAAACTGCCACTTTAAGCTCTAATGAATTAAAACTACTCAAGAGCTTTCCTGCCTTCGAAAGCCTATCACTGTTCATGGCAGGGGAGCTCTTGAGTAGCTGTAATTGGCCATACACATAATTCGGATACCTTGTTAATGAGACAAACTTACAGTGAAGTGAACTTAATTTCAAACATACATTTTTGGAAAATAAGATAAGACAAAGCTGCTTTCACAGTAAACGTAGTTCTTGACACCAATTGACTGTTGATAGGAAATTTAGATGCAGTAGTGTATTTCAGAGAAATTAAAGACAATCGACAGACATGAAAGTGGCCTTATCAATACATGCCAATCAGTGAGCGTGTGAGTGGAATCATTACAAGTTGTACAGGCGAAAATTGCCTCCCAAAAACATATCATACCGGTAATATCAGCACGTCAGTCGTAAGGCTGAGTTCTCACATCATCAAGAGAGCGAGTTAAGCCGTTGGTGCATAAGATTAATCAGCCTACCACAGACCTCTAACAGTCTGAATTCCGCATGTCTGAAGAAATGTGACCCATAATTCCGCAAATATGACGAAAACGATACCCATAATTCTGCAAAGCAAATAACATTTTTAAAGCACAACAGAATCATCAACCAAATTTTGCATGTCCTTTGCCCTAAAATCTCATTATTTCACATTTATCATGCTTTCATTTCTAACTGGACATTTACTTGTTAATGCCAAATCTCCCTCCTAATAATTTTGCAACATTTCCTCAAAATGGTACCCATAATTCTGAATGTTTCTTCAAATGGTACCCACAGTTCCGCACATATTTCAAAACTGATACCGATAATTCCGCTTTTTTCAGAAAAAGGTACCCCTAAAGAATGGCACGTCCCCTCATTGAATCATTTTTCGACTTCGTACAAAGTTGTTTTTGAATCGTCTATATATGGAATGCTTATTTTCTTTTCAAGAAATTGTTATAAAATAGAAAGGAATGTTGTTATTTTGAATTGTAACAAAGGTTTAATTTATTTTCATATTAGAACTTTAATTTTCATTGAAACTAGAATCTACGATTACAAATGTCACCAGTACAAGTAATTTGTAATTGGCTAGTGTTGGTTTACGAAATAATAAAAAAACGTAATTCACATATAGTTATGTATGTAGTTAAAAGGGGAATAGTTCTGGGTCAGTCCCTGTTTTGTTCCTACAGCTAAAGATGTCATTGGTGGTACGAATGGATATTGTAGAAGGCTTAGAAATGAAATATCGTTTGTGTTGATTATCGATGGAAAAAGAATGACACATATCAAGGAATGAGCGGCACGAGTCACTGAAGATGCTTAATTTACAAATAACGTCTTTCATCATCATCATCATCATCTCGGGCATGAAACCGAAACCATCACAACTTGCCTTCTCCAGGTATTGCAGTGCACGAAGGCATAGAGTACCGAAGTGTGACGTCATCAAAAATATACTTTTAGAATTTTTATTAAATTTGGCCCCATAATCTGAAAGAACGGCATAAAATACCTCTCAATGTGCAAAATTAGCTAGATACGTTCCAAATTGGGCGAGATATGGCCAACAGAAGATTTGAAGTTTGCTAACGGATTTCTGTTATTCTGGCCTGGTTCATAAAGTTATGAACCAAGACCAAAATTACAGAGGTTTGATGGGGCAAGAGCCTGTGCTGATGTGGCCATATCTCAGCCAATTCACAATGCCTTTAACTGATTTTGCATATTTAGAGGTATTTCATGATGCTCTTTTAGGTTCTGGGATCAAAATTCAGAATTTCTAAAAATAGATATTTATGACGTCATCACTTCGGTACTCTATACGGCAGGTTGTCATGCTGTCATGTTGTTCTCTTGGTTCAGTTTGTTTATGTATTACTTGTCTGGTCTTCCAACGCTCGTTTCACCATGAGTCTGTATCCATAGAAGCAACTTTCTTGCTTGTTCATGTGAACATCTGTAACAGTGTCCCGCCTGTTTGATTATCCATTCTCTTACAGTATCGGTTATTGAAGGAATACTATCATATAGATCTTCTTTGGTTCGATGTTGTTCATAGACTTGTTAATGGTGGCCCTGGTAGTAACACGTACTCAGTTTTTGTGGGTAATAATACTTTACAAGCTTCTAGCTTTTCCCAGATAAAGATATCAAAACTGGTCTTGATAATCTTCGGATATTGTAATTTTTCTTAAAATCTTCTCCTCTGTCTTATTTAGTTTGCCGTTTCGTTGGTATTTTGTGTTGAACTAGAAGTTTTTCTTAGAATCACTCAATTTAAAGAGATTTGAAATAGAAATCTTCTACATCATTTCGGCTATATCTTCGACTTTGCGTAAGAGGGTTGCTACGTTGTTTAGAAGTATTTTCAGTTACGACATCTCTAAAGATCACATAAAGCTGTCATTTCAGTGATGTTTTTGATAGCTACTTATTATTAATTTATGCTGCTTGTTTTATTTATTAGCTTTTCGTTTAATAATCCTGTGTGGGAAACACACCAAGTTTTTGCATAAATTTCTGTTAGATGACGATTTTCAGCTTCCTGTATTATCTTTGATTCCTGCAGTTTGATCTTTGCTGTGAAGGGAGGGTCATATCCCGTTGTTTTGCGGATTTTTGTATTAAAATTTAAATTCTATTTGAAATTTTTTCCTTCTTTTGAAATTAATCTTGAACGTTTGGTATCCCGTACTGATTACTCAACTTTGTTTATCTTTTACCTTCCTTAAAGTAGTTGACCATTTCTCCGGTGTTCATAATGCTACATTCTTATTCATTCTCGACACCAATGCTTGTTGTTTATCGCTGCTGGTTTTAGGGTAATTTCTTTTTTATTATTCTGTTAGCTATGCCGTATCCAAAGCATCATTCATGATACAAACTCAAACTTGCATTTAAACTTTTTATTTAACTTATTATTTACGATATTATTTAACTGTAAAACAGAACTAAGATTGGTGCCTCTATTAAAAGAGATATTTTCATCGGTGTTTTGTATCGAGTTCGATGTAAGGCTGAAATAATCGATTTCAAAGAGCTGAAAAGCAAGTGAAGATTAAGCTGTTGTCTTGATGATGAAAATCATTTTCTTTATCCCATAGTTCCATTTTGCATCACAAAAGGACTGAAGTTCCGCAAGATAACCCACAATGCTGCTCTTTGTGACGTTGCACCCACTATCCTTGATGTAATGAAAATAGAAAAGCCTGCAGAAATGACTGGCCAATCCTTGCTATGAGGTATGCCCTGCTTGGAACTCTTAGACAGTGTGATTTTTCAATTTATTCTCTCAGTCTTAGTGTAAAAAAGAGATAATCACATTTTCATCCTTAAAAATGAACACATCTCATGATTGTAATCAAAGTGGATCTTATTTATCAAGTTGACCTTACTTATTTATCAATAATTCTACAAAATGCCTTTATTCTAGAGCTTAAAAATATTTTTCTTGCTGTGTTAATGAAACTTAACCTGTTTGAGCCAAAATATGGAGCGTTAATGTGGATGTCGCTGCATCAGTTTCCTACAATATTCCTCTAAAACTAAATTTTTCTGTACTTTGCTGCTTGCTTTTCTACGAAACAAAGCACAGCAGAATGTCTGTACTGGATTAACAGTTAATCAAGAAATCTATTGAAAGATGTTTTTTCTGGCACTGTATTTGCAACGGTAAAGTATGACGTTTTGATGCATCTCCAGCACAGAAATTCCTGTTTTATGTGTGCAGAACATGGAGTCGGAGAAGAAACTGGCATTTTTTCATTTTTCATGCTGTTCACCGTTCTTTAAAGTAAATTAATTCACGTATTTATACGAAGCATTATCCGAAGATATATTCATAAGATAATAAGATAAAGAACATGACTCCGGTTGGAGTTAGCATGTCTCAGAAGAATGCTTCGCAATTGTTTGAATTCACTAAAGCGCCTTCTGTCGTGTTATCGTAGGGTAAGGTATAGTGTGTTTTGGTATGGTATGGCATGGTACGGTACGGTACGGTATGGTATGGTTCTGCCATGATAGGGTCTGGACGCTAATTCCAACGTCACGGCGAATAAAACGACGTCAGTTGCAGCTTATTCCTTTATTATCACAGCTAAATACGCTGTGTATTTCTGAGTCAACGTTTGGTTTCAGAGCAAATTTTGGAATTATATTTGTATCTTATAAATGAAACTAAGAATGTCATGGAAGCATTGAGTCTGAACTCCTAGTTGACGTCACTTCAAAAAGCAAGTTAAACCAGCGGTACCCTATGCAGGTGATTTCTTAGGAGTCACGGCAAATAAAACTGTTTATTTCTGAGTTAACATTTAGTTATGCATCCAAGTTGGGAATAATACCCCAGTGCTTAAAGTATACAAATGAACAATTTCTATTGAAATTGGCTTTACCTCACTCAGATTTAATCTCCAGATTATTCATACGCTTCTTCCTCTACTCCGTTTCATGTTTATTGCTGTCCATCGCTGGTTGTGTTTGAACTGAAGAAATCCGACTTTACTATTTGGTCATAAGTTTTCATTATGCTCTCTTGGTGTGGTGTAATGTTTTCTAAATCTTTCTATAGAAAATACACACCAAAAAATTGAGATGTGCTTAATACTATTTTAACAAGCAAGAAAGACATAAAACTGATGTAAAAATCCTTTTTTGTGATAAGAATTATTTTCAACCCGTCACGCTGTTTCCATTCATATTGGCTGTTTTTCAGTTCGGTCTGCAGATCTGCTTAATTAAAATCAGCAAAGTGCCTGGTACTCAGGTTTACAGGAGGCACCCTAAATCTTCATTCAATGCAGTTGCAGTAAAAACCCACATGTAAGAACCTAGGGATTTAAGAACCTTTTGGCAGAAATTTGTTTTTTTAATGCTACAAAATATAAGAACCTGTTTAGCCAAACAATAAATAAGTTATCATGTTTGGGGTTTAGCCTTTTAATTCATATACCTTTTTACCAAAACGAAAAAGGAGAATTGAATTGCTAAAATGAATCTCAAAATGCACAATGCTAGGTAAATTTGGACTGTTGTTATCAAAAATCATTACAACTGTTTATATAAATGTATCATTGTTGGTGGACTTTCGGCAACATTTGTACGCTAATAAATATTTAGAACGAAGAACAGACAAGATTTAATGCTATTTTCGGATAATAAACACTGTAGATATTAAGAACCTAATTAAGAACCTATTTAGCCTAAACTGTCATTAATTACCCCATAATACAAGAACATATTTTACCAAACTTTGAAAGAAGTAGGTTCATACGCGCGGGTTTTTACTGTATTGGTCATCCTAAAGGAAATTTAGAGTATATTCAATCAGTTGCCCCAGCTTTATGGAAAATAAAGTTTTGACATTTAAATATTTTCTGAATTCGTTCGAATAAAAGAAGAATTCCTAAGCATACACTTTGCTATAGCTAAATATTTACTTTTCCCGAAAGGATTCTGGTGTTGCTGATGCACGAGTAAATGAAAAGGTTTTGTTTTGCAGTTCCCCAATAGGCTTAGCTGCAGAAAGCTGCTTAGCTAGATGATATGACCGAAAGATGGTGGTTGGCAGCAAATGAACAAAACTCTCTTTGGAAAGCTATCAAAAGCTGTCGATTTTCAAATTTGGATGCAAAATCGCTTTCTTTTTTATTAGCGACATGCGTTATTTCCAAAGAATTTCCTCGCACATTTCAGGTCAAAATCTGAAATTGACCAACTGTTACGTTAAACGTTGCCTTTGGTTCTCTTAAGCCTGCCCCATCCATTACCAACCAATTCTTATCAGCAGTTAGGCCTACCCTCTTCATTAAGCTTTCTATTGTTAATTTTCCTACCCTTAGTCTACCCGCCTACTTTCTGAACACCTGTTCCTTTCTTTTCACTTGCACACCGAACCTTGTTTGATGACCTAACGCCGACAATTAAACATGAAAGTCCTACTCATAGACAACTCTATGTTATGTAACATATAACAAAAATATGTAACAAACCCAGTAAAAACCGTCCCCGGTGAGAATTTCTTGACCGGGGGTCCCCTTTCGAAAAATCGAATGACCAGGTCCATTTCCACGGGTGTCTACAAGCTGAGATTTTTTGTTTCCAGTCAGTCTTGAATTTCCCTCTGTCACGAGTTACCAATATTCCATCTTAATTTTGCAAATTTGACTTCCATTTTCCCATTTGACTCCAATTGCTGCTCACCTTTATCATAAGTTACTAATTTATCGTCTTGAATTTACGAATTTGACATCCATTTTTCTATTTGACCCCAAGCACTGTAAACAAGATTTCATATTTTTCTCATCTCCTGCCAATGCAAGACGAATTTTGTTCTCCCCTGCCATCTCCTACTGTTCTTCGTGGAAAATAAAGTTTGTAGGGCATGTTACAGCAGTATCGACGACATTTTCTTTGCTGAAAATAACTGGCAAAAATACTATTCAACCGCATCATAATTTGTTTCACGCCCTAATATATTTCATAAGAAGAGCAATTTTAGCCCAGGTTTGGCATAATTTCACACTGTTTTGGTGCTTTTCCAGTCTCCGGCTGTAATAATATTGAAACAGCCCAAGCAAGCAGGCAGGCAAGCAAGCAAGCAAGCAAGCAAGCAAGCAAGCAGGCAGGCAAGCAAGCAAGCAAGCAAGCAAGCAAGCAGGGGCAATTATTATCCTTGAAAACACGAGGCAGTGTATCGATTTATACAATTATGTGGCAAAACGCACCATTGCACTGCTTTTTGCTTCATTCGTTATTCTTCCTGCATTCTTTGAACTTTGGCGTAAGAATTTTTTCATGAATTGATGTTTTCAACATTGCAAGAAGCTTAAAAGTAATGTGTCCAGCTAAAGCAAGCAACTCTGCGGGGGATTTCAGAAACATGTGATTTTTCATGTCATCGCCCCAGCCATTACGGTAAATCTGTTTATCTACCCTGCTGGGAGGTTAGCTTTTCATGTGAGCAGTTTTGCATCGCAAGAATACTAACCAATCACAAGCCGTTATTTTGATGGGTGGCTTGACAAGTTGGGTATACGCTGTCCTTTTATATGGACACATTACCTTTAAGCTTATGAGAATCGTTATCGGAAGCAAAGGCAGTCTTTGCGCAAATGCAAAGTGTCACGTCACTTGTTTTGAAGTTATTCCTATCCACCTGGCACTCTCCAGCCATGGCTCTTGTTTTTCTCTGAAATGAGCTCTTCAGCGAAGTTTGCAAACAGCTCATCTAATTAATTAATTACTCTTTACCTGTAAAACCCTATAACATTTTCAAAGTTAACAATTGTTAGAAGGAAAATTCAAGTGTTTCACTGTTAGTGAATGTCTTCGATGCACCTTTACTTTTTTTACAGCATACAAAGCTCTTGTTTTATCTTTTAATCTTCAGCATTCAATACGTTTAGGGCAACAGTTGTTGTCGTGAAAAATTTTGAGATTCGAAGTTGAGCGAAAGTTTAACGCATGAATTATGTTAGTCCATGAATTCAATCCATTCTATTCATTTTCTTCATTCATTTTCAAAAATTCACAACATTTATCCTCTCAAATCAGATCATCAATGCTGCAAATATATTATTGGAATATATTGTTTTCATAATCACAAAAGTTTGCATTGTTTCACATGGATTTTCATCCTTGCAACCTCGAATTCTTTTGTTTCCATACACTCCTCAACTAAGATCTTTGCCAGTTAGAATTTTGTAACCCAACCCATTTTCATAACATTCAAGTATTTTTCACAATGGCAAAGTGGATTTTCGCAGATGCAGCATGCGATCGTTGACATTGAGATAATTGGAAACGATTCACTTGATATCCATTTGCAAATGTGTGTAGCAACAGGTTTAGAATAAATCGAATTAAGTGTTTATATCTATCAGACAATTGCTGTTTCAAAGAAACCCTTGCTTAAAGCAATATTATAATTCTTTACTACTTGAAAAAATGGAAGGATTTATGTCTTTATTTAGGTTATTTGAAGAATTGCAGCTCGATGGTGTGGTACTAATCGTACTGATCTGATCGTTAGTTCATTGTAAATCTTGTGGAAAGTTATGATATACTCTTCCATTTTTTACAAATATTCTCAACATGAATCATCAAGTTAATTAGCTACCTAGTGTTATCTCTAAAAGCTTCCTTTGACAAGATAATGCTAAATTTAGTATCCAAGAATTTTTCAAGCAACATAAAATGACATTTGCCTCCTTAAAATTCTATACGGTTTATCAGGACACCACACAAATGAAGGTTTTGGTTCCTTTTGACTTCAATTTCCGTTACATTTTCACTCAGAGTTTTATCACAAGCTTCGTTGTACGCCCCAGCTGCTCTCGCTAAAATGACATGTTATTGATGATAATACTAGATAAAACTGTTAGAAACTCGTACATAAGCTTCGCTGAAAGGCTATTCATGTGTTGAGTTTTTAAAAGAACCTGACCTCGTATAGTTTTCGTAATTTTGACTACTGAATTAAGGCTACTGACTCAAGGTAATATTTTGTAAAAATGGACCTGAAAATCTAACTTAAGAAAGTTGAATGCTCGCAGATCCATTAAATTTTCAATGCGCATGCCCGTTAATTCAGCATTAGCTCAGAATTTCAGCGTTTTTGCCTCTGTTTGTGCACAAGGTGTTGAAGTAAAGCATTCTTGGGTCAAGGGCTGGAAACGTTTAAAAACGCATTTGAAGTGTGTTTAAACAATTGTTTGTTATCATTTTATTTTGGGGCTCGTTTTTTGTATGACTGTAACAAAAAACATGAAGGTACAAATAGCGTTTGCTTAAGAGTCTGGAGATGAATCTTGCGTGCGTGACCTCAGGATCGCCTCGGGCACAGACTTAAGAGCTTTTATAATTTGCTACGTTTAGGCCAGCGGCTAAGAGCTTTTTGCAAGCATTTTTCTGTTGGTACAAAGCGGGCTAATCAAAAAATGATTTTTTCTGGTGATGCCCACTGGGTTGATGTAATAAAATAATAAATATTGGTCTAATTAAGTGCACAGAAGCACCAGACAGTCTACTTAAGCTTCGCTCGTCTTATAGCTCTAATGAGCATACGGATTTTCTAACAGATGTTATACTTCCAATAGATTCACATCACCGAATCTGTATTGCGCTAGTACGTTCTCAATTATCATTGGCCAATCAGCCTAAAAAGAAACGAAACTTTACCTTATCTTGCCTAAAAAAGGACACAAGTCGCAAACAGAAAGCTTTATTGGGCCACTCGCTTTTACTGTGAGTGGATTATTTTTCTTATCCAATTTTTAAATAATCCGCTCGTCGTGATATTTTTCCATCAAGAATTTTTTTTAGAAATTAAAGTTGGTCCTTTGTAAGAATAAAACAAAAATTGTCCTTTGTCTCTACAGTCGGGAAACGCTTAAAAAAGGTTTTGAAAGAGATTAAATGACTTTCGTAACCCATATTTGCGTGACATCACATCGTGGGCTCGAGCTTTTTATCTAAACAAGTCGCCATGGCTTACCTCCCGGCGATGCATAGAAAAAGCACGTTAAGTATCTTGATTAAAAAGTGAAAATTACTTTTTCTATCAAACAGCTCTCTTCCACATCTTTGGGTATTTGATACCCTTTAATTATAAGACAACAAAGAATTTTTCTAAACATGAAAGAAACAATCTAAGAACAGAAAGGCACAAATTTTCTGTGGTCCCATATTGAGAATTGTAAAAAGGTCTCCAAATTTAAGAAAATCGTTTAGTTTAGATATTGCTCTCTGTATGTTGCTAATGCTGTTCAAGCTATTCACAAACATCGTTTTTTTGGAAGATCTTTCAAATTCTTCTGACACTAACCTTGATTAAAACTTCATAGTCATTTAGAAAGCTTGTTTAATCTCCTTGCATCTTCATTTCTTGTCAGTTCAATGCGACCTAAAACCAGCTAAGTGAAATATGTCCTAAATACAATCATAGGGTTCTTGCTTCTGTTAATGTCTCTTGAATTTTCTATTAGACAAATATACCATAGATGTAATTGTCACAAATATCCAAGATCACTTCAAGCTAAGCTGGTCCCAGTTTAGGTTATACACGTACCAAACAGCATAGAATAAAAGTCATCACCTTTCGTAGTAAAACAATCTGAAACCTGAAGAAATCAAGACAATTATTGAAGCGATGCCTTAGCAGGTGCTAGAGAGATTAGATTCCGTTACAGATAAATGCAGTTTCTAGCATAAACTAATAACGCCAATCACTGATAAACACCTACCAGTCAAAAAGATGGGAGTAAGAGATGAACCTTGCACGACACTGTAATGGAAATCGAAAGACCTGGGAACGATATGATATGCAATGCAATATGCAAGGGAAAAGAATGATGAAAACTCAAAAATGTATTGAGTAATAAAAGCAACCCAAGAGAGGCGGATAGCTTTAAAGGCACAAATATAAAAAGAGCTGAAATCAAAGGAAGATAATTCTCCAAAGTGTTTATACAGTCCAGGACTAAGGTTTCTGGCACACAAGCTGGAGGCAAACAATGACATTATAAGCTGGTCTCCAACCACTTCGTGAACTATTCTGAGATGAAAGAATCACCTGTCTTTGGTGCTCATCCAAGTGTCACTGCAATAAAGGACCTCGTAAATGTTGGTTCTTAATTGAACTCCTTACTGATGTCCCAACACAGTGTTAGAGAAGCTCTGTCATCACTAGACGCAAAGTAATCCATCTGGTGCAATGGAATAACACACGAATTCCTGAAAATAAATGCCAAGCAACTAGCTCCATCACTTTCATTATTAGACTTGTGCGCTTTATTTCATTAATTCCAGCCGATGATTATCGCGGCACATTGTCTCTAATTTCTGGGGAGACGAACAAGAAAAGGTGTTTTAATCATGCGGTAGCCCCTGTCTTTGTGTCAAAGAGCATGGGTATATAAATGAATCATTATTCTGCATGCTCTTTGACTCAATCAAAAGCGGGGGTTGGCTTGGCCCATCAAAAGACTTTCGCTCGTTCATATCTCCCCAACAGCAGATATTTCTGTGCTAACAATTAAGTTATTTGGAGTTGAGGTTGATGACGAGCGTACACTTCGCACTCACATCAGCATCTTGTGTATAAGAATTGACAAGAGAATAGGTATTATATATATTTTTCGCACTAAAATACCCACCAGTGCAAGGTCTAGTATTTCTGCAAAGTAGCAGATAAAAGAAAGATAAAGAGCATAACTACAGCTCCTGATCGACATCAGCTTCCCAGAATAGACGGCTGAGGACATTGTCACACTAATGTACAAAGGTCTAAAGCTGTCTTGCTCTTCTTTCTATGAATGAAAAATTCGAAATTGAGGGAACTCCTTACAAATTAAGAAACAGCAACTTCATTATTCCAAAATATCACATGTTGATTTGCAATCATATTTAATGTCTTTGTCTTGTTTACGACAATTTAGTCAGATTCAAATTGTAAAATGCTGAAATCTTAAGGTGCTACAAGGAATAAAAGAGTATAGGAAGATCAAGCACTGGAATCAAGCCTAATAATCATTTAATCCAGTTTAGTATTCTCTCCTATTCTCTTTCTCTATATTGGACACCTCCCAATAACAGAGGCTTCTCAACTAGGGAGCCTCCCCATCCCCGACGATTAACAGGCCCTTCTCAGAACACTTGCCAACAACGGTCATTAAATTAGCAACTCTCTTTATAACTTCTTCTTCGTGCCCAAATCCCTGTAAAAGGCGTAGCTTCAAGATAACGGACACCTCCTAATGATGGACACCTTTATTGAACGGACGGCTCTCGTCAATAGGAACCCTTCCAATAAAGAAAGTAACCCTGGCTCCAAAGGTATCCAGTCCTAATTACTTCTTCTATCTCATTATCACTGTATTGTCGTACCTTCTTTCCCATGCTGTGTCTATTTACGACACCCATGCACTTCTTAAGATGAATTGCTGAACGTTTCTGCTATCTCATATTTATATCTTTTTGTCCAAAATCTCATTAGCAGGAACTCTACGTTGCCCTTTCGTTCCTGTGATTCTCGTGTTTGCAGAAAGGTCTGCTAAATTCATCAGTCTGGTATGGAGCTTAGTGTCAACAATAAAAGGCATCAGCAGAATTTTTGGAGGGTTTGTAAGGTCGTCATGAATGCATTGTATGTAGCATGAGGTATTTCAGAGTGATGATGCAAAATGCTGGTATATAGTCTCCAATATAGTCTAAGCAATATAGTCTCCAAATATACTGCTATTTAGCAGGCTTTAGCAGTATCGTCCGACCAAACGAAGATATCTGAAGTGCCCATTTCCTCTCAAGAAATGCCCATTTTACTATTGTTAAAATTTTGGTTAATATTTCTTTATTTGAATGAGAATTGTACTTTTTCAATTAATTTCTCCTTGAAATTCGGTTTTTTAAATTACCTGGTTTAAAAGAAAATCGGTCGTATGTTTTTCGGGCAGGATACAGTCAACGTTTGTCCTGTGAGGTCGATGTCATTCTTTCTGGTCTGAAAATCTAGAGTCCTTCGTAAAATATGAATGAGCTTTTTCTAAACAGAGTATGACTGTAATTTTCTCATCAGCTAGCATATATGAACTTATATTATTGCGAAGACCTTATGTTGCCTTTCCTTTGATTCAATAAATGAATTTTTTTACACTAAAGTTTACGCTGTAGAGAGATGTAGGTCATAGGTCATGGGACATGTCACAGTTCAACGTTGAAAGGCACCTTTAAACCATAGTAGGTAAAGGTCATCCCATAGCTTTTGAAGTCATTTTATAGAACGTTGAAGACCATACTTTAGATCAGGGTTTATGCAATTAAAAATTGGATCCTAAGCTTCAAGTCATGTCACGGTTCAACTTTGCACGCCCTGTTATGGATCCTTGAAAACCATGTCATTGTTAACAATTTCAAGATTTTAACCAAAGCTATTTGTCTGTGGGAATATGTTGTTTCGCGAATTAAAGGCACGCTGTTAGATGCCAGACGGCTCTTCTTCTTTGAAGGGGCATTATAGACCTGATGCCAAAGGAAGTTTGCAACTTTTCAAAAAATCCGAGAAAATATATGGTTGCTTGGTAGGTAGAAGAGAAAAATGAAGACTTTGCTGCAATTTTTGGAAGCATAATGGTAGTATGTTTTTGTTAGAAATTTAACAATAGCTAAGCTTAACAGAAACTGTGTTTTGCAACAAAAGCATCAATTTGAAGAGTTTCTTTAATAGGACAGAGCTCCAGATCCAATAGCTCTTTGAGGTCTTAGAGATAAACTCTATAGATCTGGCTTTCCCAAAGCTATTTTTAGTGTGTGCTTAGCGAGATAGGCGTGTATGCTTAAAAGTGTGCTTAGCTTCAAAGATCTTTTTAGGCTTGACATTCTAATATTATCACTACGCTCTCAGTATTGACTCTTGTGATCTCAGTAAGCTGTGATGTTTTATCATTGACTGACAAGATAAGGTAAAGTTTCGTTTCTTTATCAAACTAAAATTCCAATGTTTAAGGCTTTAAAGTACCCTGTTGACCAACGCCCTGGAAACACGTGCTTAGAATGCTTCAGAGATTTAAATTTTAAAACCATCCACGTCAAGGTGTCTATGGATACAGGTAAAGTATATCAAATACTTTTTAAAACGTTAATCCATTCGCACGGGCGTTGAACTGAAATGTAACATAAACTATGACGTTTTTTAAGGGTGAAATCCCTGTTGTTTTAAAAGCAAAGCTTCCACGATGATGTGATTTGTCACCTGCGCAAAAGACAGCTATATTTATATACCCCCTACTTAAGAAAACGTTGCGTAAACACGGGAATTCGTCCTGCGTGGAGGAAAATTTCCGTGATAGCCAATTTTGATTTAAGAGAAAATTAAATTCAAATGAAAGCCACTTCAATATTTGAATGTGGGCAAATTTTTTTCAGAGTTATTTAAGCCATTACCATATTGAATTTTGAGCTTCAAATACTTCAGAACAAGCTGAGTATTCGTATTTTGGCCTGCCCATTCTCATATCAGAATATTGAGTAGCGAAAACTATCCTCCTTGAATATAACGACCATTGCATCATAAACGATAAAGATATCGAGGATCATACAACAATTGTCAGAAGTGCGAAAGCAGAAAAAGCTTCTTGACGCAAATGAGCTGAATTACCATCTTTCTGTAGATTTTCTGCTTACGTAACGGACCACATTAAGTAGGAATTAGTTAATAGAGTTCTAGATTGTGACGTCATTATTTTTAGAATTCTTTGCTTTTGACCATATAGTCTAAAGAAACAATTTGAAATACTTTTAATTAAGGAAAAAACAGATACATATGTTAATATCTTGGTGGAAAACGCCATAGAAAGATATGACGTTTGCTCATTATTTTGACTTGGTGCAAAATTTACTAAAAGAAAGCAAATTATAGTGATTTGGTTTGGAAAGAGCCTGTGGCTTTGTGGCTTTACGTGTATCAATTTCTAACATATTTAGTCGATTACATACATTCAGAAGTATTCAATTACGTCATCAGTTTGGAAGTCTATTTGATGTAAAAAAGTGTTGGTTTTGCTATTTCACGTGCGCTATACTCCCAAGCGTCCGGTTTTTGATGTTTCATTATCTTACCATCTTTCTACGTCGATCACACGCCTAAATTGTCTACACGTGAAAACACATCACTATGATACATTACCTAACTGTCCTTTATTCAAATTGTGATGGATTATTGTGTTTAAGATTATGGCACAACTTCTTTCTTGACGTAGATATTATGTCAAGCGTTGTTACTAATTGAAAATCTCTTAGGCTGGTTTGAAAGTAGACAGTTAAACAAGGGTTTTTATTTTAATTTTGTTTATTGCATATAGAATATAGATTGATTGTTGTTGGTGTCTGAAGACTGCTGCCATTCCAGACGTTCTCTACACTTCTGTCTAACATATTTCTTCCATTTGGCACACAAGAAGAGACTCGTGTTACATGTATTGTTTCAGAAGGTATTGTTTCGCAACAACAATAGCTTTTTGATGTTTCACCCTGTTAGCTAAAGCATCTCTTCATACTCTCCATTCATTCTTATTATACTAAACCATTTCGATGGCTGCTACTCTTTCTGAATTTTGGTACGATCTGACGCACATTTCATAGCACAAAACCAAATATACCTGACTTTGTTTATATTCCATACATCATATTTGATGACAAACCCTCAGCCATTTCATATCCTTGTTAGATTCTTTCAATCAAATGTTGCTTCTTCTCTCATTTTGATATCATGACTTGTGAAGTGCGTTCTGTATCCAAGTTTCCTTCCCTCTTTTTGGAATCTTGTTTGTGTAGAAGAACTCTTATTTGTGCTCCAAGGCGCTATGGCTTAGATTTATTTCAGCAAAGTGTCCCCGACACACATTTTCAGATACGATTTACGAGTAGCACATGCTACAGGGCCTGTTTTTTTTATCCCCGGAAGCATGTTTCGCAGTTCTTGTAAAGCAAGTAGGCACAAAATCTTTTGTGACAAGTTGAAATTGCAAGTTTTCTGATTACACTCTTTTTTATAAGAACCAGTAAATTTAAGTTCAAACTGACTGTTATTAATTTTTTCGAAGATCTGAGGCTGGATTGTCTTTGATTTGTTCTTAATCTAATAGGGAGTAAGTAGCGAGTGCTAGCTTTTTCGCTCTAGGGAAGTGTTCAGGCCTCATTTGTCAACAAAGTGAGTGAGACAGCCTTCATTTGTTGACAATGTATTTCAATGTCTAAATGATTTCATGGTTTCTGTTTCCTCACATACGGTTATCAATACTTAACTTCCATTTTTACATGTATCCATATTCAAAAAATCATTTTTTACCGTGGAAGCTCTATTAAGCCCCCGGGTGGCTTATTTATTTTTTCAGTCCTAAAGGGGGGCTTAGAAGAGAAGGGGGGCTTATTAGAGAGAGGGGGCTTATTAAAAATTTGAAGTAAAAAATGTTTTAAAAATGCCTTTTTCTATTTTTTATTATAAATATGTCGCACAAATTTCCTCAGAAAACTTCGCTAGCAGCTTCAAAAGTCTAATTAATCAATTATAAAGTCCTTATCTTCATCAGAATCACCAGGATCAATTGATAACCCTGAGACATCTTCTAAACAAATTTCGACTGACTTTTTAGGCGCACAAGTAAGTCTTTACATGGGCCGTATTTAATGCATTCGATCTTATTATCATCACACCCGTTAAGAGACCCACTAAATGCGCATGCTTTATATGTTTTTCTTGTTTGACAACAAAGGCTAAAGAGGGGGGCTTAATAGAGAATGGGGGCATATTTTAAGTTTTTGCTTGATAAGGAGGGGCTTATTAGAGAGGGGGCTTAATAGAGAGAGGGGGCTTAATAGAGCTTTTACGGTATTTAACATTTACTTTAGACTTGTTTAGCAAATCTTCAAACTGAGATGAAATTTATTGAGCATTCCAGGAATATTTTTTGTTCAAGAGATTTAACAATCCACCCTGTGGTGTCTTATTAAATTATAAACAGGATTTGAATACGTATAAAAGAGCAATGGGGATTGATCTTGTTAGTTTTATATGGCCTACAGACGTGCAAAATAACCAATATGTTTCTCTCATTAGGTTGGGTAATTGCCAGGTCTTGATTCACGGGTCAGCAAGCTACCTTTTGAAACCAAGAAACTGGATTAATTGGTTTAGGATGGATATTGGTGTTTAAGAGCCTGTTCAGACCACTAGTTAAGACAAATGTTTTCATTAAAGATTACGTTGTTAGTTTTTATATGCTGGGTTTGGCAGTGTTTTGCGTCATTCGAAACATATGTCATTCACCTTATAAGTATAAACATGTTATGTTATTTCTTTGTGTATATCAACAATTTTTGCGTCTGAAGTATTGGCAGCGCCAACTAAAAATGGTATGGCAATGCCCTCTTGTCGGCAGAGACCGCTCATGTTTCCAACATGGAACTCCCAACACTTATTTTTTTGTTATAAATGAGAAGTGAGACGCGACTTCCCTAAACAAAGCTTTTTGATCTTGTTCATGAGAGAAATATTCTACCGGTGCAAATGTGATTCTGCTCTCAGCTTGCCGGATCTAATCTTTTGGGATGAAGTTTTTCAATGTAAACAGAAAACTTGCTAAGAGGTGAGAAGAGATTCTCATTTACGCGCATGCGTTCGCATTCCATAACGGAAATTGATGCGTTGCAGTATCAAAGTGATGCGCAGAGGTCGGATATAATAGAAGCCATTTGCTGGATTGTGAGATAGAAGCAGAAGTTGCATCAAAGCATGTAAAGATTTCATCCCGTTTGCCAGCTCATAGGCTGAAAGATAAATAATTCTGCTCAAGTAAACAGGCCCTTAGTCGCCATTTGAATGTGGTAGAATCGTGAAATGAAGTATTTCGCCATGACTTTAATCTTTCACAACATTTCCTGTCTGGATTTAGAAATTAAAATTGGAGAAATTTTCTCTGATAGTTCCCTGCAGTCTTAAAATATCTTGACGTAGATTTTAAACATCAATAAACGTTGCTTCCTTAACATCGACATAAAAAATTGTTTTAATTCCGGCAAATGTCCATTTTCTTGTTGCTGAAAACACTTCTTCTTCTTCTACACAGGGGATTAGACTTAATATCGGGGCCAAAAGAACCTCAAAAGACATTTTAATACAACGATTTCCTCCAAATTGAAGACCATCAAGAGAACTTCCAAGTGACATCTTCTGTTTGAATTCTCCCTGGGATCTATGACCCATTTTTACTTGCTCCCGTTTTTTTTAACAGGTTCCAAATTTTCAGGCAGCGATTCAATGTATTTCAGCAGGTCCTAACATTTGGGTTCTATTATGTTAAAAACATGATGAATTTCTTACAACCTGATGATCGACTTTATCGTATCTTTTATTTCAACAGACAAACATTGTCTGTAAAAGTTTCATATTACTGCTACCGGTCTTGTTTTATGAATATTCACATAAATCAGTTAGATAGCATTGTCTGCCAATAAAAAAGCTTCTACAGGTTGTATCATGCAAATAATGTAATAATTTGGTCACGAAATCCCAAATAAAACGGGGGTTTACAAGAGATCTTTTTTTTGGTTATGGGAAAGAGGTTTTATCAATTTCAATCCTAGTTTTGATAAAGAGTCGAATTTTCTTTCTCGTTATCTCGAAAATTTGACGGTGAAGTGAGTTTGATGCTATTTCAAATGCATTTCCCGAATGTGAAGCGAAAATATGAATTTTATGCACACATCTTTAACACTTTGCACGCATAAAACGCCTATTTACGAACAGAAAACGCCTATTTTACCACAGGTCGGTCAAACCAAATCGTTTTAATATTTGGTAATTTTTGATAATATGTGATAATTTTGCTTAGCTTTGGTGTGATGTGTTTCTGCTCTTCTGTGATTTTTTCAAATATTTGATTACTATTACTTGGAGTACATATATTATTCGACCAGACTAAAGTACAATAAAAAGGTTGTATAAAATTTTATATGTATTGAACTATAGGCAGTATATAGAGTATTCTGGAACGTTAAATTAGCCGTTTGATGTTCCTCAAGAAGCTGTTCTGTGTCCTCAGTTTGATAATCAACTAACTGCGAAAGATTTTAAGAATTTTAAAAAGACACCGGGGAGTTGTATGAATTTTTGGGGGGAATGGTAAGTGGAGGAAGTGGTGTGCGTAAATAAATGAAAACTTTTAACGCAGCGCAAGCTGCCAGGTGTTCCTAGTATACTTGGCAGGAATTGTCTGTATAACGATATAGCAGTGAGTATTTAGCTGTTTTTGACGTCGCTTTAAACATATGATATGTTTGTAGAATGACTACCTCGATCTACTGTCAAAGCCTGTTAGCTTGATGGGTTTTCCAATGCTTTTCATGGCTTGACCCTCCCACTATAGCAGGTTTTCCAATCAGTTATAGCTAGAAAATCCTTTCCAAACGTGACAATTGACAAGTTTATATTCAAGCAAACATAGTCAAAGGCTAGGATTACATACTGTAAATAAGATCAAGCTCATGGTAAGTCACTGTAAGACGTTCTTTTTCATTTAAATCAAGATCGGATATTCTGGTATCGCTCCCCTTGCTGAATTGATAAATATATTCAGGTTGCGTCACTGACTTCACCAATAATAATGACAGTGGCCCTGGTTGTTTTTATGACCCCTTTTAGTAACAATGCAAGCGTTTATTAGAAACACAAAAAACAACAACATAAGGTGTCGTGTAATACAAACTTATCAGTCCCAAGAAGAGCTCTTTTCCTCCTATCATTTGTGTCTATTGAACACTGAATAGGCCTAATCGTCGGAAAGACCCATTTCAGTCCTATCTTTAAAAGATACATTTGACTATTGCTATCCACTTCGACGTCCAAGGACCAAAAATCGTTTGCAATCAGCTATTATATCATTTATTTCCAAAATCATCGTTTACTTGCAAATGGAAGCATTTTTAAATTTAGCCTTGAAACGTATATGACTGAAAAAAGTTACTTTTCAAGGCGGTTTTATAATTGGATATTTCATCTAATGCAAAATAGGCGTGAACACTTAATGAAGCAAGAACGCAGGATTTCGAAAAACGTAACGCTGTGAAAACGCGCTTCAATGTGTACAGAATTAAGATTAGTCATGATCCTCCCCGCAGTTAAAAAGCCAAAATTTGAAAATTTTTCTCAGAAGTCGGTGTAAGAAAGGTGATCTCTTTTCACAATGTTTTGCAATGCAGTCCTTTTGTTTCTGGACTCGGTCTGAACTTCATTTGGTGCTCTAGACCACATTTTCAACGTTTATCGCGATATCAAATCTGTACGCCTCCATATCAAAATGAAGAACTACATCAAAAGGTATATAGTCGAGGGTGTTATTGAGCAAGGAGTTAGGGGGCTCAACTCTCATTACCAAATTTCGGTGAAATTTTGGGGGCTCAGGCCCCTTTACTAGTCTGGGTAAGTTTGTTTGGGCGAATTCTACTTGGCACTGTGAACTAACCCAATTATTGTGAATTGATTTTTCACGAATGAGTAAATTCTACTAGCTTTTTAGAATTAATGAATATTTTGAATGATTTTATCTACACAACAGAGAATCTTTAACGAAAAATTTATAGTGTGACGACGGGTGTGGTCACGGGTATGGCCCTTCTAGAAATTGCCCACAGCACCCCCCCCCCCTCTTAGGGCCACTCCCATGTTTATAGTGACAAACAACTAGTTATCGCAGTGACTTGACCTCGTGACATCGCCTTGATAATTGAATGCACTCGTGGTCCTGTTCTTCAACTTCAAAGGCAATTAGTGAAATCGGGCAAATGTGTCTAAAAACTGCAACATATGTCGACTAACCTTTGAATATCCCAACATTTTGTGAATCTTGAACATAAAATATTTAAATGTGAAGATGAAAGGGCAAGAGAATTCATTGTCGTCGAATGTGTTCTTGGTTTGATGAGATCCGTTGAAAGCGGCTGATTTTTACTTAGAATGTAGAAAGCATGCTCACATTTTTGTTATGATCTGTCCTTGCTTTACCATCTCTTGCCATGATCTTTCTGTTATTAATTCCAAGCCCTACTTTGTGGCCAGAATCGTAGAAATAATACCACAGCCCCTATTCAATGCCTTCGACAATGTTTTGTCACAGTTAGAACCAACAAACGCAGAGAATTTCATAACAAAGGTTTCTGTTTTGTGTGTTGTATCAACTTGCTATTTTTGTTATCTTTTTAATCTTTATCTCACATCATTCGATATTTTTGTTTGCTATTTACGTTGCGTTTCCTTTTATATGATTCTTTCAAACATTTTCAGTTAGTTTTTCGGCATTGCTATACCGTGTTTTTTGTAAGAATTATTTTTTTACGAGTTCTTTGTGAAAATTTCTTTGCACCGTTTGGATAATATTTCAGTTTTACGGAAAAACACGAGCAACCTTTTGTTTAACTTTTGTTTACTAAAGGTAGATCAGTTTTCTCAAGAACTGCCCGGGGATAAAATTCCTTACTTTGAAATCTTGTAAGTAAATGAGAAAGTGTAAATGAAGTTCACCATTTGGAGAACCACCGAACGGTGGCTGATTTAGTTCTTCCACTGGTATGTGAAAACAGCCAAGTTTCTGTCGTGATGTTATGTCCTGGGTTCTAGTGTTACCTTTTGCCACGTCACTTTAACTATCCTTCGAGGCGGCTACCTGACTACATCATCTAGCGTGCAAGAGCGAAACAGCTGTTTTTAAAGGAGCTCCATTACACGTGGGCAAAAAGGCAATGCGCATCAGATGCTTCTCTTCATTATTTGGGAGACTAGAATCTTTTTTGGTTTGTTGAACCGCTGAGCAAACCGGGCGCTAAGATAGGTATTTCAAAGAAGGGGTCGGATGCTGATGGAAAGCGGTTTGCCAGGGGCGTAGTTTTGAGCTCCAAAGTGCTCAATTTTTGAAAGTGAGGATCTTGGGATAGCAAGGAGTCGTGAAGGGCGGGAACTCTAACAATTTTAGGCCTATTTGCGGCGAAAATTTTCTTCGAATTTAGATCAAAGGAGTAGTCGTTTTCCTGCGTGAACCTACAGAAAAGTGGCCTAACAATTGCTTTTGATAGCACTTGCTATGTGTGTTTGAACAGTCACACAAACTTGTACAAACAAGAATAATTCTGTCAAATGCTTTGTTGAAACTGTGGACGATGGTAAAACCCCGAATGCTTAGATTCTCTCCTTATCATTTTAGCATTAACTTAGTGGTGTGTGATTTTAGGTGTAAGTACTTAGTGGTGTGTGTTGACAAATTACATGTAATTTGTCAACATAAATAAAATATTCAGTTACCTATATGTTAACCAATACGAAAAAGTCTAGCTTAGCATATATCCGAAGAGAAAATTACTAAGAGATCATTAAAAACCTTGTGAAGTCATAGACATTCGGAATAAGATTTTGAAGTCAACTGTTCTTGAAATTCTCAAAATATCAGGAATACAGAGCAATGCTAGTGGCAGATTTGACGCTTCTGTGTTCTTGAATCTTTTCTCTCTTTAATATGTTCAAAGTATTTGTTTTTCCATTTCTTGCCATCTTTTGATCTGTCGAGAAATGAAAATACAACTTAGTATTTTGTTTCCACTTTCCATTTGTATAATTCGGCCAACTGTTATACATGAAATACATTGTTTTCATTAAATCTGGTTGGATGAACCAAATCTTCATATTTTACCAAACTCTTCTATTCAAAGCAACTTTGCCTAACTTCCTCTCGTTGCAAAAAATTTGCAAATTTAAACTGGAAGATATACAAACATCCCATGATCTGAATGATTTTGTGTCTTTGCAAATCACGTAAAAATATATGTGTTGTAGATTTGAACGCTATGCTTTGTTGTAGATGATGAAGCACGTCTCAAATATTCATTACAGAGCAAAATGACATGGTAGAATTGTTGTTTTCTAAATCCTCGTTAGGTGAGTCATTCCATGGGATTTCTTTAGGAAGGGATCAGTTATCCCTTTAGGCTCTTAATGAAAAACAGCTTTTCAAAGAATAGTTAAACGACCCAATAAAGGACACTATTCGTGCATTTACCTGTCAATTGTTGAGATTCAAATGCATCATTTAGAATTTGCGAATGATATGAACCCTTTTAATAGTAACTGTTTCAATTTCTGTGATGCACTGGGAAAGTAGATCTGCGTTTATGTTCTCTTAAGTAAAAAGACGGGAATACCTTCCCGTTTCAAGTTACAGATTAGACTACTTTTAATTTCAATACCAGGATTTCACTGCCTGAACCAAATGAGCGCATGTGCACAGCAATAAATTAGTTGTCTTAATTGGCTGGTTTATAATCATATTCATACATATTAGCTAGCAATCAGAAGAGGTTTGTTAAGAGTCTCCTGTAGGTTAATCTTTAGATAAAATGTGTTTTGCTAACATCTACATTGATCTTCTGGTTGATTATGCACTTAGCCTTCGGTTAAGCCAAAATGTTTATTCTTAATCCCACGAAGCGCTTCCACATACGGCCATATCACAGCTTTCTCCATCCGACAACCTTGGTTGTAGCTGCATCAGCTTTTAAAGAAACGCAATGACCCCCGGTGTTTGTTTACAGTAGGTTTGTGCAAATTGCCCGAATGATTTTTTGCAACGAATGTTTCTGCAACTGTTCTACCAGCATAGTAGCTGATAAGATCGGAGATTGATGGAAAGTTTCTTGATTCAAGCTAGTTTGAATTGGTCTTGTTTGAAAGAGGCTCGCATCCGATTTGTTTTGCCTGATGTGTTATCTCCGGCAGTTCAGGATTGCATTCAGTTTCTTTATATCGTCGATGCACCTTTGATTGCCAGTGCTATACGCTCTACAATTGGCTTAGGCGAAGCAAAGTCTCTTATAAAACTACCAGCAAATTCTTAAAGGATTTTGAAATTTGCATAAGAATGAAATCTGCATGATACGTGTTTGTAAACTAGCTTTCGTAATTCATTTTGTTAGAGATCTTGATCTGTTCGGGTCGCTAAAGACATAACGATTCAGCGGGCACAACTCGTGTGCTTTCAAGCTTTTTGCCGTCTCGCCAACAAACACACCTAGACTGCGTTCTCTTCTCGCAGAACTGCGCAACGATTCGCTCATACGAGGATCTTGGCTTTCCACAGATCCTGGGCATAGGGCGACTGACAGAGCTTTCGTTTAATCCAAAGCTGCGTTACCACGCTACATTTACTTTGCATCTGTTGAGTTTCGCAAGCATCGAAATACTCTTTGACTGGCAATTTGGAACCGAAGGAAAACAAACGTGACGCAAATGTGGTGGTGTAGCATGTTTGAAGAGTTTTGAAAAACCTGTCTGGTCCGTGGTCGAAGCGTAAGGAGTTTTTTAACAATGGTGCGGAGTTCTCTGCCCACATTCTATGGATGTCGTTTCAAAAGCTGGAATAACCCAAGGTATGTAAAATTCATGTAATTTTCAAAAACTGACAACCCATAATGAACAGGTTTTTATTTATCTGGCAAGAAGATTCTTCAATCACTTAATACTGATTTTTCGCATTCCTATCATCACACAAAATGTTGATTAGAAAGCAAGTTGGAATACTGATTTCGAATCAGAAGAATTCAATCGCAGGAAGCAATTGCCGATTCGGTCCCTTTTCAATTCAAGGTTTTCTCCCACCACTTTACCTGACAATTTTTCGCCTAACCTGTACACAAAGTTTTTCTTTCTCAGCACTATTTGGGTTCCATTATATAATCTTTAGAAATTTTCAAATGTTTTGATCACCCACTTATCGCTTGAAAATATGATTTTAAGCTTTCTCTCACATTGTACTTGAGACCTGTCAGTATGTATCGAATGCACTAAATCGCACCCGTGCTCATTAATTTTTAACCATTTTGCAAGCCTAATTTTGTTCGTTTGTCATCCTGGCCCTGCCTATTATCTGGATGAACTGCCCTTCTAATTTCGTATTCTTTCTTCGCTATTTCCAGTCTTTAAGCATGGGTAAATTTTCAAATATACAAGGCCCCTTTTGAGCTAGGAACTTTTGGAAGTAAACAGCTCTATTGTTGCTCTACCAATTTCTAAACCTCAACTCGGACACGTAATGATTTGTCTCAGAACAATTTCCTGGCTGGAGTTGTAATTAGTTATGCTTGCCTGGCCTCTCGTTTGGTTGGTATTCAACACAACTGAAATAATAAAAGAGCTCCATTTTTTATCATCGAAGGACTCAAGCAAGTCTATATCTTGGAAAGACTCATGCATTGCGAATATGTATAAACATACTTAAATCAACCGGATTATGTTTTCAATAAAATTTGTTAATTTCTGTCAACTTTAATTCGAGGAACCAGCTGCAGTTCAGCTAGAAAGTACGGCAAAAGCAGTTTCAGATTCGATTCGACGTTTCATCCTCTTGCACATCATTCTCACATCTAAAAATCAGAATTCGACAAAAAATCCTGCTTTCCAACCGACTGAGATTTATGCAAGTTTTCAAAGAATGTGTTTGCTGTGTCGACAGTTTGAGTTGAACAAACAGCAGTTGATACCATTTGTGAATTCAAGAACACTGAAACAGCCAAGTTGTTTGTTTATGTTTGCAGGTAAAATATTTTGATTCTCTTCGTTTTCATCCTTACCGTAAAGGATACGTCCTTTCAAGAGAATTGTAACATCTGCAATTCAAAATCGTCAAAAGCAATACCCACTATCGCCTTAATTTCTTGCCTACTATTTTTTGGTTTGCGCGATTAGTTTTCGGTCTTAGAATTATCAGAATCGCTCTTAGACAATGTTCACGTCGAATTCAGCCCTGTTTTATACGATTTCTCGGCCAATTCTCAACATCTCTTATTTCAACCAAAGCTAAAAAATCTTCCCGATCACAGAGCCAAATATTGCTTGCTTTAGTCATGGATTGCTGTAATTTCTTTTGCCCCTTTTTAAATGTTTATTGCATTTTCATTGGACTGTTCTTGGACTGCATTTTCGTTTTGTCGTTTGCTCCATGTTACCGAGCCATGTCTATAGGTTATGTGTAACTATTATAAGTATAAAACTTTAGTAAAAAACCCGTTATTGAGTCATCAGCATCATGATTTCACTGTTACAATATACAAATATCATTCTTATAACGACCAATACAATTAGATTATGTTTTATTTTCCGTGTTATATCAGTTCAATTAGTGTGCATTTAACTTAATCCCCTATATTACCTGTAGATAATTTTTGCACTAGGAGTAATTAATGTTGAGACCTGCAAAAAGTCGATTTTCAAACACGCTCAATTTCAATTGATGTGTGCATATGCTCTAGGAGTTACAATTAATTAACCAGGTATAATCCATCTATTTGGCAATGTAGAATGCCTAATCTTGATTTCAGTTTTAATTTATGCGATTGATAACTTCATGAAGATTTTTTATAACTTCAAAATATCAAACTTTGATGTGAACATCGGGCTGAAGGCTATAACTTCGCAGATGAAACAGTCGGCTGGATATTACTGCGTATTACTTGAATGTTTGATTGATTGGCTTTTTAATAGAAGATTTTGTCAAGTCCTTGTCACGTTTATTGATAGATGTTTCCGTCTTATATAAAACCTCCAAAAGTCTGCGATTTTTTTGCGTGTTTTAAAAGTTCTGCTTCAGAACCATCAAGATTATTGTATGTAGCCCCCTTATAAGTAATTTCTATATCTATCTTAGTTTTGTTGCCCCTTGGTATGTTTCTGCTATTATTGTCATATATATATATATCATTAAGAATTTTTCATGTAGTGGTGTGTGGAAAGTACCAAAATGTTGCTAGACAAGCGTCCATTTTTGCCTCTGGTGCTTATGAAATGATGGAAGAATTCTGCTAAGTTAAGATCCGGTCTTTTATCAGAGTTTGTACATCTTTCCCAGATTTATCACAGCTGAAATGGAGATCACCTTCCGGTAGAAAAACGTAACTCAAGCTATTTCACAGTTGACATGATGTGTAAACCTGATAGCCCCCTTGCAGTTGCTAGTAGAATACATCGACTTGCTCATAACATTTTTAAAGCCTCCCTTCTCAGCATATGTCTTTTTCTTAATCTCTTATCTACAAACTTTATTCCTGTCATGAAGTTTTTTTAAGGACCTCCAACCTTTTGAGTGGGGACAGAGACTCGTACTACATGCTTGCAGCTCCTCAAGGATAAAAACCATCGCTGGTTGGTCGTATCTTTGAATCTGTCTAGCACCTGTTAAACTCTGGGCTCTGCGATTTCCTTTAAAAAGTCCCCATTGCTTGGTAACATCTTTTCTAAAGCTCCCTCTGTTTAATTTAGCATTTATCTGCATCTATTTCCTTTAGGATTATATGTAGAGTAAACTCCCGATAAGTCGAGCCTCCAAGGGACCAATGTGGGTCCAATGTAGGTCTAATGTAATGGTTTGAGTTATTGGGGAAGGGGGGGGGTGTTATATGAAAGTATTTAGCAAGGGGAATGCAATATCAGCTCGACTTTGCGAACGTTCGAGTTTTCGGAGGTTCGAGTTATCGGGATTTTACTGATATCTCTCGGATCTCCTTGATTTGTTATGTTCCCTATCAAAACATTAAATATATATTAGAAATTCATATGGATACGTTTCAATAACCATATAATTTTTCTACAGCAGCTGCATAAAGTCGAAAAAACACCTAAAGAGCCACGTCGGATCACAGGAAAATAAAACAGCGAATGGATTTTCATTGTTGTTTTAAAAATCAAACTGCGCAATGTATTTTTGACCGTTTCAAATCATCTTCTATGTGATTGGAAAGCACTTTTCTCTAATTTCAGTGCTCGTGAAATAGACTTTGACGAGGTAAAAACAGAGACTACGTTTGATCAATATTCGGAGGTTTTGGTGTCAGCAAGATGGCTGCCACAAACACTAGAGGGCTATTTTTACGTGCTCAGCGTCATATTATGGATAGAGAGTTGTCAAAAGACGAAAACGAAGAAGAACCAAGTCAACCTTACAGTTCTGCTGATGAATCGAAGGAAAGCTTGCTTCTACAGAATTTCGGTATGAAATACGGACATGCATTTAAAGTCAAACCTAAAAAGACTGAGCCTGAGCAAAAAAATGGTAATACAGAACTTCCTCAAAGAAAAGTATCACCGGAAATTGAGACAAATAAACCGGCTCAGGTAACAGTAAATCCAGCTTTTAAGAACGTCGCTCTTGATAGATTTCGTAGAGCTGGTATGAAAGCCCGGCTTGTTCGCCGTGTTAATAAAATTGTAGAGGACAGGCTGACTGCTAAGCAGATATTTGCAAGATTTACGAAAGAGTCGACGCTTCATGGCTTCCGATTCATTTTTACAAAAACATTCTATATACGCCGTTTTATATGGTTTGTAATCACAATAACGATGGCAGCCATGTTTCTTAAGGAGCTTACAGACAGCATCAACCTGTATTTCCAGCATCCATTTTCTACAACATCAACAATTGAATACGTGAATCGTCTGACTTTCCCAGCAATTAGTTTCTGTAATCTTAACGATTTTCGCTTCTCAAAAATCAACGGCTCCGATTTGCAGGATGTGTTCATGCATGAGAAGGGGAAATTTTACTTGCATCGAAACAGTAGCTTTGATTTAGATGGAAAGAAACTTGGGGAACGTCTTGAAGATGCGTCACATCGCATCACAGACATGTTCATGAAGTGTGTTTGGCTATTCAGTCAGACTGCAGCTGGCCAACCCGTGCCATGCAACTATACCAATATCACAACATACTATGGCCTGAATGGTCAGACTTGCTACACATTTAATCCGGGTGACAGAGGACATAGGCTGCTCACGTTAAACGAGACTGGATTGTTTCATGCGTTTGAACTACAACTGGATCTTGAAACGCATGAGTATTTGAAGGATATCCAGGAGGGTGGAGTTCGTGTTCATATTCATGACCAAAATGAAACTCCATTCAGCTCAGCTGGTTTTGCTGTGCCCCCTGGTTTCAAGACGTTTGTGTCTCTCAACGTCCAAAAGGTGAGTGATGTTGTTTTTGTTGTTGCTGCTGTTTTGTTGTGGTTTTTTCTTGTCGTTGTTGTTTCTTATGCTCTGGCAGCCGATCCATGTTCAAAGTTCTCTCAGCTGCATTTTCTTTACGGCCATTAAATCAAGTTAGCTTTTTCTCAACTTTACCGTTTTCTCCGACTAATTCTTAGTTTCACTTATTGAACCGTGGCTTCACTTTCCTACAGTCCTCTCTTAACATGATAAGAGGCCTGACGTCATTAATTTGGTTCAAATATCAACTGTGTACTGTTTCAAATATTTTGGTAGTTCTTAATATCTTTTGTCTAAACATAATTTGAATGGCGAAAACCTACTTCCATTACTGAAAACCGTCTGCAAAACGGGTTTTCTTCAGGTTCTGATGGCAGATTTGTCCAAATCAGACGGATATGTCCTTACAATAGATTAAACTTTGTAAAAAGGTTTCTTGTCATATGACATGATATGTCCGACTACTGATTGTTTGGACATACCTGCTCATTCGTGACATTGATCTACTGTCTATGGACGCTCCTGAATATAGCTTACATACGCCATCTGTTCGATCCCTGCGGAAAACCATGCATTTTGCATAAATGCTTTTTCAAGCTTTTTTCTTGTCAAAACACGATTTGTGCGTTTGCCAGGATATTCTACAAGTAGAAAGTGCATGAAATGAACTTAATTGCATCGTATTTTTCGACGCCCATACTAGGCAAATTGTGCTTTATTTTGATAAATAATTAATATTGATGGTTTTAGATCGCCAAACTCCACGAGCAATATTTACTTGCAGAACGCGTGGGTCACATTTCCTCGAGGATGTCATTGTTGGATACCTAAGCTAAAACACGACCCTGTTTGTTGTTATGGAGATTTGCTTTACGTGAAGCTTCTTTACTGTTAGCCGAGTGATAAAGAGATAATAAGGAACCTGTAAAATGAGTCTCTGTGGTAAACATGTTATTAAAAAGATCTTCATGGTCCTGACTTTTACTCTTTCTGCAAGATTCGCAACGCTTTCTTGCTAACGTTCTTTTCATGAAGTTCTTCTCGAGCCATGTAATTCAAACTATCATTTTTTCTCATTTTCCGCTGACACTACCGACGAGATCGTTTTTAACATCACTTCATCAACTCAATAGCTGTGAAAATCTATATTGTGTTTCAACCATATCTGAGTTGTTAGTTGGAATAATACTTGTCCTGATCGTAACCTATTTGCTAATCTGATTTGCTTGGCAGGGCGAAATCCTCACTTGTCCTTCTTATTTGATATTGACAAGGAAATTTAATATGATGTGTCAGCTTTGTCGTTTATCCCAGTTACATATTCCTTTTATGATATCAAAAGCTATCCTCCTTCACAGGTTATCTGGGTATAGGTAAGCTAGACCTATATCAATAAGTCATAGTTCAACATTTTGATAAGGAGGCAAACATTAAGACATCTATTCAGATACTGCGGTTCTTTAGTGTATCTTTAGGGGCTTATATCTGTTTTGAATTTGCTCTCAAAGCAGCTTTTGGGACTCTAAAATCTCCACTTGAGGGTTCGATAAACCATCTTACTAACCATCAACTGAGCCCGTCAGATGTTATTTCAACAGACAGAAGTCAGCAAAAAAAACATTTTTCAAAATCCTATGACAAATTGTATTGGTAGATGTTTCTTTTGGTTGTTTTTGGTTTTCTTTAAGTTTGCTTTGCCGATATAAGATGTATTTTTGTATTTCAAAGCACATTTCTTTAATTGCTTATGAATATTGAAACAAATTTCTATTTAGATATGTCACTGTTATTGAATATTTAACAATTTGCACATCCCACAAGCGAATGTGTGATCGAAGATTATCGCAGTGCATGATCTGTAGTATTTGTTTGAATCAATATTTGAAGTTTCATAACAAGGAAACTATAGAAAAAGCATCCACAACCAATTTCTCAAGTTTCTTCTTTATGTTAATCACAATAAGCAATGCAAGCAGAGCTTGAGCATGCTAACCACGTTTGAAAAGCATGGGACTCAAGACACAGCCTTTAGAAGCAACTCTAGCTGATATAAGTCAATAGCTATCCCACAAATTAATAATTTTGTTCGCAATGTCTCTTTCAATTTTGAGTTTGCTTTGTCAAGCTTCATGATTCCATCATATAAAACGCTCGTTGCGTCATCTATGTACATAGCTGCCTTGAGCTAATCCAAGGACTTTATGTATGATAAATTGCACAAGAAAAGTTAGGATATCTGTATGCCATATTTTTCACTGACCTCAGTAACTAACAAAGGCAGCCCATGGGTATTTACCCTGTGTAAACAATTCATTACTTTCTTTCACTAAGAATCATGATTCCCTATGTTACACAATTTAACTGCATAAGCTTAAACAAACTGATTCAGGTCTTGCATTAATTTCTACTAAAAGATTTCATCCCTCTACGCGAAATTCATAGTTACCAGCATAAGCTTACTTAGTTATCAATAGATCTGTATAGAATGGATTTGATAAGTGTTGAAAGCACCGAACGCACACGCGCTAAGAGTTATTCGGTTTGTGTACACAGTGTTGAATGGTTTTCTTGTAAATTTCAAAGTCTAGAGTCCACATTAATAAAAAGTTTTAGAGATTTATATAAGTTTTTTTATAGATTGCCAATTCATGATCTCGGATCAAATAATAATTAAATCAAATTGTTCATTATTTGATATCTTCATTAAGGAGGCTTTTTGTTCACGCTGCAAGTTTATTCTTCCTGCTTTAAATCTTGTTTTCTTGCGAAATTGTCTTACACAATAGGAACAGTAGGGCTATATCACTTTGTAGAAGTTTTGTTTACTTTGAAATCTATAGAAAGACATTACTCAGTGAATGAGAGTCTGAGATCTTCCTCAAGATGAACAATTAGTTTCTTTATAGCTCTGGCTCAGATTTATGGAAATGCTGTAAAACAATAAACACGAGAATCACCTGCCACCATGAAAACAACACAAGCAAGTGTCTCCTGCAAAAGATACCTGTTCGTTAGAAATTTTCAACAAATCTCAGCAGGATAAGATCGAACAGATTTTTACGATACGATAATGAGTGAAAAGTGATTGGTCTTGGCTTAAGATGATGGACGGCAAAAATTCTTTGTATCTGTGTTGCTGTTTATGTAGTTGCTGTTGTCTCGTCTGACGTGTGGTAAATCTTTGTTGTTGCTGTTGTAGGGTGGCTCGTTGTGTCTTGTGCAATTTTCAAAGAGATTTCCTTAAGATGTGTTTTCGCATGTGCTTATGGTTGTTTTTCCTAGCACACCAGTGGTATAGGAAAATTATAAGAACCTCTTTCTTAATCAGTTTGTTGTCCGCATTCTGAGGATTGACTCTTTCTGCAAAACTTTCTGTTAGGGTCAATACGGATTTCGTGGAATGCCTGACTGCTAATGTTAAGAAGATCTAGTTATTGTCACATACCTTTAGAATATCGACAATTAAAGTTGTTGGGTTCAAGATAAACACAAGCTTAAGCTGGAAAGAGCAAAATTTTGTTCGCTGTGCACCTTTGATAGAAAGCTACATACTTCAATAATGGGATAGAAAAGCTAACAATAATTCTCCCTCTTGATAAATAGCTTACTCGGTCGGGAAGTGAATTCCATCAACAGACCCCGCTACCTAACTTCCTATTCAAAAACAGAAGACAACAGTAGGCACCCAGTGATACTGCTAACAACAGGAGCAAGCTATTAGTAACAGCAACAATGAGGCCCAATGCTATTTGTGTTATGCCTCCCTGCTACCACTTTATTTTCGTTTATTTTGAATTCCTGCTTGTCGGTGATCGGATTGCCTAAATTTCTAGAAAATCTCTCATTGGAGATAATACCCTCTTTTCTGTGCTTGAGAGTTTGATCCCCGGAAACTCCGACAGAGCTAAATCAGAATCAGATTGAAATGATCAGTTATTTTATTGCTATTAGCAAGATTATTTCTCAGATGCAGCAGGTCAGTTTTAAAGAAGAGTGATGCGCTGTAAGAATATAACTGGCTCTGTGCTATGCAATGGGCGTGCTTATCAGTCTGAAATACTTCGACGAACAATCGATTTTTCTATATATGATTAACCACGCTTCCTTTAGGCATGCCAGTTGGTTATTGAAAAATTGATGTCAAATTCAAATAAATAAGTGATTGGAAGTTATGAAATAAGAAGGAGTAGTCCAACGCAAAAGAAGTAGGTCTTCCAATGAGCAAAAAGTTGAGGGATTTTAACACATCCTTATTGCAAAAAATTTTTTATTAATTACGCAGGGATATTTTGGTGTCTCTCCACTACGAAGAATATGGCAATTGCTTTTAGACAAATGATGCCATATCTTGTATTTATGTTACTTATCCCATAACTAGTAATTGTCTAAAGGAATCATTGAAAAGATGCCACGATTCCAAAAATCAATGGGTTAACTCAATGATGCACAGAGTCTGGGCCGCATTCACAAAGACTAATTTCAGGTCACCGAACTAGCAACTTTAAAGGTAATATCAAAAACCCATTGTTTGTTCTTCGTAAAAAAACTCCCAAAATTTTAAGTGATTGAAATGAAATCCAGTTTGGTAATCACACGTAATACTGGAGAGTCCGCAATAGGTTTTCTTTGTGAGACAGGTGGAGTTTTGTGCAAAAGCATGAAGCGATTAGGGCGATGGATGCCTAGAATTGTTGTTAACGAACTTCAAAACCTTGATTTATGCCGCGAAAATGCTTAGACCTATATTTAGAAGGGATTTAATTTGTCTTTCAGTATGAATAATTAAACTGTTTGGAAGGATTTTAACCTTCGAACCATTTACCAACGGCTACCAATTGATTTTCTCTCGGACAACCCTCATAAGTTAGATCTATTTTGGTATTCCCTTTCTCATTTTAGATTTTGTATGAAATTTAAAAGTTTTGTCTAAATATATCATGGTTTAAACCGTCTTTGTTCTTGAAAGTCCTCATAAAGGAATATGCTGTTATAGTACATCGTTATAAGAAAGTTGAGGCGCTTGATTTGCGTGAACAATCGCAGCAGTTGCCTTCATTTGAGTAGGCTAAGCTTTTGTTATCATCTTCATGGCAAAGCTATGGCTGCTGCTAAGCAACTGTCCTTGCTTATTTTCGCAAAGCAAAGAAACAGCCTTTTTGTTCCAACGCACTGCTCTCAAATGATAGTAGATTGAAGAAGAGATTTCTAATAATTTTCTCTTGGTGGCTGTGCCTTATCTAAGAATGCTGCTTTTTCGACAATTAAATCTGAATGTCACTGTTAGATCTTTTCTAATGTCACGTGTCTGCAGCTTTAAGAAATTGAGCAATTCTTTTAAATATATAACATACACTAGGCCAGTTAAACTTGGTATATAATTATCAATTAATTTATTTCTCATTCTTTTTTAACTAGATCGAAAACTTGCCACCGCCATACACAACTCAATGTGGATCGAAGAAACTGAAGTATTACTCCAGCTACAAAAAGTCCAAATGCTATCTAGAAGAATTGTCAAAATTTGTCACCAAGAAATGCAAATGCAGAGGACGCTTTATGCCAGGTATTTGTCTTTCTTTCGTGCCTTTTCTTATATACGCTGAAGTAGTTTGCTCATGGAAAAATGCTGTTTTATTCCTGTTTCCTAGTCTATATACTAATTACAATGAGGATAAACAAAGCATATTATCACGTGGTAACACTCACTTACACGTGATTTTGACTTCCACGTGATTTTGACTTTCATATGATTCATAAAGCATATTATCACGTGGTAACACTCACTTCCACGTGATTTTGACTTCCGTGTGATTTTGACTTTCATGTGATTTTGAATTCCACGTGACTTTGACTTCCACGTGATTCTGACCTCAACGTGATTTGACTTCCACAAGCTTTTGGACCAAATACAGTTAATTTACTACTCGGGAATGAAATACAAAGGCAATATAGAGGCTACGTTCCTACATCATCGAGAGCGAGTTGGGCCGTTGGTGCATCGGCGGAAATCGCTCAACATACCATAAATCACTAAAAGGGGTTGTTTAGGGAATTTCCACAATAAACCCCAATTATGATTGATAACTGGGAGGGAATGGACAGGAAAAGCCTCTTTTCCCCACTAATAGCCGATGCACCAGTCCTACCTAAAACCATCAGAAAACGCTAAAAAGCATAAAAGATGCCTAAAGGTATGAGAGGTTTTAAAGATTCCATAAAAGAAACTCAACACGCAAAGTTATACTGAAAAGGCATTTTGCATAAAGAAACAAAATGAGAGAGGGAGGGTTGGGAAAATAAAACAGCCTACTTGTATTGTGGCTTCACCAAGCAAGATGAGAGCCACGCTATGCCAAAACCTTAAATATCCCTGGATTAACCAAGGGAATAGAAACGCCACGAAACACACATCTAACCCTAGTGATTGACAGTGTCACTTTCCTACATCTATCTCTCATATTTCACTTGAGAGACGTTTGCTACATATTTCACTTTCTGGACACTCATAACTCGATGAAAAATGTACAGCAAAAGTGGCTAAAACAAGCATGGATTGTGCTACGTCATAAGCAGTCATTTGTTCTTTTTCAACCTTCCGTCTCCACGACTGCTCGTTATAATGTAGTCGTTAAACGACCCTCATGAAAAGCACTCTCGATTGATCGAGGCTTCTTCTTTTAATAACTGTATTATTATTGCTGTTATTATCATTTTACTGTAGTAATATATTTCAGATACTTCACTGTTGCTTGAAACGATACTGACTGGGCTTGCAGTTCGTTAAGGCCCGGGTTTCTAAATGAAATAAAATGGCTAATTTTCTGTTTCTGTGAGCGTTCCAGAAAAAAGACACAACTAGCCGTTTGTATTTCATCCTAAGTTAGAAACCTCATCGCATCCTCTCGCTCTTTAAAAACATTTTCTGTGTTTCTGCAATGAAACAAATTTTTTCTCTGGTGTGCACAATCATAAGGCACATGTGCATGTCATTCCGAGGCAAGATTAACAGGCAGGTACATTGTGCAATGGCAGAAATATGAACCATAGAAAAGCTGTGATTGTGCAAAACAAGGAATTTCCGTCTCTTAGTTCTTTCAGGCACATTTCTGTTAGGGAGAGTCGTTCTTTGGCTCTAATATATTTGTTAAATCCCGGGGTCTACTTTCTCTAGCTATTTGTGTAGATATATGGATTTGAGATTTAGAATATTTTTTAAATCTCGGGGTGCTATTGTTGTTAGTTTTTATACTGCTAGAGCCATATTTCTATCAGCATAACAAGTGCACATCTACTTCAACTAAGCACCACCATTCAGTGAAGAGTTTGTCGAAGTAATGATAGTGGTTTTCGTATTACTTTAGGAGGCTCGGGTGATGGCTTTTAATTCAGGCAGCTTAAAAGTCGTATGTAGCCCGAAATGTCGTTGTTGAGTTCTATGTATGATCTCGCGCAGATGTTTGTGCTTGAGCTTGATCAATCAGGCAATGTTTGGTCACCGAGATCAGGAAATACAATGAATTTAAGCCATTTAACAAAGTTTTCCTTAACATAATTAGCGACCACTGCTAGTGGATCTTCGTGCTTTCAAACTTGTGGGAGGATATTTTTATATTCTGCAGAGCTGATGCATGTTTTGACTAATGGAGTTTGTTTGTAAATTGTATTGCTAAGAGACTGTATAGGTTTGAACAGTGCTCTTGTATGTTGTTTCGCAATTCACGTTTTTTATGCCGACGCAATCCAAGAGCCTTAATTATTGCTGGGTGCAACTGTGAAATTAGTAGCGTCAAATTTAAATTATATACGACTTTGTACAGTGATTCAACATATTTTCTTCGTTTTCTTTGGAGATTTCGCCCCGACAAAAAATTTTATTATACCAAACACCACTAGCAATATATCAGTTTCATAAAGCAGCCAGATTTTTATAAGTATTGTTCTGACTTATGTTCGAATCAAATGTACCTTGAAATTCTCGTTTTGCAGAAGCAAATATTCCAATCGCTTTTCAGCTTTATGTTGATGACGTTATAGCGACGTGAGCTTTTTCTGTTGACAACTCGTTATCTTCAAATACCTTGAAAGCAAATAACTTTATATCTGTTAATTGTTGTTAAGTGTATCATATTTTTGTTTATCTTGGAGACAAAATTTCATTAATTCAAGTTCGGAGGTTGATAAAAAACAAACTTTTCTCTGGTCTAGATATTTCACAGATAATTGAAAGATGCACTCCATCGTTCATGTATTTGTATCAAAATAAATTTAATGATCAGTGAAGCTTTTTTATGAAACAGGACCTTATCGCAATTCAAAGCCATCGCCCTTTTTGATAGTTAACGCATACGTAAGGATGCCTTGTCTTAATTGGTCATGGTTGAAAGGTTGCGCTACATTACAGTATCATTGGGAATTTAACGTATAGTACAAAAAGGAAGTAAGATTTGCTAAACGATAATCCTGGAATCCTATAAAAGCATTTATTTTCAGCATGATGCATACGATATAGATAAGAACAATATTCGATATATCATACATGTTTGAAAATGTTTGTGGTAGAATTTTATCGTAAGATTTTTAATCGAGAGTTGAATTTGTTTCTTTCAGATGCTTCTTATCCGCTCTGTTCTCTCAAGCAAACGGTTGAATGCCTTCGACCAACTATTCGTAAGTATAACTTAGAAATATTACTTCTTTTTTTCTAAAGGTCAAAGTACGATCACTCTAATTAGATCATTGTAAGGAACTCAGATATTGTCTTGAAATAAAATTCCTAGATTTTATAGACCGAAGGAGTTTGATTTCGTATATGTAGATGTAAATATATAAGTTTCCAATATAAATGGAGATGTAAAAGGAGATTTTGATGAATATTTGGCCAGAGAAACAAGGACGCGCGTTCCATTCTTATTCTAGCGTGATTTTCATGATCCACACCTGCATATAAATATCTGTTTAATATTTGGTTTTTTTCGAACAAATGTTCTCTAAGACCTGCAACAATATAAATTGTTTTCAGTCCCCTTTGACTTTTACCGCCTCTTGTGCAGATGATTAGAAGAAACTGCTGTTCGCTTTCGAGCAGAATGAGTTTTTATCAACTGGTTCACGGTTTATAGGCAGTTTGAGGGTCGAAATTATGACATGAACGAAAGCTTCATGTTTGAAAGAGCAGAAGTAAGAAATGAATAAATTATTCTCTAGCATCTCGGTTTGCATTGCAAAGAAACAGTAGTGGGTTAGATAGAAAGAGATACGGACAACGGAACACCAGCTTTGTTATGCTACTTGTGCCAGACTATGCCAAGGCTGTTCAGCATAGTTGGCCCTAGGATAGGGAACTGCTAGACTAGAATCTTAAGCTGCCATCCTTTTGGTAGAAAAACTTTCTTTCAAGATTTGTCGTCACTGAGATTTTCTGAAGATTTTAATTTTAGATGACTTTACTCTAAGAAGTGTGACGTAAAGACAAGTTCTGGAATCTTTCAAAATCTAACTCGCAGCATGTGCGGTGATACTATTTCTCAAGCTGTTGGTTTCGGGTCACGACAACATATCCTAGTATCTACCTAATGTAGTGTAAATTAATTTAAAGCGGAAAAGCTGATTCCATTGAGTTAATCAATTTTTGTACATTAATTTTAAGAGTCAAAATCTTCCAAATTAGCTCGATATCAATTTGAGGTTAGCCCATGTGACAGCTGGTTTTCATATTATATGCGTGGGAGGCGATGACATTATTTGACCTCCATTCCGTTTGAGCCTCTATTTTCAAAATCTTCACCCATTTTTAAAGCACCTAAAGCGAATCGTCCCAAGCACACAGTACCAAAAACCTCATCGCCAACTTTCGGGTGCTTGTTGCTTAAATATGATTAAAAAAACAACGAGAGGTGCTTAAAAAGCTATCTTTTGAAAAGCTTAGATAATAGATGCCAAATTTTAGAAGTTGCATTTAAAATCAAGCTGGTTGTCGTAGCCAACCTGAGTTAGCGTCTTCTACTGGAAGAGAATAAATCTACCAAGAAAACAAATAAGAAGCCTTACCGCTTCCGCTCGTGGTCAATGTCGGTTGACGAACATTCTTTCTTTATTATTGCGTAAAAATCAATTGGATAAAAGTGACAAGCATTTTTGAAGGGGCAGAAAAGCATTGCAACTGATCCAGATTGTTATTTAATTGTTAATGCATCCAATGCGAGTAATCAATGCAACCACATCTGTCCCTTCTAGGTACATTTGATCACAGAGCTGGAGGCGCCTGCCCAGAGGACTGCCTTTCTACTCAGTATAATGCACAGCTGTCTTATGCTCGATATGTTTCGAGACCTCCTATTGGAACTTCTGGAATCACTATACCAGAGAGATTTCAGAAGGCAAACCTAACTAATAGTCAACTAGAAGCTGTTATTCGGTATGTGTGCTATCCATGCTGTCTGTTGCAATCGTATTGCCATTTTGCAGAATAAATATTCTTATTCTGCACCATGTTTTGGGGGGCTGACCAAGTAAAAGTCCTCTAAAGAGTGATCCATACCTCCGTCTCTTCCATATGAAGAGCATGCCAATTGAAATCGATCACTTATGCGCATGCGTTTGGTGGAAAGGATGGATTATTCTTAGAAGATTTTTTTTCCTTTCCCAAACAAATGAAGAGGGAGTGAATTTGGAATCGTACATTTTGACAATTGTTTGATAAATTCAAGACAGGTTATTTTGAAAAGATAAATCCTACATGATGTTATTTTACCAGTTACCATCTGACTATTTACTACAAGTTTTGTATTAAAAACATATGTAAAATCGTCATTGAAAATTAATCCCTAGAATCAAAACGAAAATACGATTACTAAAATATTTGAGATTGTAATATTTGTTTCAGGGACAACATTGTGTACCTCATATTCTTCTTTCCCGAGTTACGAGTGGAAAATGTTAAGCAAACAGTAACATATGATTTTTATAAATTAGTTGGTAAGTATACCGTGAGTTACTAATGTTGAATATCATCTCAATTTACTCTGTTTCCTCACGTTTGAACGAGCCTTTATCATGAACAACTATCACTTCGTTTTTTAAACCAAATCTGTTACTTTCTCTACATTAAAGGAAATTAAAAAATGAGTCTAGCAGCCATCCCTTCCCTCTCGTAATAATTCTCTTTATAGATAAAACTTGCATGATGGTTTTTAAACGTCTTGTCATAAAGGCTTGAACTCTTTTCACAATTGATTACTTAAAAAATCTGGCTTCGAAAAAATGCATGTATGAATAGCTTCTGGATAAATCAAAGAATAAAAGTAGTCGGTTATGGTATCCACTTAGTGTTCTTACCTTTTTGTATTTACCAATACTCTCATTTGTTTTAGGTGATGTCGGGGGACAACTGGGCCTGATGCTTGGTGCCAGTGTGCTGACGCTCGTAGAATTCATCGATTTGATTGCATTTATAATTTATCATCAAATTCTCCGCCTGACGAGGTTGAAGAAAAAAAAGAAAGAGGAAACAGAACAACTAAAGTTGAGAGAAATGAATGGTAACGGTGCTCGCGAAGGGCGGTTTATCAATTTTTGAAATTCCGATTGTCGGTGTGGCAAGGGAATGCTGTTGAAGGGAAATGTCTCCTCGCCTTTTTATAATTAAATGAGATTGCGAAGGGTTGAAAAGAAATTTCACCTGTAAGCCTCTCTAAGCTAATTCTGTACGTCATATTTCATTTTGAGAAAGAATTTTACGAAGAAAGGATGTGCAAAGCATGACGTCATGTCGACTAGACATTGCTTGTAAACAAAATTTGGATTTCAGTTCAAAGATGAAGCTGTTTTCGAAATAAATGGAGGTTTTTCTGCACTAAGCGATGCTTTTTTGGATGCTAAAGAAAAAACGTGCAGAGATAACTTGACTGAAAGAGCATCCTTATCCAGAAGCTTGGAAAATTTTGAAAAATATTTTTCAAAATGACGTCACATTCTATGATTTTCACGAACAGCTGGAGGAGTTGCCAAAACTCGAGAACTATTTTAGATTAGAATAAACAAAGTCAATAGACTTTCGGACTCTGCAACTTTTTGCTGTGGGCAGGGTCTGGTTGTGTAGCAGGTTATATTTGTAGATGTTGCATTTAAGCATAGGAGCTTGCTATAGGAAAGCTTCGACTGACTGGGTTTTTAGTCAGTACCATTTCTTCATCTCTAGGGTCGTGTTGTCACTATGTTAATAGGTTGACCGAGTAGAAGAATTCTGTTAGTATCTCTGTCTAATGGAAGAAACGACAACAAAAGCATACGTCGGCGGACAAATGCTAAGATTTGGAACCCCTTACGTCAAGCAATTTCTTAAAGTGACAACTACTAGCCCCTCGACAAGAAAAACCCACTATTGGCTTGGATTTTTTAGATAATTTTGCTTGATTTTTTATTATGTAAGAGCACTGAATTATGTCGAGGTTTTGCGAGTATCTGAGTGTGATGTATAGAAAAATAAAATGTTACTTATGCAATAAAAACTAGTGAAAAGTTTTTTGAAATTGAGCTCAGTCTGTAAATGTTACAAGTATGTGATCTAGGTCTTCTTATTTTTTATTTATTAGATGAATTTTTTTCTTATTGAGAACTCTCATACTGCTATCTCGTCTCGAGTACTCTCAGTTGATTTGTTAGTCCAGAGGTAGGTGGGGGCTCGGGGGGATACCTTAACATGTTTAAAGGTAAGGAGATGTGCAATTATTTAGTGGTACCTTTTTGATGAAAAGTGCGGAATTATCAGTTTTTGAAATTTGTGCGGAACCATTTGAAGAAACATGCAGAATATGGGTACCATTTTGGGGAGTAATGCAAAATTTGATTTCCTCAGCCGAATTTTGGGCATAGTTTTCATCATGTTTGTGGAATTATGGGTCACATTTTTTCAGACATTTGCGGAATTATGGGTCCAAAATTTTAACCCAAATGGCATGTCCCCATCCAAAATTAGGCATAGTTTACCCCCCGAGGGTGGGGATTTGGATCCATCGCACTTTCACTGAGCAAACGCGGTAGACCGCAGAAGAATAACACACGCCCAAACCAATCCTTTGTCTTCAAAATATCTTCAAAAATTTAGCCTAGTTACCTTTCAAGCAAAACCAATGCCCTTGGTGGTATACCGCTTTTGTTCTAGCTATACAGGGTATGTTTAAAGTTGTTTTTAACTTTGCTTTTCAATCGGTCTTTTTAAGAGAACAAAGAGCTTTTCCCCCAAGGAATATCGCTTGGTTTTCTTTGGAAGTTAATTTTGCAAAATGGAGGCCAAGAGGTTTAGCAATATTTGGCAAAGCAGATTAGTTGTTGAGCTTATTTACATGATGCAGATGAAAACTAAAGAAGTAAAGAAGGAGCCTGCATAAATTGTTGTTTGGTCAGTGATGATGTATTGATGTGAAGATCACAGAAAAGAAGCGAAAAGGCGGGTAAAGGCGGCAAAGATGGGGGTATGTCGAAATTTCTGCATTGTCGAAATTCTTGAAGAACTCAGGACGAAGCCCAGTTTGAATGATAAACGAAACGAGAGTTTTTAGAGAGAGTCGAGAAGAGGAAAGTCACTTGCTTTGGAGGAGGATCTTTCTCTCTCTAAATCTGTTGTCCTTGCAGGACATTGATTGTTATTGACCTCCACAACTCCCTTTCTCCAAATGATCTCAGGGCAAGTTTCACTGGGCACACCCATCAATGAAAACAACCCCTCCTGACAAAGCCAAAGCGTGGTCTTCCTCTGCTTTGCTTTCCTTTGATTTGGTTCCATGTTGTAGATGATTTGGATTAGAATATCGTTCCAAATATTCTCAAGCCCAAGTTTCTAGAAGCTCAGAAAATGAAGAAGAAGAGCATATATAAGATAGAAAACATCAAGAGGTGAAGAACTATGAGACAGGTACCTTGGGACAAAGGAGCGAAATCTCACTTGATGAAGCCGATCATGATTACGAGGGGAAATCAGGATATGCGTGATGAAGAAAAGTGGATATCGAAGACAACGTCCTTCGTCAACATCGACATTTGTGAGTAAGAATACATAAAACACATTTGCTTCATGTGTTGCTGATAAGACGGTTGTATTCTTTATAATTGCTTAATCATGAATTCAAATTGTTGACAGTGTAAGCATAGATCCACATCAACCTGCTACACCTAGTAAATCCCCATGCGACGAGAGTACAGTGGACCCTCGTTTCTTTGAACCCTTTAAAATCCGAACAGCGTCTCTCCGAACAACGCTTTAGGTGAGATATTCAACAGCAGACTTATCAAATCTCGTTCCCAATTAAATTGGAGTCTTAAAATGAACTTTCTTGGTATCTCTTTTAATGGAGCTATAGTGAGATGATCTGAGCAGCACGCACCGTTCAATCTTTTATGCCATTTTACTCGAAACTGAAATTATATTTGTGACTGTTTCTCATATTTTGTGAATGATTTTTCCAGACCAAAATCTTATCCTTGATTATCCGAACATTCCGCTAATCCGAACGTCTCTTATCGCATTATATTCATAGATGTTCGGATAAACGAGCACGCAATGCATTGTTAAATTATCTTAGGGATCTGGTAACTGCAGTAAACTCGCACATGTCGGATGTTTCGTATCTTGGAGGCTTTAGGCACTATTGTTTGTGGAAAGACCAATTAAGGTGATACTCATTTCAAGCCAAATGTGCTGCAATATGTTTTCTCTGTATGGCCCTAAGGATGCACAGTTCATTTCTGATAGCAAGACAAAAGGTCAATCGCTAGTCCAATTACATCCTAGTGGTGTTCACAGCAATGGGAACAGAACCTAACAGCTTCTAAGAAAAGGCAACTGATTCAATGAATATGCATAGCATTCAGAAGATCGTAAATAAAGCCTTGCTGATTCAAATCAGGCAAATGCTCTTGATATCACCAGTGAACACAAACATGCTCAAATTAAGCAAGTGAACAATGAAAGGAGGGATTTTCTTTTTGATTATCGACGATGTTTGCCTCAGATACGTCCGTGCTTGCTTCTCTTTTAAACTTAGTCCCAACTAGCAACAAATAACAAGCTCATACACTTGCTATCGTCGCTTGAACGTCCTTGTCGATTTTCTTGTGCTCGTGCGCATGCTTATTTCAAGCCAGTCTTTGCTGGGGCACGAGTCCCTTGTGCTCATATCTGTTCTTGTGGCTGTATCGCTAGCAGGGCCTATTTTAGTGTGGTTTTTCCCACATTTTGTGGTCTTGGAAATCCAAAATGTGGTCTTGGAAATTCAAACTTGTGGCATTGGTTTTTTCATTTTAGTTATATTTTTGTTATAGATATATTTTTCTGTTGATAGAGTTTTGAAACTTTATAACATAATAGAACAGTACAAAATATCCATTAATCGTAGCGCAAGTTGCTTGGTCCAGATTAATCTGGTCCAACAAAAGCGAAAAATGTTACAGCCAATCAGCTTTTTGCTCTCAAATGGCGTAAAAGCGTAAACAAAACATATTTGTAATCGTGTTTTGTTGAAAATTTTTGTTTCACACGAATAAATGAAAACACTTTCTACGGCAACGGTCGATATTTTGAAATTCCATGCTTTCATATACAGCCTTCTTTTCTTAAAGTGCGGTCTTGGAAAATTTCCATAAAATAGGCCCTGATCGCTAGTACGGTCAAGCATTAAAGAGGGCTAACGGATGTGTCCAGTGTCTTGGATGTGCAAAAAGAACATAATTTTCCATGGGAATTATGAAATAATACACTCCATAAACTCTCCTTATGAATTGAATGTTACCAGATACATATATTTGTAGATGTTGCGATTGCCACTTAAATATCTCCTTGAAGACAGTGGTAGTCAAAGATCAGTTTAAAATCAGCAATTTAAGTCATCGAAAATGTCTTGGTATCGTATGAATGTGAAATTTGAATCAGGAGTGAGAGAATGAAAACTGTGTAGCAGGCTTTATAAAATTGTCTTAGGTTGAACCTGCAACTTATCAACAGCCAAATGTAAATACGTTTTAAATGTAAAAAATCTCCGAAAATCTCTGAAATCTTCGTATCATAATCTACAAGTGTGGAATGCTACAAGGATCGAATCTTGCCTCTCTGCTATTGGTCATTTGTGTCATTATGTTAAATGTTACTGCAAACCCAGGTTCTAAGTAACTGGCCGTAGCTGAAACTAAAAATTTTTCTTCTCAGACTCTCTTGGAATACTTTATGTATACATCGATGTAAACCTTGTAAATAGAATAATTAAAGAGTTCAAAACTTTATTAGCTTTTGAAATTGCTAAAACCTAAAATAAGTTATTCAAAATATATACGTCTTTATCTCTTGTAGGAAAGGCATCAAGGTATGCAAGATGATATTATCCCAACCCTGTTGATATTTTCTATCTTTTTGAAAGATGAGCCTCTCCCAAATTATTTCTTCTCCCAAAGGAAGAACCATCAGCCGAGATGAATTATTTTTCTGTACTAAAAGCTTCTCTACTAAGATATCACAGACAGACAGTAAATGTTTGTTTAACTATTTAATTGACAATGTTCTAAATGATCAAAGTTTGAAAGGTAGTAGAATTGCTGAAGCGTTTTAGGCCACTGGAGATTTCATTAAAATAGGCATTTTGTTTAAACATGACCCTGTTTTTCTCTTCATAAAGTATTTCAGAATAAGGAATTTTGGCTCTTAACAAAGAGTTTCAGAACAAGTTTAAAATTCCTTATGGGATCCATATTGCTTGAGATGTTAAGAAATTTTTTTATTGCGACCAGACAACTTGCTCTGTTTTATGAATCATTTAATATCATTAGTAATTCGGGACGGGGTGATTGGAAGTCCCGATTACTCTGTTTCTAACTTTCAGTCAGAAAACACTTATTGAAAACGTTTTGTGCGTTAATGATTTGATAAAGTACCCTAAAGGTGTATGAAGCTCTGAGTAAAGATGCAAACTTGGCCTCTAGTGCTGATAAGAGAGAAATTAATGAAGTTATAAAGAAAATAGGTTCCATAAAAGATGTTCTTGGAATAGTTTTGTGCAATGCTGGATAAGCATAACTTATCTCCTGCGTGTAATTGTACGTTAAATGAGGCTAGCCTTGCAGCGACCTGTCTAGTTTCATCTATTGACCTAACATTCATTGGTACCAGATCCTTTGTCTTCAAACGGGTGGCATCAGAGCGTATTTTAGCATCCCTATCTGAAACGACGCGGAGATGATGGAACGCAAGCGAAGAGTTGTTGTATGTTGTTGTATGAGACCTAGGATCCTAATGATAATTTTCCTATACAAAAAATGAACAGTTGCTCCATATCTGAGAGCCATGGAAAAAGATCGAACATTAAAAGGACATGAAGGATTGCTTTTGCAAGAACGGGATGTTCATAAAGATAAACAAATTGATGGAGAGCTTTCTCCGAGCAATAAAAAACAGGTTGAGAATACCCAAGAAGATGGAAAGGGTAAAAGTAGATGGTGTTGGGCGATTCCTAAAAGATATATCTTGTGTTTCTTGGTATTTTGGGGATTTTTGTTGATGAACTGTGAGAGGTCATGCTTAAGCGTGGCTATAGTTGCGATGTCTTCGAAGAGGAGAGTGAAGGAGGATGGCAAATGGGTGACAAAGGTAAGAAGTAACCTTGTTAACTCCTCATCAATTTTAATTTGAGCAAATAGAAACATGCACTTGTTACCACCGATATTGCACAAAGCATATTAATGCATTCCTTGCAATTATGTGGTTTTTCTAGAACTTTTCACTTACAGTTTGCCTTAACAGTTTACCTCTGTGAGAAATTCTTTTGGACATTAGAGGGTCGGAGGTAGGACACAAACAAACTTAGATAAAGGAGGGGCATTTATGTCATTGATATAAAATAAAAAAAATTGTCTTTCTTGAATCAGAATGATTAACTTTATACAAATAAGTTATTTTATGATTGTTGCGAAATCGCTGGTGATGAATGCATGTTGATATATGCTTAACGTACAGCCTTGGCTGTCTACAGTGAAATAGAAAATTAATAAAAGAATAGCAAAAACCCTATTTGAAAATATGCGTAGCATCTTATTATCTTTAAAAACTATCATATTAATCCTGTAGGCCCCCGAATTTCACTGGGACTCGAAGATGAAAGGTCAGTGTTATTATACCTAGTATCCATTATTCAGTAGCTTTGCTTGATTGATCTACCACCCGTGAAATCCCAAACAAGATGGCTACCTGTGAAGAATTCCAAATATCGTGTGCATAAACTGCTGGTTTGCTAAATGCAAGAGCACGATAAGTTATATCGATATGCTAAAAAGCTAAAAAGCTATATCACAAATTGTTTAGAGCTTTATAAAGGTAGCTATTTAAACAAATAGCCAAACATTTGACGGGGATTTTGTTTCAAAACTAAATATTGTTAAATCAAGTTTTTTTCTGTTTCTTTTTTCAAAAGCCTTTCATTTTTATAACATTTTAGACTGAGCCAGCATATCTTGAAGAGACAGGGTGAAATTTTCCTAGTATGATTGAAGTAAAAGAGACGAGGCATTTACAGCGATTTAAGTCCATTGATTGACAATCATATTTGACAACGTCGCTACAGCTGCTTTGGCTATCATTTCGCTGCCTATGAGTAGCTGTCTTATTGAATGTCGTCAAAACAGATGATAATATGTGCATATGCTAATGAGCTTAAACGATCAAAAATCCAGCTACAAATTGGCTGGTAATGTTCCTATTAGAATCATGCCCATAACTAAAGACAAAGTTTAAGCAGACAAATCTCGCTTTTTTAGATTAAGCTTTATTGATGCAAATATGCCTAAACAATACGAATTCCAGCTACAATTTGGCTGTTAATGTTTTTATTCTAACCATGTCTATAACTTCAAAAGAATGTCTTACCAGTTTAAACAGAAAATTTTGAATTTTTTAGAAGATGTATTAATGATATAAATATGCCTAAAGAATACGAATTCCAGCTACAATTTGGCTGTTAATGTTTTTATTCTAATCATGTCTATAACTTCAAAGGAATGTCTTACCAGTTTGAACAGAAAAATTTGAAGTTTTTAGAAGATGCATTAATGATATAAATATGCCTAAAGCATACGAATTCCAGCTACAATTTGGCTGTTAATGATCCTTTTGTAATAAAGCCATTTTAAGAAGAAGCATTTTTCTTCTAGACTATTTTTTAGAAAGCAAATAAATTTGTCTTTATGAAGTTATTTTTATTTGTTATGTTCTAGTATACTTTGGTCTGACTGACTTAATGTGCTGATTAGTACCTTTCGATGTATTAACTAGTCTTTTTTAGTTTAACTATAATATATTTTATAAATTGGAGGAATGAAAGTTGGGGAAGGGGAGCCAAACAGGGAGAAAATTCCTCAAGTCTTTTTAACGCTGAGAACTTTTGAAATTATATTTCATTTCACACAAAATTTTTGCAGATATTTACTTCGTTAAGGCTAATGAAAAGAGTGTTGAGAAAAGAGCCAACTTTCTCGTTATCTCTTTTAAATATCAACTGTCATCTGAAGGATTGCCTAGTTGGACATTGGTGCAAAAAAACACAATGGAATTATCCGGGAATTGCATTTACCTACTTTTCAACACGACCGCACGTTTTTATCTGCTTGTACCAAGCTTCCATTTCACCTAAAAGTTTTTTTAATCCAAGTGATATCTAGAATTTTATCAATTTTGTTTCTATCCTCAAGGCATCATTTTGAGTGCTTTTTTCTACGGCTATTTGGTTTTGCAAATTCCTGGTGGATGGCTGGCATTAAGAATAGGCGCCAAAAGAGTATTGGGCTACGCGATACTAGTTGCTTCAGCCATCCATACTTGCCTTCCAATGCTGGTTAGATACAACTGCACTCTTTTTGTTGTTGCAAGAGTTTTGCAAGGACTAGCACTGGTAAGAGAGCTCTTTTACTTCCTCGCACCATATATATTCGTATCATTGTAATGTGATCGTTATAAATTTGCTCTTGATTGATATTGGGGTACTCAGAGGGTCGTACTCAAGCCTAATTCGTGCATGATTTATCTGACCTATGATATCAGGTGAGTCTTTGTGACGTGATTCATCGTCATTTTATTGGTTGTTATCTGCTTCTTAGTGTTATAATCCAGATACGTTTCATTAAGTCAATTCTTTGCTAATTTATAATTCGGGGAAATGTAAATGTGTTTATGATTCTTTTATAAAATGGCGAAGTGACAAAGTGGGAATTTCTTCTTCAAGCTTCTTCCTCGTCTTATTTATTCATTTAGATAATGACGTTCTCTAGACAAGAGTTTTTATAACGAACGGTTTATGAATGATCATGAAATTCAAACATGATTTAAACAACGTTACAAACATAAATGTTCAAATGAAGCGATCAAAAACTTTGCTGTCATGTTCAGCTCACATTCTATTGATATCTAACTACATTCAAATTTGAACTTAATTTGCATTACTACATATAATTTACTTCTCTTTCTAAGTTTCTCTGCTTAGAAAATATCAGTAGCAGTTTAGGTCGATTTGCCTCTTAAAATGTTTATAAATTTGTAACATTATTTTATAGGGTGTTGCACTGCCTACAAATCACGTGATTTGGAGCTACTGGTCTCCAGCCCACGAAAAAAGCTGCCTTATTTCCTTTACTGTGGCAGGTAGGGAGCATTTACTTTTTTTCACTCGTCTCAGTAATTATTGCAATATACAGCATATGTCTGTTTTCGCTAAAAAAAGATTCTGAAAATTTGAGCTTGGAATTCTAAACGATTATCCAAAGTTCCTAACTTATCTCAGCAATGATGCTTTGAGATGGAGTTCAAAGATACTGTCTTTTTGGGGAAAATTTCAATACAACACGATACCGAGCCAGAAACATGTCCAAGATTATTTGAAAAGTCCAGCCTTGATTTTCTATCCTGGAAATTTAAGGAAACTGTATTCAATGAGCAACGGTAGGTAATTTTCAGAAAGGTGTTGGAATTGGACCATAAACAAGTGCAGCGCTGATGCACGAAGTAAATTGTAAGTACAAAATGAAGTTATTGTAGTGTATGTTCCAGGCTTTTATTGAAAGTCGATCATCTAAGAATTCTGGTGGTAAACTTTAATATTATGCGAAAATGAAGTCATTTTGCTTCTACGCGTATAGTATGGATCAAAGTTTTCCGCTTCCCGTCCATTTTTGCATGAGATTAAAAGTTGTTTGAGATTTCCCAATAACAACAGAAAAATCTAGCAGTTCTCCGCAAACAGACATCCTTTAAACATATCCTGATAGCTGTGGAGGTTTGCTGAATTCTCAGCAGTTATTTTCTGTTTCGACTCGAATACTAGCGCCTATGCAGAGAGTTAAATTTAGCTATTTAGTATATTCATAATGTACTAAGAGAGATTTTTGAACCGCTGTCTGTGAATTTCAGATCAGATCCTTGCAGATTGAGAACAAACTACTGAATATAGAATAATGAGCCATTAACGGTGTGCTAGCCGTGCTAATTTCTTTTCATAGTCACGAAACCCAGTGTGATGTCGTTTTCTAAATAAGCTCCAATGGCGAAACCGAATAAGCTCAGGGGAAACTTAGCGTTTGAGTAAGTCTCTGCTACACCATGATCTTTTGGGCTCCTATACAATCGACACAATTGAATAGCAGCATTTTATTTTATCTCTAGGTCATTTTTTGTGTTTTTAGAGTATTGAAAACACCGATGGGTTGTTTTTATAATGAGCATCTAATAGATAAACATGGCTTTGGTATGATTAAGTTATTTGCAGATGCGTGGTCTATGTCATCAGAGAATTAGAAAGGAAGGTAACTTGACATTGACTATTTTGCCTTCCGAAAGTAGGATATTGTTACTTGGAGTTGTCAATGCATGTGGCGGGGACAAGTAGGCCAAGCAGGTGTTGAGCAATTGCTTTTGAAATTATATCTTAAGGAATCTGAGAAGGAATCTGAGAAACAAAAGTTGAACAAATTAGAAAACCTGCCGTCCATTTTTTGCTAGCACGCCAATATGACTGTCCAATTTGACGCAGCGTGAAATTTCGGATACTTTGATGCTTTATGATGACTTTAAACCTAACATTGGTGACACGTGTGGGATTGAATGACGCGTCATCAGACTCGTTGCTCTCTTAATGATATTTGGTCAACGTAACAAACTTGAAACATTTGGCCAAGATTGCTGGTAACCAATTTGCTGGTGAATATGGTCAAAAACCCTTAAAAGAAGGAAGAGGTTGCGATTTCAAGGTTTTTCCACATCGTTTTTCAGAACTGGAGTAAAATTGTGATCAAACCTAAGAGTGATTCTCTGCAAAAATCTGTCACCTGAGCTGGTCAGCCATTATGAGTAAAATTTTGTAAGGTCGAAATATCCTCATATGTTGTTTTTTCAAGAAATGGTGCAAAATTGTGTCAACAGAGAAAGCTCCCGCAGAAGAATCTTATAGTGCCATAATATGAAAAAATCCAAGAACACCGGAACGGCCAAAGTACAGGGAGGCAGGCTTTAACAAAAGGGCATTTGAAAAATAATGCCCAGCTATCAACAATTCTTTCTTAACTGTCATTTTCTTTCGAACATCTGTCAGTATCTTAGAAATCGGCTACTATTTGGCATAAGAAATTTCTTTACAAGTTTGAGAAACGTCGTCATAAATAAGGCACTACAGTCAGGATTGTATATGAATCTAATTGATTTCCTACGAATGGCCGGCGTCAAAAAAACTTCTATAAGAAGGGCACTTTAGCCTCCCTTGCCCCTCCTATAAAAAAGCAACATTGGCGGTTGACCCCCGTAACCACCCCCCCCCCGGCGTCCCTGCCCCATCCATAAGATCCACTCGTATCATTTACGGATCTCCATCAATCATTTCTTGTGCTCAACCTTGTGGTCGTGATTAAGGTGGGATTCTAAAGACATCAAAGCAGCTGTCTTGAAATTTCGCCTGTGCTTATCTAGCTTAGCAAAGAAAATACGAGGTACGAGGCAGATCAGGTCGAAAAATGAATTCAGAGTCAATAAGGAGAGTATTTTCTACCGTTTATGGTTGATTATTATATATTAATCAATCTATACCTGGGATTGACTTTTGACAATTATTTGCTCAAAATATGATGGTCTTTCATGGTTGCATTAAAAGCATATTTGCTTTTCTCTTTTCTTTTAGCAAAAATTTTGCTATTTTAGGTATAGCTTAAGAAACACAAAGTTATCATTTTATATTTTTAGAAAACGGGGAAACTCCTAGAATTAAGGACATCTTTCACGGAATTCAATCACACATAGACGTATTTGACCCTTAATTGAGAACGCTATTGTGAGGTCCAAAAGAAGAAAATGACAAGTGCTTGTTCTAAGTTATCTCTTAAACTGCCCATGAACAAGAATATTCATCAAATGTTTTTACATTTTGATAACATTTGAATAACCATAACGGAAAAATTTCGTTAAAGAGGAAGTTGCAAGAAACCGGCAATATCATAGCTCGCCGATTGTAAATTAGCCATAATATACAGTTAGTGAAAAACAATACAATGTCGTTCTGATTTATGTCGTTCTTATGTGTTCATCTGAAAACTGAGTGTAGCACAGAACCAAAACAAGACATTTAATGTTTTTCTCCATTTAATCATTATACCAATGTTTTCCAAGTTCACCGTTCTGCGACACTTCTGCTTACCATCTCAGCTTTAGTTTTATTTCAGTTCTGTTCATGGCTACGTCAGGGGCGGCAGAGCCGGGGGGGGGGGGGTGGGGGCTTTGGTGTAGGAAGGCTTTAGCCACTTTCCCGGCGAATGCTGACCAGCTTTCAATTTAATTCGTATTAATTGTTTGCATCTCAAGTTTCAGTTTGAAATCCTCCCAACCCCCCTCTCCGCTTCGAGATTCGCTCTGCCGCTCCTGTATGTGACAACATTATCTATATTGTATTTCGGATATATCATTTTTTGAAAGTATATTTCATTTTACTTGTCTTTTGCTAAGCTTTTTTAAAAAAGTTAAGATTTTCATGCAATGTTTGAGTGTATTGGGTTACCATAACTTGGCGAGAGATTTGTCATAAATCAGAAATGCAACTCATAAAAATAAACACGAACAGGAACATAACTAACTTTCAATACTTTAATGTCGAGAACAGGACGGTTGGTCGTGAAACTCAGAGTTCAACCTGGAACCGTCCTGCTCTAAGCGCCAGCTCTGCGCGTGTACCACTCTTTAGCAGATCTGTCAGTTATTTTGATAAATTTCATACGTACATTTGTAAATAGGTTCGTTTTGCATTGTTAATGGATTTATGTCTTGGTCTGTAGCTTGTTCAAAACTACATAAAATCTTTTCGATTTTAGGGCATTCTCTCTGATTGATTCCTTAGGCTTTCTTCAAGACATTTCTTACTTGAATATGCGCCGTAAAATGCATAATGCTTGCTTCTTTTGAGCAAATCATGTTTCGAGGTCACACGCGTTGTCTGGCGTTTTTCGCACATTCTGTCGAGTTATAAATCTGGGCCCCAATATTAGCCTCTTTATCCGTCTGATTCGGTTCCTTCATACCGTAAATCCTCGAATTAGCAAACTGGGGGCTTATTTATTCTTGATACTGTATTTTTTGATGGGGGCTTATTCGAGGGGGGCTTATACGAGGGGGCTTATAAAATTATTGTAGACATTAAGAAGACATTATTGAAAGCCTTCATTTATTTAAGTAGAAATTTCTTGATGAACATTTAATTAATTATTACTAAAAGTATGAATTTGTTGCGGTAATTCAACAAAATGCCATAGGCAACCTCAGATGGCAAAAATCATCAAGTTGAGGGGTCCAATTTCGAGAATTTACGGTAGCAGTGGGGGCTAATTCGAGGGGGGGGGGCAATTCGAGGATTTACGGTATTGGGGAAATCTTTCTTGAAGATATCTGGAAGAAGGACAGATAAGTAACTTCTTGCTTTGCTGTCTCAAACTCTGGCAAATCAATGTTTTATTCACATCTTATCAATTGTGTTTTAGGTTTATCTGGCGGCATGCTTGTTGCAATGCCTATCTCTGGCTTTCTTTCAGTCTATGGTTTTTCAGGAGGTTGGCCATCTGTGTTTTACTTTTTTGGTGAGTTTCTTTTGTCTGTTGCAGTACAAAGGTTTTCATACTTATGAACATATCAACGAGGTCTCAACCTTTTTGGAAGCATCAACATTACCTGTGAAAGGCATTATCAATGTTCATTCTTCCATATAATCAAACGTTTTATATAAAAGTATGAGAGAGTGAGAGAATTTGAACAAATGCTATTTCATTAAGGCCAAGCGCTACAGTGCAGTTATGAGGCTGCAACGACTTCAGGAAAACCTATAGCTACAACGCTGTGAGAGAATGAATAATCCCTTATTTCGAAATAGCCGCAAATCGGATTTAACAGCATTGTTGCCGGGAAAATTGCAGATGGCATTGAAAATTGCCAACGTACATGATAGAATGAAAGCAATATTTAAAGTTGTCTTCCCAGCAATGCATGGCTTATACCCAAACGCTGTTTCATATTGAGCAATGCTATATTTTATTCTCATTCTTCTAGAAGTGTTCGTCCAATCTCACCTTACAACCATTTATTCACCCAAAAAATGTTTCCTTAATCATTTCGAAGAATCTCACACGGCAAACAATTCCCCAACATTTTGGACAAAACTTGCATGTTCTCACTAACTCTTTTTTGAAACAATGTTTGATTTGCTCAGAGACCAAATTCTCTAAAAATGTTTTTTAGGTGCAAGCTTTTAGTTGGGCTAGTTCAAAGAAAGTCACTTGACGATAATTTGAGGCCTAGGATAACAGAGTCAAGAAATTTGCAAACAATATTTTAGTGGTGCAAAAATCAAAAATGGATTTGAAAAACTTCAGTATACTCAAATGTAAATGACGAAAAGCTTCAGTATACTCAAATCTTTCCTTTTTTCAAAGCCAAGTCATTAATTTTTAACATAGCTTGGATATTTGTGAAAATTTCTTTCATTTTGGTAGGTATCATTGGGATGTCTTGGTTCTTTCTATGGAACTTTTTCGTTTATGAGACACCTGAGACTCACCCGACTATTACAGCCGAAGAAAAGCATATCATACTAGCGACTAGGCCAGAAAAAAGCAGCGAAGGGAATAGAACAGTAAGTTTCATAAGCTCAATTCAACAATTCAATTCATTTAATTCAATAATCAATCATATCAAACTTGATAGTATTCAATCAAATTCATTGTTCAATCCAATTCAATTCAATTCAATTCAATTCATTTCAATGTTTAATCCAATTTAATTAGATATTCAATCTAATTCAATTAAATTCAATTAAATTCAATGTTCAATCCAATTTAATTTGATATTCAATCTAATTCAACGCAATTCAAATCACTAAGTCAAAAATTGTATCATGTATGACGAATTCATAAAGCTGGGGATAAAGCAGTCTCTCTCCAACGAAGAATCAAGCTTTAAAACTTTTTTGAATTTCATAAAAACTGCAGTTTTGGATTTAGTCAAAAGAAGGAGGTTATTGGAGTTTGGCTCATTGAAAATGCTTGATTCTTTTAGGTAGCTGGCAAAATTATGAATAGAAATTAAAGAAAATCGTGTGCCAACAAAATTTGTACATCCACAAAACTAGCCAAAACCAGAAATAGCAATTTGTCTTTGTCTTGCCAATTTGATGTCATTTCTCGTTTGATCGAATCTGGTTCTAAAGGACAATTGCTTGTCTAGATTCCTTCGATCGATTGTTATTATGAACAGATCAGTTTATTAAGTCGAGTTTTACTATTTTGCAGGATTCAGTTCCCTGGTTGGCTATGGTAAAAAGCCGACCGGTCTGGGCAATTGTCGTAGCACATTTTGCATTTGACTGCAGTTATTACACTCTCTTGGTCTGCATGCCACTTTTTCTGCGTGACGTTCACAAATTCAACATCGCTACGGTAACTGAATTTTTTTTAAAAGCTATCATTCTTTGGGATTAAAAGGGGTTTTCTCTCATTCACAAATGTGATGATAGAAGTCAAATAATTGCCAGTTGGTTCATGCTGAGTTCGAACCTAGGCCTGTAAATGCTTGCTATACAATATGAGAAGTTACAATTCTAGTTTAGTGGAAGTTGATAGTGAGACTTTGTTGTGCTATGTTATCTATCGCTATCCTATGCAGCATTGGATATCAGCTGACACTAATTTGCGTCAAGGCAAAGAAACACAAAGAGTGACAGGGTTGTTCTGTTAAATTAACTTGCTTTTTTGCATTTTAGACTGGCGTGCTTGCTGCTCTTCCTTGGCTATTTATGTCGATAATGACTTTAATTGGTGGATTTCTGGCAGATTTTCTTCGACGTTACATGAAAACAGTTTACGTCAGAAAATTATTGTACGTCTCAGGTAAGATGTTCATAAAGATGGTAAGAATTATCAAATGTGATATTTTCAAAGCATATTTTTAAAGAAAAACGTAAATTGTTGATTCAAAGGCACTATATCCTGCAAGATAAACGTTTCAGTTAGAAAGTTGTTGTGCGCCGTGGTGTAATTAAGAAATCGTTAAGAATTAGTTGGAGTAGTAGATTTTATTTGTGAAAAGGAGATTGGATGACCTAGGTCAACAATCTATCCAACCAGTGGTAATTTATGTGGCCGCCAAAATTTGTCGAAAGGCAGTGCATTTTAAGGCAACGGATAGTAGCTTCTGAGTGATGTGACAAGAAGCGTTGTCATTATCTATTCAACAAGTAAAAATTATGATTTTCAAATATCTATTGGCAAGTCTATTCCGAAGAAACTACGCGTATACGTGAATCATGCTGTGCGTTAAAACAACAGTTTACATCTCTCCGTTATGGCTACATTAACTCCGTTAGAAACAACACCTCCAAGCTTGAATATCTGCTGGACATGTTTAGGCAGTTTTTCTTTGGAGGATACCGATCGATCGAGAAACTAGAACTCCAAGCTGCTAATAGAGGTTGTGAAAGGATGCCTGTAGGAACGGGTAGCCCAGGAGATTATGTACATTATAGTTAAATAGATTGTCAGAAATTTCAATATCCAAATTTTGTAGACTCTCCCATCCTCATTTTAAGACTGGAAATAACTCAAATAGCTTTATTTGCTCGCTGTAAATAACAATTTAGTATGACATCAGTAATGAAAGATTTGATTTTGTCAGGAATGGTAGGCTCGTCATCGTTCATCATTCTGGCTGGATTCCCAGAGCGATCCGAAATAGCAGTTGCATTCATGTGCATTGCAGTTGCCTTTTTTGGATTTTCCTTTACTGGGTTCATGGTCAATCCATTGGATATTGCACCAAAGTACGCTGGTATAATCATTGGCTTTTCTAATTGCATTTCGACGTCTCCTGGATTCATCGGACCGTCCCTTGTTGGGATTTTGACAAGAGATGAAGTGAGTATCATTCATCCGACAAAACGTGAACTTGCATTTTAAAAAGTTCTATTTTAAAAAGTTCTAAAATGGGAACAAAATTTAAACATAAACAAAAAAGCAGAACAGTATTTACTGCACAGTAAAATGGTGCACTTTTCCGGTACCACAGTGCCATGATACTAAGTGATAAATCCAAAACGACTGTGGGTCAGTTTTGTTTGAACTGACATTTTTTTGTAGAAAATCTTTTTGCCAATATTTGGTCATTAATATTACTGGTCTATGTTTTCAAGATTGGAAAAAGTTGTTCTTTTCTAGAGGTGGATTTGAAAAGCGTAGTGAGATTATTTCTGGCAAATGCGCGCGGTATTAAAGGCCATGAACAATTGAATAATTCTATTCCGATTTTCTGAAATAAAAGTTTTCATAGTTTATTTGCTTTGGTTCTCATAAATTCTCTTATCCTCCTTTCACTTTTAAGTGTCTTAAAGCAAATTTAAAAAAATGTTTCTTTATCTTTTACTAGAAACCAAGTCAGTGGCAATTGGTTTTTCTGGGAATGGGAGCAATCAGCATCTTTGGTATAATCGTTTTCACTTTGTTTGCATCAGGAGAAATTCAGCCATGGGCAAGTTATTATGTCGAACTAGGAGACGAAGAGACTGAGAATGAGAATGTGTTGACAAAGTCGAAGTCGCTTGAGAACTCTTTGGAAGATCACAGGTGACCGAAAATGAAGTCATCGATGTAAAGTTAGCAGATTCCCGAGCTTCGTCATAGTGTAGCATCTATTCTTAGAGCTATGAAATTGGTTCTATGGAAGCTCCTTCTTGCAAACCGCAAAGCAAGGGATGAAATTTCTTCACATTAACAGGTTCAAGAATGGGGCCGAAAAATTTGAACATTTGAAGATTTAGTTAAGCACATTTTGCGCAAAAGCAAGCTGATTTTTGCAGTGTTCCCTTATGTCATAGTTCCAAAATAGGAATTTACCTATATATCGTCAAAAGACTGGACTAATATTTCATATTGTTTAAAATTTAAAGGAAGCTTTAAGACAAAATTTTAAACAAATAATAAGATTTAAAAATTTATGAAAACAATTTATGGTAAATTGTATACTAGTATTTTTGTATTGGCCGTGAATTTGTTTCATTTGAAATACTAAAGTAAGAAGTCCACTGTAAATAAATAAAAGTATATATTTTGTCCCTAATAGTTTTGTAAGTTAATATTTCTACACAAATAAGTAATTGTTTTTAATTATAAAGAATCACATTCAATTTTCTATATCCTCCTCTACTTGCAAATACTTAAATTGGGACACGACAGAATGATCTTGTGTACGTTTTGAAAGAAACTGTACAATTAACAAACTTTGAATTATGATAAACGAGATCACATATTAGTAAAACTAAAGCAATAGAACCTGGTAGAGGTACGTTTTAACAGCTATTGTTCGGGGTTACATTAACTTTGAAATTTAGAGTGAAAACTATATTATCTTTTAGAATGAAAGTAATAAGAATCCATCTCGACCAACAGTGCAGTTGTACATTTTGATTCTTTCTTAATTCAAAGTCAATTTCAAACTCAAACCAATATTGCCTAGCAGTCCAGCAGAAAATTTAGAGTTTCAGAACAAAGTAAATCGGTATTTGGCAAAATATCTTGTTTTTCACCACAATGCTGCTATTTAAATTAAATTGAAGTAATAAATAAAACGATATACAAAGATCAATGTACATTTTTATACAAGACTTTATTTATCAAGATTTTCAATAAACTGAAACCGCGTAAAGTATAAAATAGACTAAACAAATAATGGTCATTCCACCGATGTAAAAATCTTGGTTCAAAGAAGGCAATGAAAACCTTTCAACATTAAATACTGTGCCAAGTATTATTTATTTATTACAACGCTATCTACACAAATTACGTTGTTGCTGTATAAAACTTAGGGAGTTTTATATTTATAGTTTCAAAATAATCACGATTTCACCACCGATATTGAGTTCGACATTCTCTAACTGAGGCTGTAGCCTAAATATTCCTCTTGTGAATCCGGCCTATGCAACAGTACTTTCTTTAGAATGATAATTGTTGGGTTTAGAAAACAGCGACAGTTTCTATCTAGCAAGATTATTACGATTAAAAGTGAATGTAATAACCGGCTTATGCAATTATTTATCCACCGGTATTGAGTTCGAGATTCTCTTATTGAGGCTATAGCCCAAATATTCCTCTTGTTAATCCGGCCTATGCAATAGTGCTTGCTTTGGAATAATCATTGGCGGGTTCCAGAAATGGAAACAGTTTCTATCTATCTTTTTTAACCAAGCATTAACGATGACAAGAAAAAACCTTTGCTCAAAGATTTGATCACGAGCAAATGCTTTCCTGGGGGTACATGTGTTGCCACTGCAGCAACGATACTTCCATAAGCGTACTTCTGTGTTTCGATGACGCGGCTTAAGTGACCATTTAGAAAGAATACAGCCCCGCCTAAGTTCGAATATGTCCCAACAAGAATCATCCAGTCTGGCTGGTCTCCTGAAATCTGAACAGGAACATCAACAAGCAAGTGTAGCTCATGACCTTGAGATCTAGTTCTAAGACCACGTGTCTTGTCTTTGCGAACTAAAAACCCATGCGCTACAGCAACAGCGTATCCATCGTTACGGACGACGCGGATTTTCATGTTATTCTTTGGTAGCTCTCCTTCGCTGGCAACATTGAATGTATAACAGATGGGATCACTGGCTACAAGCTGAGATTTTGTGTAAAGTACTTTTGGCAATTGAAGCGGTGTCTCATTTGGAATGAAAACTTGATTTGTAGGCATCATAGTTGCCTCACCTGGTATTATCAAATCTAAAACCACATCTTTAATCATCCTTCTAAAATATTCTATCATCAAGAACGCCATCTGCGCGTGCCCAAGAACGTTTGGATGTGAATCGTCACTGGCAAAGAGTTTATGAAATCCCTTTGATCCAGAAGCAATTAGTTTTCGGCAGACAAGTCTCTTCCAACTCACTGCTGGAACTCCGTAATACTTGAGGATGTAATTTGCTCCGTCGCCTTCTAGATTATTACATTCACCCTCTTTGATATAATCTTGTCCTCTAAAGAAGTGTACGGCGAAGATGGCAGGGGAAGAATCCAGTCGCCGAAGATTGCGGATCAAAAGCTCCAAAGGCATTGTCGGTGGCACATCCCGATTGTCAAATCTATGATAATCATTTGCCGATAGCTCCCAGATTATCAAATCAGTATCGTTAGGTGCTATGTAGTTCTTTAAACAATATGCATAGAAATCGCTACCAGTTGCACCAATAGCAAAGTTCTTGTATATCATCTTCGACTTTGTCATGGTTCCGAACAATTTGTTCCACCATTCCGCAAAAACCTTGAAGTATATTTTGTTCTGATCGCCAGTCTTATACAAAGTTGCTCCTGCTGATATTGAGCCTCCTAAAACAGCCAAATTCACTTCTTCACCACGTAATGCTTTATAAGCAAGGTTTTTGATATGATATGCATGGGGTGTGTTATATATTATGGACTTGTTCACTTCTTTATATGAAAGGGACCTCCTTGTGAATCCGAGATCGTCTAATGAAGAATACATATCTCTGTCCATCCAACCAATTAAAGGATTTTCTTCAAGTAAGATGCGTATTTTTAAAAGCGATTCTTGATCCAAGCACAATGCTTTTGTCCACATTAGAATAAAGAGGAATGTTGCTAGGAACCAGTCCACTTTGCTCATCTTTGAGTGCACAAGCGTTCTACCTTCTTTGTCCTCGAATTTCAATAAGAGAATGCTAAAATGTTTCTTCTAATACTGGCAGATTTTGGCTGGAGGCTTTCTTATTTTCATCGCACTTAACTTGCAACAAACAGTTTCAAGAAGAAAATAGCCTCCGTGTCCCAAGACATATCTATTTTTTCCACGGCTCTTTCTTCAAGATATAGTCAGCTCCTCCTTCGCGTCGATTCGTTTGCTTCCCGGCAATTATATGTGCAATCTAATAAGCTCTTGCTAATCACTGTCAAAATGTCTAATAACTGACCCAGTAGTTTCTTGCTCAAGAATCGATTTTCTTCCTATCCAATGTTTCGAGCGAAATGATCTTTATTTTCAAACTTTCCACTTTCTTACAAATATGGTTGAAAACTAGAAAGCCCGTGCCTGTATGCTCTGTTTGAATCAGCCCTCCGAATTCCTTTGTTTTTGCTCTATCTATGTTTAAATCATAAACATGTTCAGCCAAGTGTTTTCTGCAGCCAAGTTTATCAGTATGCTCTTAAAACACGTTTTGAATCGTACCCTAAATTTTGCAAAACTCTAAGAAATTTTGCAAATTGTGTATAGTCTGCGAAGAAACAATGTTATCGCACAAACTTGTTTTCTTGTGTTTGACAATTCCACATATAACGTATTTTTGTTCATTTGGTTTTAATAAACTAGTTATCACTAAAGGCTCCACTAATTGAAAGGCTTGGAGCAAGAACAATAGGTCTACCAGTAACCCAAAACGCATCAATAATTTTCTTGACAGATTCTATGCTACCCTGTCTAAAGAGCACTCGTTTATCTCTGGTTACAATGGAAAGCAGGTGTGATGTTGTTCTGGTGATATGTAAGCTATTGCGTGTTCAAGCACCCAGTTAACACCAATAGACCTATTCCTGTAAGGCCTTTCCAGGGAAAGTGCTTCTCCGATATTCACCATTTTTAATTCTTGCAATAATTAAGGGCTCAAGTTCCTTAATGTCAAGTTTTACATGCAAATGTTGACCTGTCTCAAGTTTTGAGCGTAAGTCCTACTTCAACTAGAACTGTTCCCAATTTCAAAGAAACTTTTTGTAATCAGACATTTTGAAAATTCTTTCTGGCGCCATTATGGAATTCTGTAATAAGAAACTCGAAATATGAAGGAAAAAAACAGTTCCGGTCGCGATAGCAGGAGTTAATAAATTTGGTTAATTTCATGCTAAAATGGCTTCTATAGCATAGCTTTGCCTTTTTAGAATTTTCGAAATTTACAATCTGAAAGAAGCATTCAGTGAAGTTTTTGAGTGAAAGTATTGGAGAGGCAAGCTTGATCAAGCTTCGAACTCACTTTTTAGTGTAATCTCATTTTGTCTACTTCCAAGGTTAAATATCTGACTTTAAAGATACCTTTTACAAGTCACGTCACATTGGGCTAAAAGCCCGCAAACCCCCCATTTTCCCATTTTTGCATCCAGCTTTGATGTGATGCCTTAATATTACTTCATGAAGCAATTTACTATTTTTACAAAGCTCCAGTGCGAATTTTCAAACACTTTAAATACACAAAGATAATTGAACAAAAAGTCTTCAAAACAATGCACCCAAAGACACCTTATTTTACAGTTGCCATTCTTAAGGTATCTGATAACAGCATGTACTAATAAAATGTCAAGTATGCTTTCTTTAAAGGCATTTTATTTCCCGTGCGCTGCTCTAAATGAGAATTTTGAGGAAGAATACTTAATTACAATGTTAATTTGTAGACTAAGGTGTTTTCTATTAACAGGTGCTACTTTAATGGGTGTGGCGATGATTTCCGTAATCTGTCAAGTCAACCACAAGAGAAAATCAGTCTATGTAGATTGCATTTGATTTCGTAAAGTAATCCAGTTCGTATCATTATAGCTGATTGTTTGAGGCTTCTTCACAGTTTGGGATACTGTTTGCATCTATCTCTATCTGTGGAGTGTGTTCGGTAACTCTGAACCGATAGGTTCAGGTCCCTGTCTATCGGTAGACTTCAGGTACCCTAATATACATACATACAATAAAAGTCAGATTGGCATTAAATCTAAAATGTTTTGAAAATGTACTTTTGTTGCGAAGATTGAAAGTTGCCATCAAATTAAGTGCTAATGGTTTTAGAGACAATGGCTTTAGCATTGAAGCTTTGATCGGCGATATAGACCTCTTGGCCTAAATCGAATACCATTGATATCCGTCCCTTTCCATTGCAAAAGTTGCCTATTCGCACAACAAGCAGTGGTAGGATGGCTTGGACTTTTTCATCTGGTATGTGGGTCAAGGAGCCTTATAATAATAATAATAATAAATATTTTGTTTAAAGTTGGCGTACTAAATGAACGGTTGATAGCTATAAAGAAGCTAATTAAGGCCAACTATCTATAAAGAGTTAGTATGAAATAAAAATACATGATACAATAATAAAAAGGTTTAAGGTATAATGTTCTAAATAAAACCTAACCCAGCAATAAATTTTTTACACAATCTACAGTCGCATTCTATAGGGTGTGCTCTTAATTCTTTTTTAAATGTTGCCAATGATTGGGACTCTCTTATACTGTGAGGCTTGATCACCATTGCCTTTTAATGAGGATGTGGCAAAAAGAATTATTCGCGTATCTTACAAATTATTGCCTATTCGCACACTTAAAGCTGATTTTATTTATTTCACTTTAAAACAAGGGAGAGGTAGCTCATAGCTGACGGGCTAGTCTAGTCCAACCTCATTGATCTAGTCTGCCACTGCGTGGCACCGACATCATCATTTTCAGTGGCCTCTCTTCTATGTTATTGGCATGACAACAATGGCATGGCAACAATTGAACAGCCGAGACGACATGGCCCTGGGAAAGACAAAACAACATTGGGTCACTCGGAAACTTGAAGATAGAGTTTTGGTAAGCGTACTCTATTTCTTAGACATGTAACTATGAATAATACAGATGATTAGCTTTTGATTCACTGATAAACCACCATGTTTAGGCAGTGCACCATTTCGAGAGTCTTCTAATATGCCAGAACACTATTTTCTTTGCGCGTGGAGTGCCCAGAAAGATCATTAGCTCGTCCTGCATGAAAACTGTTCTTAAAGCTTCATGATACCATAGCTTACCTAAAAGTTGCAAGACCTTTGCTTGACACATGAGTCAAATATAAATAGAAAACACTGTACACCGCTTTCAAATTTTGGCTAGTAGTCTGTTGTTTACTCTCGGCTCATTTACACGTCGGCATTTAAACGATCGATTCATTATTTGACTGTCTATTCATTCAATTATTAGCAACCCGCTAGCCAGTATATTTCTGTGGCTACTACTAACAATGCTTTAATTTGCCTTGTGCTTTATTTATTTTTTTCAGTTTTCGACGGTGTACTTTTTTTTGTACTTCAGTTAGGTAGTTCAATGAGTCTATTGAAATCTCACAATTCTACTCTAATACTTTTGTTTCAAAACATAAACGATTATATTAGAAATTGAGATTGTTAACCTACTTTGCTTGTACTTTGTATCAATTGCGCTTTCGAAAGCATTATTAATGTTAAGTTTATTAGCTGTTAGTGCCTAAAAATATTTATAAATTCTGTGTTTTTCAAAATTATGTATTTTTTCTTAGAAGTGACGCATTTAAGGTATAAGCAGAGATAAACTAAAGTAATCTGAAAAAGCTGACAAGCTTGATAAAAATTATTGAAATGCATATTTGGGTTTTTCTACTAATCAACATTGTTGGGTAGAAGTCTTCATGAAAATAGATAGTGAAAAGTCAATGATTTTCTCATTAGCAACCTTTTACAAAGGGCACTGGTGAGCAATTTCCCCACATGATCACTCTACAGATGTCTGTTTATTCACCAGGGACAGTACAGTAGTGAGGGGGAGGCAAGAGGGAGCAGATATCCTCCCCAATGGCAAAAAATATCTTTCAAAAAGAACATCTTCTGGCGTTCAAAAGAGTTTGAGCCCCCAATTTTCCATTGCTCATCTGGCCTTTGCCCCCAATCTTACCACCCTGGCTGCGCTGCTGACCTAAAAGGGCTTTAGCCCCTCAGATAATTTTCAAAATGTACTTAAAACAATACAAAAAATCATCCATAGTTGTAAAATGCTCACAGTGCTTGTTATTTACTTTGAGAAAAACTCCTACTTCATTTCAAAAGCATGGGGCTATGGTCCCTCTGGACCCCTCCCCAAAACCACCACTGGACAATAGAATTTGTAACAAATAGCTATGCATTTTTTCAGCCTTGTATTCATTGAATTTGATACAGTAAAAGTTGAACAAGAGTGACAACTGTATCATAAAAACCCTTATTGTCCATCTGACTCACCTACCAATGAAAAGAATACACAGATATCAGTCCCATTTAATCCTAAGCTGTAAAAAATCGTAGGGAATTATTTTCAAACTCTCTACCCAAAGAAAAGCATTATGCATGTCTTTCTTTTCTTCTTGTTATGAAATGTTCATCTTGTATTTTACCTTAAAGATTGGAATTTCTCTTAACAACTGTAAGCCACAAAACCTCGCTTCACAATTGAAGGATTATAATGGTCAAAAAACAATTCATACTGGATTAAGCATTATTCTGTTTCTGAAACTTTTTCATTATTCATAAACTTTTTCTTCACAGCAGCTTAAGTAAAGGATTTTGCGGTAGGTGATTCTAGCCAAAGAGATCTTACTTCTCTCTGTTACAATTATTTTAAGCTTTTTCTGTATTTCTTGTGATATTTGTCTGATTAATAACTACAGGTTGTGATGTGGAAAGAAACTGAACTGCACTCAACAAAATGAGCTCAACACAAAATAATGTAACCTCAGCACATCCTTATCTACCCAGCTTTCCACCTTCAAAGGGCACAAAACCTTCTTACTCACGGTATGTATGAAAAATTTTTGGGCTATAAACTATTTCCAATTTCAGTTTATTAGATGTTGTTTATTAAGGCAATATTAGCAAACAAGTTTTTCCGTTGTAGAGGATCTAAAGATGACATTGAAAAATTCAACATTTTGAAACATTCTAAAACTTTTTGTCTAAAGTTCTCAATAGTTTAAAGCATTAGAATAATAATAAAAAATTTATTCAAAATGAATATTTTTCCCCTTATCACAAAGACCTGAATTTGGAAGCAAATGAGCAGGCAATCCCTTCCTGATATGAATTTTGTTGCAATGACACTGCAACATAAGCAAAAGTTTTTAATCCACCTTTAAGTTGGCTCAAAATAACAAAACAGTAATCATTCTAACATGATTTTTGTGCCTACCAAACTAACAGATTAAGATGAACATAAAAAGACACTTATCAGAAACAATTCAAATTTTGTTAGATCCAAAAAGTATACCTTTGCACTGAATAATCTTGCTTTTGATTCTTAGCTGTCTGTCAAGTTTTTGACCCCTCACACCTAAATCCAGAATATATGTACTTAGAAACATGAACTTTGATAAATAATCACTTAAAAGCCTCCTTCTTCTCTAGATTCCTTGTATCTGCTCCACTTATAGCCTTAGCTGACATAACCCCACATTCAAAAAAACCACAAGAGGTAAATTCGTTTATTGCTTGTTTGTATTCAAATTTTGTTGATGATTATACGACATACTCATGCTCAAATTTAATTTGTAGGCCTTAGATAGCAGAAGAGAAAAGCTCTAAAAAATTTGTTAAATGATCTTTGTTGTTTGCTTGTCAAAAATATTCTTCGAGAGAGAGGAGTCGACAAGCTGGTTTTAATTCTAGTTCTTGCCTAATTCCCATCGATTTACTTTCCCTCCAACTCTACCAATTATCGACTGAAGATTTTGGTAACACAAAGTTTGGAGATGGCATGAGATAGCGGAAACATAGCGTACTGAAGAATTTTCCTTCCGATACTTTTCAGAGTAAAATCATCGGATAGTTGCGGAAAGTAAGCAGGCACTTATATCCAGGCAGTCGCTGATCGGTGCAAAACACAAGAACGAATTGAACGTGTCTCGCCTCCTATCGCGTTAATTTCGATGAAAACCCGGATATAAATGATCTGCTTACTTTCAGAAACTATTCAGCGTTTGTACTCTGAAGAGTGTCAGGCAAAAAGTACTTCAGTGATCTATGTTTCCCACTATTCCGTGCCATCTTCAATCTTTTATTTTTTCAATATTTCCTCTGGTATAATTTGATTGTATATTCTTCCATTTAAGTAGTTTTAAACAATCTTTTGGTGGTACAAAACTTGAAAATGGCTTTGAAAAACGCAAACATTTGGGTAAACTAAAGCTTTCTGATTGGCCAAATTCGATCCACAAATGGGTATATATATTTCCTAGCGTAGAATTTTCGATCTATGTTCTGACGTTTTAAACTCTGACGAAAAACTTTAGTTTACTCAAATGTCTGCTTTTTTCAAAGACATTTTTAAGTAGTTTTTTCTGAATTCTTAATTTAGTTTAAGTCATCGACTGGCTGTCGAGTCAGGGTGCAAGTTGGAAATACAAATAGATGGAGAGCAACTGCTGCATTAGGAAGCGATTTGCTGGGCACCTCCCAAGCAATGAAGGCCATGCAGTCTTCGAAACAGGGAGAGGGAAGATCCACCAGCAAAGGTTTCTTATTATTTCTATACTGAAAGTTACTATCCCTGCCTATAAAAGTTACTATCAATGTTATTAACTATTTCCGAAAAAAACTTACGAGTTTAATATCATAGCTCTCTGATCTGAATCCACTGGGCCAAACGGGACCCCTTCACTTTACATAAAACGACATTGTTCTGAGGGGATATGGAGTTGTAAAACGAAAAATTTAGAAATTTAGTTCATTTTACCGAGATTTAAAAGCAATTTTCGTTACTTTTTGTGAATGGTACAAAGCAGGCAGAGAAAGATACAGAGGAGACTTGCAGCCTGCACTCAGAAGAAATGAAAGCCATCCCCCCCCCCTAAAAAAGGCCTAATATATACCCATGGTAGAACAACACTTAAGATTTGCTTTAAAAAGTTTTAGGCAAATGGTCGTTAATGAGATGAAAGTGCTTTTCTGAAATGAAATTGCCCTAAACAAGCAGAGACCACAAAAGCAGCGGCTGAGGGGGCATATAGAATCTAACATTTTTAAGACCCTTATATACTTG